>NC_138779.1:61665294-62265294 GCF_965119305.1 Pelophylax lessonae | reverse complement strand
GGTTGATGTGTTTTTGGTAACAGCAGATGTGTCGTCCTTGTACACAGTGATCCAACATGAGGATGCGCAGTTAGCCCTGAATTGGGCTTTCAGCCAGAGGGCTAATTTGCCCTTTGCTCAGAAAAAGTTCTTCTGGTATGATGGAAAATTTTACACTCAGAAGAGGGGCGTGGCAATGGGCGCAAAATTTGCGCCCAGCCTGGCCAACCTCTTCATGAGTGAATGGGAGGACAGATACATTTTCGGAAGACAGAGGAATTAATTAATGTTCTACAACAGATTTATAGATGACCTGCTCTTTATCTGGGTAGGCACGGAATCTTCGTTTGTGGAATTCACAGATTATCTTAATACCAATACTAACAATATAAAATTGGAATACCACTGGAGTAGGGAACAGGGAAACTATCTTGATGTGAATACAGAGTTACAAGATCACCAGGTAATTACTAAAGCCTATTTTAAACCAACTGATTGGAATAGTTATCTGCCTGTGTATAGTGGCCATCACTTGTGGTTGAAATATATTCCAAAAGGGCAATTTGTGTGGATCAGGAGGAATTGCTCCTCTGATTCAGACTTTATGTCACAAACACAAATAATTAAAAAGAGGTTTATGGAAAAAAGGTACAAAGCCCCACATTTGGATAAAGTAATCCATTAAGTCAGTCAGGTTTCACAGGATATGTGTCTGGTAGAGAAAGATAGTGTAAGGGATGGAAAGCATGAGTAGGGATTTATTAGTAACTATCATGTCCAGTATAGGGAAGTAGAAACAATATTCAGGAAATTGGAACATACTAAGTAAGGATAAGACCTCGACTAAAGTACTCCCTAACAATCCAGTTTTCATCTATCGGAATGCGCCATCCTTTGGGGATAGAGTGGTTAAAAAAAGTGTTGAATCCACCAGTGAGACCCAAGATGTTTCGGGATAGAACAGGATTTTATGCCTGCAGGAAATTCAGAGCTTGCCAACAAGTGGATACTCACCCTAGGCGGCTAACAATGTTTAAAACCGCAGCAAATGGGAGGGAGTTCAAGATTAAGGAATTAAACTACGTGGGTGGAGTTGCACGAGATAATGTTCTTGAATGCCCATGTGGGCTAATGTATATTGGCCATACTAAAAGAACATTGGGCAAACACTTCACCAAACGTATCCATAATATCTGTATACTGTAGCTTATAAGGATCACATCGTATCGTTTCATTTCAGACGGAAACATAATAGGAACCCCTCTGGTTTGAAATTTTGGGGTATAGACAAAACCCATCCAGTATGGAGGGGAATAAATAGAGTGATAGATTTGTCTAGATGTGAGACCAAATGGATATATCAAACTAATACCCTGAGTCCTAGGGGAATGAATGTAGAATTAGATTTGAAATGCTTCATAACCGATTATTAACTTTGAGTGGGTTCTAAAATTAGATAGAATTTTTAGGATTAAAATTAAAATATTGATTTCAAATGATGTGATTGCAGCTAAAATGTGATAACATACAGGCATACCGCGTTTTACGTACACTCACTTTATGTACACTCGCAAGTACGGACACAGCTTGGTCAGCTTGGCATGGCACTACTCCTGAATTTAAACATTGGCGTCTATAGGAAATCTTGGTCAGCTTGACATGGCACTGCTGCCAGTTTTTAACATTGGTGTCTATGAGCAATCTTGGTCAGCTTGGTAAGGCACTGCTCCCTGTCTAACACTGGCATCTGTGGGAAATCTTGGTCAGCTTAAACTGGCAATGCTCCCAAACCATAAGTGACAGGAACACCAAACTTAGGGAGCACTGAGAGGGAACCCAGGACTACAACATATCCTATTTTGTGGCTGGCCAGCTTGCCTAGGTAATTTCCCATGTCATAGTCCTAGGTCCCCTTAATATGCTTCCCAAGTTTGGTGTCCTTGTCACTTATGGTTTGGGAACAGTGCCATGTCAAGCTGACCAATATTTCCCATTGAGTTAGTGTATTTACATACTTTGAGAAGTGAAAAAAAGGCATTTCTTCACTTTAAGTACATTGTCGTTTTACATACATGCTCTGATCCCATTGTGTACTTAAAAGTGGGGTATGCCTGTATTTTGTTAGCACAGGCTGTATGGTCTTGTACTATAATGTGTTAGAATTGTGCAATTATTGATTTTTTATGATTTTCTAAAGAAGAATATAAAGAAGGCTTTATATCTATTGCATGGTATTTAAGGAAGAAACAATGGTTAGCAGATCATGAATTTGTATAATGTGGTATATATATATATATATATATATATATATGTGTGTATATATACCATATGACCGTAATTTAGATTGGTTAAGGCCCCCATACATGATAAGATATCTGCTATTGGGATTATTCCCTATATAGGACACCGCAGGTGTAGATTACAGAGCCGATTCATACCATGTAGGTTAAAAGATTATGTGAAGAAAGCATTACATGATTAATGTTTTGTAAACCTTCATTTATCTGTGCCCAATATCGTGCACTGGATATGTTGCCTTATATTGCACGAGCACCAGGATTGGATGTTGTGTCCTAAATAGCACGTGGCCGATCGAGCGTAGTGAAGCTCGATCTGGTGCCAGTTTAGTAGTCACGGAAGAAGTTGAAGGGGTTAACACCTCTGGTGACTATACAATAAAAACAGGGAGCTACGCCATGTGACCACGCCCTCTGGCGAAGTCGCGATGACGAAACACGTTAGGGCGTGATCATGCGGCTACCAGGTGAGCGGTGAGACTAATACATGCTGGCCCAGAGGTATGAGACTGTGATTACATGCTTGACTTGTTTTATTTTGTGTGTAAGTGCATTTTAAAAAGGGGAGAAATTTGGTAATACATTTTAAAACAGTTTTATGCTATGAGTCCGTTTGTTTCATGATATGAGTGACACCTTGGGGAGACGAGGATTTCAAATTTAGAGGATCCTTTATCATCCACGATGGACAAGTGTTTATCCCAGGTGAATATTATTAAAGATCTGGCGACTTTGATTGCCTAAGGGAGAGGTCTCAAGAAGTGTGGTGACGGGATCTGCAGATTAAGTTTGGATTCCATCCCTCTAAACCCAAGTGGTGCAGTATCTTGAATACTCACATCATGGGCATCCGCAGAACTTTTTTCAAGGGGGGCATCATTTTAAGGTCACCCGTGCACCGCCCCTTTTCACCCCCATAAATCCCCCTTTAGATGAGGCCAGGGTCCCCATAGATCCCCATTAGAGCAGGGTCCCCATAGATCCCCCTTTAGAGCAGGCCAGGGTCCCCATAGATCCCTCTTTTCACCTATATTCCCCATGCTACCACATTTTCCTGCACCACCAGGTACTCCAGGCACTCCCTGCAAAGAATATATATATATATATATATATATATATATATATATATATATATATATATAGCCAATATGACCCCCTTTAGAGCAGGCCAGGATCCCCATAGATCGCCTTTAGGGCAGGCCAGGGTCCCCATAGATCCCCCTTTAGAGCAGGCCAGGCCAGGGTCCCCCATAGATCCCCCTTTAAAGCAGGGTCCCCAAATATTCCCCCTCTTAGAGCAGGCCAGGAATTTGCAGACGCCCATGACTCACATGGTGTTTAAATTTAAATTTAAAGGCACATGAGGTGGAATACACCCGAGGAGCGCTGCTAATGCTGAACAATTTTCTATGAAGATTTAAAGCATATATTTAAATGTTGGATGTTATTCATAGTGGCTGCTGACAGTGTAAAGAACTTTTTATACATTAATATACTAATTACATATGTGTGTTTTTTTTTTCATTTGATTTTAATTGTAATCCCATGTGCGCTGGGAGAAAGTGATTACGTGGTCTTAGGACTATTTTAGTTGCTTTTGTTGTGTTGTAAGTGTTAATATTGCCATTTTGTAGAGGTCTTTCTGTAAGGTGTTAATATGCTGCTAAGTTGTAAAAATTCTACATAATGTTGTGTCATCACCAGTAGAAATGCGTACTATATTTTCATTCTAACACTTTAGTTCATAAAAGCAGCTAAAAATATCTACTAATACTTACGCTACACCATTGGTATATTCATTCTAGTTTAAATATGTTCCATTCACAACTGTTCTTCGTCTTTAGATCATTAACTAGTTATTTACTCCTGTTTAAACACTCTACCCTAGTTTTTAAATGCTCTAATTATTTCTAAGGTTATTATCAAAAAAGCATCAAATACTCAAATCTTTGGTTTAACTTTTTTAGCTGAGAACATATTCGTTAAAGTGGTTGTAAAGGCAGAAGGTTTTTTATCTTAATGCATCCTATTAATAAACCTTCATTGTGCAACAGTCCCCCTCAACCCCCTAATACGAGTGCCTTGGCCGTCCGTGACTCTCCCTCCTGATTGGTTGAGACACAGCAGCGGTGCCATTGGCACCCGCTGCTGTCAATCAAAGTCAGTTAGCCAATGAGGAGAGAGAGGTGTGGGGCTGAACCAAAGGTTTGTGTCTAAATAGACACACAGAGCTGTGGCTCAGCTTGGGTGCCCCCATAGCAAGCTGCTTGCTAAGGGGGCACTCAACAGGAGGGAGGGGCCAGTAGGGCCATTGAGGGACCCGAGAAGAGGAGAATGCAGGCAAAACCATTACACAGAGCAGGTAAGTATGACATTTTTGTTATTTTTAAAGAAAAAAAGAAAACAAGACTTTAGTACAGTAAAACCTTGGATTGCGAGCATAATTCGTTCCGGAAACATGCTTGTAATCCAAAGCACTCATATATCAAAGCAAATTTCCCCATAAGAAATAATGGAAACTGAGATGATTCGTTCCATAACCATTTATTCATAAATCCTTCAGTTTATAGTCCATATAAAAAGATTATAGCATTGCGATAGGTTATATAACCATAAAATGTCCATCCACAAATAGCCGCTTCCACAAGGGGATTAGAAGCAAAATCCAGCAGGAGCTACAGAGTATCAAAGAGAAGAGAGGTGCCTCTAAGTGTAGCAGTATGGTTCCATTTAATGAAGGTACAACATTAAGCAACTCACATGGTTGATGATTAAAACAGGCACATCTAAGTATGCAGGCATCCGGGGTAAAGCTGGCCACATAGACCATCTTCTGCACCGCCGGCTGCCAGTCTGTAATGCTGACTGGGATGACCACCTCTGAAAGCGAGGGGCAGCATGGAAGGGATGACGTAGATGGCGGTGCGGAGGATGGTCTATGTGGACAGCTTTAGCCTGGATGCCTGCATACTTAGATGTGCCTGTTCCCATCAACCATGTGAGTTGCTAAATTTTGTACCTTCATTAAATTTAACCATATTGCAACACTTAGAGGCACCTCTCTTCTCTTTTATACTCAGCTGTGACTTGAGGCTACTTGTATATCAAGACATCGCTTGTATATCAAGTCAAAATTTATTTGAAAATTTTGCTTGTCTTGCAAAGCGCTCTTAAACCAAGTTACTCTCAAACCAAGGTTTTACTGTATTACTTTAATGGGTAGTCAATTCATAGTCACCCTATAACCAGCTTTGAAATTAACTGGGCTGCTAAACATTGCCAATTTTCACAATAGGGTCATTATGAAATATACATATACATTTCACAACAGGGTCATTATGAAATTTGTTAAATCCTGTCAATGTGCCTAACTAAAAATGTACTAATGCTAACATACCTCCTTTTTTAGTTCAGGACATCAATGTATCTTTATGGAGGACACCAGAAGAAGTGAAAGAGGACAAAAGTGTTTTTATGAACAAAGGAGAGTGGGAGCTCCTGTATGTATTACCTCAATATAGAATGTTTGTGGAAAATGAAGATAGTTTTGCGGAAATGAAATTTCATGTGAGTTGTGGATTGATGCTTTTTCTAAATGTCTTCATAGTAACCAAGCAGATTGATGCTTCAGTCATGATATAAATATTTTGCTTTCAAGTTGTGGAATAGCTATTGTAGTACACTTTATACTTCTTAGTGCTTAAAGATAAAGTGTGGGTCGGGATATCAAAAACACCAACATACCGTACATACTCATCTATATGGCTGCAGCATTGGTCCAATTCTGCAGCTATCCCCCACCAGCTCTAAGACCGAGAACTGAGAGATCACATGACCATTGGTTGCTCACTGAGCAGATTGCTTATTGAATTGCTGGGCTGTGGAGGGGGCTGGAGAATCTGGCTCAGGCTCTTAGCAGCATGCTGAGAGACTGAGCCAGCTACCTGTCAAGCATCTGGGTGGATCCCAACATTAAAGTCTGGATCCTTCCCGAACCTGGACTGATGATGTCAGTCGATTCCTGTGAACCAGAAGAGAAGTATGGCCAAAAAGTTTATTTATAAAATATGGGCAGTTTTGGAACTTTAAATGAGATACCGGCAGGTATTGCTCTGCGACTCCATCTGTAATATGTAAGCTGCAAGGCCTCTCCACGGCACCCTGTGTATCTTGCAGTCCTAACACTGCTCAACTTGAGTGTCTCCACAATGGAAGCACATGAATGCTGATGGATGGATAGGAAACAGATGGGCTTGGAGATGACCCGATTCTCCCCCAACCTTCTCCCATCCATGACTGGTATTAAAAAAAACTAATGGCTGTGTAATAGCCATGAGGTGCAAACTAAATAATGACCAGCTGGGAAGCACACACCTCCATCTCTTTAGAATAGGTAGTAAAGAAAAATTGGGACTTTAAATGAGACACCAGCCTGTAAAGCACAGTGTCTCCATCCCTGATAACATAAAATATGGGCAGTTTTGGGACTTTAAATGAGACACCAGCAGGTATTGCTCTGTATCTCCATCCCTGTATATGACAAAACTGAAGAAAAATGGGGACTAAAAAAGGTGTGTGGAAAACAGCCGGCTAACAAACCAAATAAACCTGTCTAACAATGTAGGTTAAAAACAGGAGTTTGGTTAAGACACATTTGCAAACGCATGTGTAAGCTGCAAGGCCTCTCCACAGCACCCTGTGCATCTTGCAGTCCTAACACTACTCAACCTGAGTGTCTCCACAATGTAAGCACATGAATGCTGATGGATGGATGGGAAACAGGTGGGCTTGGAGATAGCCCGATTCTCCCCCAACCTGCTCCCATCCATGACTGGTATTGAAAAAACGAATGGCTGTCTTCAGTTTGGCCAAAAAGTTTACTAGCCTCCAGTGATACACAGAGATGAAAGAAATTTTCCTACATAGGTCATACCTGCTTATCTGCAGCCCTCTCTCCTCTACAGTCATCCAAAACACACCTTCTACACAGCATCTCTAATTAGCAGAAAAGCCACCAGTTGCTCTATCAGTTGAGTTGTAGTGCTACATAAAGCTGCATCAAAATGGCTTTAAGTAGAGATGGGCATACCAAAGTTTTTTTTTTTTCTTTATTTTTTCCAACCAACTTAGTTAATATATCTGTTATTTTTTTGTGTTTCACAGCAAAACATATACTCAATTAAAAACGTTATAGCATGCAGCTTTACATGTCCTCCCTTACTTTCCTATCACCTTTCAGTAGGGGTTTTGCCAATTTTACTGACCAGAGGCTTAGATAACATAGTGTTCTTTTGCAGTTATAAAAGCCTAAAACTTCAACTAACATTTTAATTTCTTCATACTTTATTATAAAATTATCATTGTCTTATTTGTTTTCACAGGTTGTAATTAAAAGACGACCCCTTTTCTATGCTGTCAATCTGCTTCTTCCCAGTATGTTCCTCATGGTGATGGACATAATTGGGTTCTATCTTCCACCTGACAGTGGAGAAAGAGTCTCGTTCAAGATCACCCTACTTCTGGGTTACTCAGTCTTCCTCATTATCGTTTCAGACACCTTACCAGCTACTGCTATTGGAACCCCATTAATAGGTACAGTGGATGGGGTTTATTAATATTCAGTTATTATTTGTTCTGTGACCCTATCTTACACTTTATGGGCAAAAATGTGTAAATACCTGACCATCATACCTATTTAGGCTTGTTGTGCATTATGTTTAAAAACTATGGGCAATAATATGGAGTTGCTTCTCTGACTTTTTTGGGTTTAACAACCTCTATTGTTATAGGAAAGCTTTCCACAAGATTTTTGAGTAAATCTAAGGGAAATTGTGCCCATTCAGCATAAAAGTATTAAAAGCATTTAGGAGATCAGATATTGATGTTGGATGAGGAGACCCGGCCTGATGTTTGGCAAGTTTGTTCCAACTCATCCCAAAGGCATATGATCTATTCTACTGCCGATGTTTGTTAACCACTTGCTTACTGGGCACTTATATACCCTTCCTGACCAGGCCAATTTTCAGCTTTCAGTGCTTTCACACTTGTAATGACAATTGTGCGGTTTTGCTACACTGTACCCATATGAAATTTTTTAGCATTTTTTTTCACACTGATAGAGCTTTCTTTTGCTGCTATTTCATCACCACTTGTTTTTTTATTGTTTTTCATATTTTGTTATAACATTTTGCAAACGGATAATTTTTCTCCTTCACTGTTGGGAACTGATAGGCTGCACTGATAGGCACTGATAGGCTGCACTGATAGGTGGTACTGATGGGCACTGATGAGGTGGCACTGGTGGGCATTGATCAGGATGCACTGATGAGGCTGCACTGATGGGTAGCACTGATGGGCACTGATAGGTGGCACTGATGGACACTGATAAACGGCACTGATGGGCACTGGTAGGTGGCACTGATTATCAGAACTGGAGGGCACTGATTAGTAGCACTGGAGGGCACTGATTAGCAGCACTGCACTGGAGGGCACTGATTAGTAGCACTGGAGGGCACTGATTAGCAGCACTGGAGGGCACTGATTAGTAGCACTGGAGGGCACTGATTAGTAGCACTGGAGGGCAATGATTAGCAGCACTGGAGGGCACTAAGGGGACTGATGTCCCTCTAACAGAAGCCGGGTAATGGCTTTCTTCTTTTCTTCACGCTGACAGAGTGACGGAAAAAAAAGCAGATAACTCGGTGATCACAGAGCGCGCTGCCCGTGCACCCCAGGTGGAGTGTGGACAGTACGACTAAAGGAGGACATCCATGTATGCCCTCCTGGCATTTTTAGCCCACGCTGTAGCCGCCTTTCGGCTATAGCGTGGGCATCAAGTGGTTAATGGAAATGGCATAGCTATGTGCTTGATTTTATGTACCTGTTACGAATGGGTGCAGCAGAAACATCTGAATTCAATCATTTTCGAAGGGTGCCCACATACTTTTGCTCATATAGTGTATTTGGTTGACTTTTGTTACATCTATTGTCTTAATATTATAGGAAAAAGACAGAGAAAGGGAATGAAGAAGAAAACAGATAAAAACTGTGTAGAAGCCAAAAAAAGGAATACTGTTAGCAACCTTTTAATTTTTTGTTGACTAAACTTCAGATTCTGAAAAATGAATCCAAATGAACATTACCTTCATTCAGTTTTACCGAATCGCCCTAGGTCTGGAATAAGCATTTAGCAAAGTCGGCAAGTGCCTATAGGCAGCAGAGATGAAAAAGCAGCCTTTTCATGAATAGTTTTTAGACTCATTTTTTTTCACCATCAGTTATCTCATATAATGTTAGGTACACATTATCTCAATATTTAAAGTCAGGTTAGGACTAGAAAAAAAAACAAGGAAATGTTCTGTGTGAGATGATTCTAACAAAAGGGTGCAGACAATTGCGTTCCTAAGAGCTCCAGAGAACAAACTACATCACTGAATAGGTCAGTAAGTATACAAATGCAAATATTTATCAGTATGACTAAGTCTGAAGGATAGCTGTTCACCTTCTATTCACCAACCTCAAATGTTAAAGGGATATTAAAGTCTTGTTTTTTTTCTTTGAAATAACAAACATGTTATTCTTACCTGCTCTGTGCAATGGTTTTGCACAGAGCAGCCTGGATCCCACTTTTTTTAGGGTCCCATACCGGCGCTCCTGGCCCCTCCCACCTGCCGGGTGCCCCCCACAGCAACCAGCTTGCTCTGGGGGCACCCAAGCAGGTGCACTCCCGATCCTTGGCTCTGTGTGTCCATTCACATATGGAGCGGCAATTCCGCCCTGCCCCCTCTGTCTGCTGATTGGCTCACTGGCTGTAATTGACAGCAGCGGGAGCCAATGGCTTCTCTGCTGCCAAAAGCCAATCAGGAGTGCGAGTCCTCGCGGAGAGACAAGGCTCTAATGGACATCGCTGGATCAAGAGCGGGTAGGGGGGCTTGGGGGGCTGCTGCACAGAGGATTTTTTACCCTCATGGATAGAATGCATAAAGGCAAAAAACATTGTGCTTTTACAACCACTTTAAAGGAAGACTGAATATTGTGGGCATTTGCTCGTTTTGCTTCCGTACCAGCCCTAAAGGTAACATTCTCCGTCTATGACTTCCTGTTTGTAGATGATATTGGTTAACAGTGTTTCATTGTTTGATAAATATCCATTTTACAGGGATGAATTGTTTTTCTATGTGAGACATTTTCAAATGTTATTAGTTTCTCTCCTTGAGCAAGAAGGACTATTGTGTCCTTGGGTCTAATTACTTTTCCAAGGGTGTTGCTATTTTATAACAGCTAAAACTGTATCAGTACAGAACTATCAACTAGTAAAATGATGTCTGAATATTTCTGAGATGTCGTAGCACAATAAAAATTAATGATCTGAACATATACATCAATGTCTTTGAGGTAGTAAAAGGAAACAGATGCAACCAAGGAGAGCACATTAGAATCAAGATAAAAAGAGAAAAAAAGGAAACATCTGGTGTTTAAACAAATAAACATTTTGAGTAGTTATTGCAGAATACCAATATCTGTTTATGTGATTCATTAATGCATAGAACAAATTAAATATGAGTTTTATACATTGGGGTTGATATACTACAGGGGTAGAAAGTTTACCTAACTCACTGATGCTGTCTTCAGGCCAAATACCCAATTGTGTGTGAGTGTATGTTTAATTTCACTAGCACCTGATGGGATGTCTGATGGTAAAACATCTACATTTGGTCAAATGAACCTCATAATATACTTGTGTCAACCCCAGTATGAGTTTGTATGTGTTCTTAGGTGGGTATTTGGTCTTTTGGAAAGTCCAATAATATTGCTCTAGAGATTATAAAAATGTATCCCCCCCCCCCCACAAAAAAAAAAATGAATACAAAATTGAAATTTTACTGTATAATAGTAACAAAATGTAGCACTGTAAAAGTGTATATAGAAACCAGTGAAGGAAAATTGAGTAACAACCAATACTGTAGCCATTTTAAAATGTTTTTCTCAGGAAGAAAAACTCCTGGTTCACTATATACAGTGCAATGATTTTAGTGAAAGTCATTACAGATTATTACCTGTTTTGTTCTATAGGTACTAATAGACCATTACGAGCATTACCAGAAATCCTCAAATGTGTTGGTTGAATCAGAACTTCTGCTTTACTTCAATCAAATGATGAAATCTAGAGTTATACAAAACAACCAGCATCTCTCTAGACAGCTGGTAACTAACCTGCTGCCCAAGGCATTTACTATGGAGTCCTCTGTGGGTTTCGGGGGGTTCTCAGGCCAGAGAAGAAAAGAAAAAAAATTCTTGCAATAGTATATTAGTTTGGTCTATTTCTTTTACATTGACCCAATTTCTATCTACTGTCAGTTCCTTTTCTCTTGGTGTGTTTTATTTCCTTTGATCTTTTTTCATGGATATTGCTAAGAGAAATATCAAATGTGGCACAATTGATTTTATTAGAGCTGTACATAGCACAAATAGGGAAGCATCCATGTTTAAAGGGGAAGAAATAACAGTGATCTTTGGCAGCCCAATGTAATCTGTCTCTGCCCTGTGATTCTTGTCCTGAAGGATGTCTTCAGTCTCCAACAACCCCTTTAGCGTGCTCTCAATCTTTGACCACCTCCTGTAGTATGTCGTCAATCTCTGACCATCTCTTATAGCATGTCTGAACATTTCCTGTTGCATGCCTGTCATACCCAACAGCTTTTCTTAGCATTACAATCGCTAGATATTATGTGTGGCCATTTAGTGATATCAGGGGCAGTACAAAGAAACACATACAGGAGGGCGTAATACTAATAATGCTAGTGCATTACCCAATATTTATTTGTACAAGAAACCAAAAAGCTAAATGGACACTCGCAGACAAGGGGAGTGACTAGAATAACAACTCTATTCTTTGACCAGTGTGGCATTGAGTGACCTGACTAATACATAGCTGTATTGGCAAGCTTGTTCCTCAGAGCTGTGGCCAACTAGTGTTATCCTCCTAATAAATGTAATGTCTCCCCAAATCTCCACTTCCATATAGGGGGACACAAAACAATCCATAAAACATTAACTTTACTTATGTGACGGATGGCAAGAAATATGTGTTTCTAGATCTGGAACAAATGATTTATGTGGATCTTCATATTATATCTTGGACACATTTTTAACTGGCTGTGGGAAGTTCCTACCTGCATGCTCGCAGCCACCATCATCCTATATGGATTAGGAACGAGCCGTTTGGGCAGTTTTGTCAGTTTAAAAAAACTTGTACACGACTACAGGATTATGATAAGCAAAGTATTATCTTAAAGAAAAAATTCTGGAGAAGGGGTATGAAAATTCTGTAGAAGGGTAAACATATGAAAAATACAGAGGCAGGTACCTTGTGACACTAGTGAAATGCCAGTTAACCAGCGTAAACTTGGGAGCTCATTTAAAAGAAATGACATTACATGTTGTACTCGGTACAATCCCAAGGCATTTTGTTTTAAGAGGATTGATTCTGGAGAAATATTGGGACATACTTCATCAGGATCCCCATTTGACCAAGGTTATTTCAGAATACCCTGATGTGATTTTCCAAACCCAAAGATCTACACAGCCATATAGCCCCCAGTAGGATCTGACCTGTTAAAAACAACTTGGCCATGGGAAGTGGTGCCATTTTTGACCAGAGAGGCAGTTATAGGTGCAGAGTTCCTACCTGTTGGTGCTGCTATTTTATGTGGCATAGAAAAAAGGGGCCATGGGGAGTGATGGCACCACATATTTCATCAGGTAGTTTATCAACTGTAGTTCTCAATACGTGGTATATTGCCTCATTTGTCCCTGTGGTCACCTTTACATTAGACCTCTATTCCCCTTTGCAATTTATTATTATTATTATTATTATTATTACTATTGTGGTCATATTACATATTATTTACATTGTTCCATAATATACAGTAGTTACTCCAATATACATTTTGGGATGGCCTTTCAACTGATGTTCTATATGTATCTTATTTGGGCCCTTTTGGGAATTTATTGGTCTTAGTTGTAAGCCCTTTTGGTCTCATTTCACTATCAAGGTTTTTATATGTCCTGTACAGTTTTTATCATATTCAATTCTTTCTGTATATTAATATATATTTTTTTAAATATTTTTATTGATTTTTGAGATGATCTATCATTATTATGATTGCTTGAATCATGTTGATCTTGGGAGTCCCCTTACTATTTTTAAGATATAGCTTTCTTAAATGTATTTTAATAGGTATATTTGCATTTGTAGTATAATTATACTCATACATTTGAGTAATTGTATATGAATGTATTGGACAAGCACCCAGCAACAGATCAGGTCAGTTACATCTTCCCCTTTTTTTTATTAATAATAATTACTTTTCATTAATAATAATTTTTAATTCCTTTGATGAGTTGAGGTATATCAATAGGAATATACTTTTTGCCAGCTGTTATGTTTGGGTTGTTGGTAGTGAAGTTTACACTTTCCTTTTCTTCCTTTTTTTTTCTTTTTTGCCCAGTCCCGATGGTTAAGCAGGGTGGGATGCACACTTCTTGTTCTGGCTGTGACGCGGTTGTGTTGCGTCACTTTCTAGTGTGCATAGTGCAAAATGACACACTTCCAGTTGTCCATAGCACACTCCCACCTAAGGTGCATTCCAGCGGCCAATAATGCTATGCGGCTTTCATCATGAGGCCAATCGTATGCGTATGCTATAACTATTTTGCAAGTCTACACGCTGAGTTGCATAATTGTTCCAACATATGTGTGCCCTAATCCATTTGTGCCACAACACTTCTGAACATCCAGCGAGTAAGCAATGTTGTTTTTGGACTGATAATATAGTGATATTAGTATACTGAATATTCTATTTGATTTAATCTTATTTGTAATATTATTTTTAATTTTATTTGTATTCCTATTTATAATGGGTCTTTTGTTTTAATGACCCTTGACCCAGCCTGACCTGGTTTGATGTTGCGACACTCCTCCTGTATGGAGGTGGAGGTTTTGGGTGCCTTTACATTTATTAGGAGAGGAACACTCATTTGCCACAGCTCTGTGGAAGGGGGTGTGTCCCCAAAATGGGTCAGATTGCCTACACTGCTTTGTACTAGTCAGGCCACTTGATGCCACACTGGTTGACTAATGGACTTCTTGTTATGCTTGTCACTTCCGTCGCCTGTGAATATCTATTTGATTTTTGGGCTTCTTGTACAAATAAATCATGAGTAGTGCAATAGGCAGGGGTGCATCCCAGAAATGGGTCCGATTGCCTACAATGCTTTGTATTAGTTAGGCCACTCAATGTCACACTAGTTGACTAATGGACTTGGTGTAATGCTTGTCACTTCTGTCACCTGTGAGTATCTATTTGGCTTTTTGGTTTCTTGTACAAACAAATCTTGAGTAATGCATTAGGCATTTGTGCCCTCCTGTGTGTGTTTCTTTATAGTTCCATTTTGGATTCCCCCATCTGAGGAGAGCTGCATCATTGAAGTATTGCCCTAGAACAGTGATGGCGAACCTTGGCACTCCAGATGTTTTGTAACTACATTTCCCATGATGCTTATTCACTCTGCAGTGTAGTTGAGCATCATGGGAAATGTAGTTCCAAAACATCTGGGGTGCCAAGGTTCGCCACCACTGCCCTAGAAGAAGCAAAGACTCCACAGAGTTACATAACTTGATCTGGTGAATGCCCTTTGAGTGCAGGAGCGGTTGTTTGTTTGTTTGAATGTCGGGGCAGTACTTGAGGCCCCCTTTATCACGTAGGTTGACCACCACTTCAAGAAATCTGTGTGAAGTATCTAAACAAAGCTAAAACTACCATTAGAATATTGAGGTTGCCACCTCAACAGCTGCCCTAGACTCCTAGTAAACCAAATACTAATCAAATTATGATGTTGATGCAGGCCTGATGTGGGTGTGTCACCAGCAATGTAAAGTAGCCATTAATACCCAGTGTAAAAACTCTTGCTTTTTTACTAGAAAAAAAAAAATGATCTAAATGAGAAAACAGCTTAGGGCTCTTTCCCACTGAACGCAGTTGGCTGCAGTTGGATGCATTTTAAACTGCACTCGAAATGCATACACATCCTAAAATCAAGGTAATCTTATAGGCATAGTTCACATCATTTTAGTGAAGTTCAGCACAGTTAAAAAAGTAGAGCATGCTGCATTTTTCCACGCCGCAAATGCAGGGAACGCTCTACAAATGCTCTTCAAATTTACTGCACTGAGCCGCTTTAAGCCAAGAAAGCCAAGTCCACAAAACGTATAGAAAAATACACTGCAATTGCAGTGCAAAACGTACTCAAGCGTGCATCAAGCGCACGTTAAGATCACTTCAAATGCGTTTTAAATGCATGTAAACACGCAGTCAGGCCCTTAGACAAACTCATAGTTATGCATAATCAGTATATAAAAAAAGAAAATAATGGAATGCAAAAATGGATTAGTGGATTCTTGTCACTTTCTGCAGAATGATAAGTGAGAGGGTCTGCATGGTAGAATCACAAGATCAGTCTGAGAACTGTAATAAAAGAACACCGCTAGGTCTAGAACAGAAACTTCTACATTTTTGGGGGAGTTTGTATTTGCATACAGAATGTCATGATTTAAAAAATATTTTGTGTAGAAATTACATATTTTTTTTTCTTTTTTTAGTATTTTATAATTCAATAATCGGAGGCTAATAAAGAGGCAAGCAATTATATTTTGAGCTGAAATGTAACAAGCTTTTGTATGTTTTACATTTTGCATCCAGGCAGATGTAATAATAAGTTGCTATAGTGTTTTTAAAAAAAAAGTGTTATAAAATATTTCAGGGTGTTTTTTTTTTTGGTTCTCTAAAGGATACCAATGAAAAAGTAAATGGTTACATAATCAACATTAATGTTATCAGCATAGAAAATGTTAATGTCTATGTTTTTTTGTCCTGATTTTGTAGGTGTCTACTTTGTAGTTTGCATGGCACTCCTGGTAATCAGTTTGACTGAAACAATATTGATTGTTCGATTAGTACATAAGCAAGATCTCCAACCTCATGTTCCTGAGTGGGTGAAAAGGGTGGTACTAGAAAAGATTACAATTTTATTATGCATTCGGGACAAGAAGAAATATAGTGCCTCTCGAATCCACAGTTCTAATATTTCCCAACAAATGGAGAATAGCAGCACAGGTAAAATATCTTACTGTTTTATCATACTTTGGCTGATTGGTTTGTCCAACGCTTTTACTTCTAGGCTTCTGGCTGTCTTTTCTGCAGCTCATCATTGTCCAAGGTAACAACCACTCTGACCGATGTGAGGGAATAATTGGCAATTTCTTGATGGTTGTGTACATACCTTCTGTGTCATAATCATAATTAAAAATATAATTTTGAAATATATATTATATCATCTATTTTTATTTTATTCATTACTTTCAAGTTTTTATATTAGGAGTGATGGGAGTGATATCTAGTCAAATCCCAAACCAGCAAAGCCAGTTTGCTTATGTAGTCCTAGCTTGCCACCCCTTTAGGCTGCATGAGCCATGTAGCTGGGGCAATAAAATAACTGCCACAGTTCGCTTATCTTCCCTGCCTGCATTGGTCAGGCAGGAGAAGGAAAGACAAGAGAAATGCTGTGATTGTTCAGAGAGGGGAGGCCCAGGGCATTGTGGGCAGCCACTCTTCTGACCCCTCCAGAGACATAGGGAGGCCATCAGGGAAAGTGCAGTCTGCACCACTCATCTACCATCATTCAGCTAGAGGCACAGCAACCTATTTCCATCCCCTGCTTTCAGCCTAAAGGGACAATCTGCTGGTAAGAGGACACCACTCCTGTACCAGTTTTTGTCTTTTGATCATTGCTGCCCATGATACCTTGGGAGTATTCCCTACATAACGCATAGATTTTAAATACCTTCACTTTGAGGGTGAGTGCTCCAACAAAATTTTAAGGAACCCACAACCATAAGACTTGTTTGTTACTCCACTGGCCAGCTGATTAGACTGGGCCTGTACACAGTAGTTAGGCTGCCCTACTATTAGTACTCCTATTGACATTGTCACTTGCATTGCCTTACATTGCCAGGATATTTCAATATGTTACTGTTGATGTTTTTTGTTAACATTGTTCCTTTTTTCTCATCTAGTTCATTTTTGTAGGACTGTTGCACAGGCAGCTGGGTGAATGGACAGTATATGCTTTGTATTTGTAAATTGTCTCAGTATTTAACATTTGGTTAACCTTGTCAATGTTGAAACTGTTCAACCAGCACTTCCCTTACAGGGCTTATTTCTGTTTAAATAAAGCCCATTTACCAATACTGGTGCATCTGTGAGTTGTAAGTCTAATCAAGAGTGTTGCCCGTATGCTATATTTTGAGATTTTGTGTACCTCAGATAATATTCGGGTTAAATGAGAGTTCTTTGACCATGAGTAAAAGCTTTAACAGAGCAACAGAAATGTATTGGTAAATAGCATGGAGGCCTAAATTAAATTCACAACAATTATCTATAGTACATACAAAATGGAAAATATTCATAGGTTAACTGAACAAATATAGAGTATGCTACTCAAAACATGAAGATACAAACAGCCAGACATACAACACCTAGGACAGGCATTTAGATATAAGTGCAGGAGGTATATTCCATAGTTACCATTCTCACGAGAGTTTCCTTCTAGTCTGCTGATTCAGAGATATTTTTTTCTCCTTCGCGCCTTAACTAGTATGGACCTATCTCTCACAGCCCTGCTTAGGGCCAGTCTGATTGGTGTAGCTGTCTTACTCTCTCCTCCCTTTGGGCCTATCTCATTCAGGATTGGACAATTTCCCCATCCCCTATATTTAGCATAACCCAGCCTCTCGATAGCCCTCCTCTCTGGGGGGGTTAATCATGCCAGGTCATCTCCCGGGCAAATTGTCCATCCCTGAACAGACAGCCACCTTCATTGTATATCTAAAGAGAGCATCTTTGAAGTGGGAGCAGAGATGACAAGGGAGGTGACACGGCCTATTATCAAATTCTTACTTTGGCCCCGTAAGGTCTGTGAGAAGTAGCCCAACCTAACCACATTCCTGCATTTCAAAATGACTTGCTAAATAAATTACTAATGCCTGCAGACTGGTTTCACACAACTTAACTTCATATAGTTTTATATCAACTATTAGTTGAAATCAATATTCAATATCTCATCCATATATTGACACACATCTATTTACAGTTACTAATGGAGATTACACATAAACTTCTCATAAGGCAACACGAGTTGGTCATCACTGGGAGGGGCAGAAGAACTCAAACTTTTCCATGGGCTTATATTGGGATTGTGCTACACTTGAATCTGTTTTAATAAACTAGAATATTTTCTATTGACTCTATTAGAAAACTCAATTTCTTTCCTAATTTTTAGTTGTTATTAAACTGATGGCTATAGAAGAAAAATTTTACAATAACCCACTTTGTTTTTTACAGCTAAGCTGGCCCATTACAACTCAGAAAACACTAAAGAATATGACAGATCCATAGGAGCCATTCTACCTACAAAGGAAAGCTCTGTAGTAGTGGATAGCATCCTCCATGAAATTGCATCTATTCGGCAATATTTGGAAAAGAGAGATGAATATCGTGATATAGCAAGGGAGTGGCTACAGGTTGGCTATGTCCTTGATGTTCTACTTTTCCGCATTTATCTGGTGGCAGTGCTGGCATATACAGTTACCTTGGCAACTATGTGGTCCTACTGGCAGCAAGCCTAAAATATAATTTGAAGGAAGTATGCTGCAAAGCCTTGTTCAGCATGAATTATATATGTTAATAAAGTTTAAGAGACCCCATCAATAACAGGCATTAACTGGAATTTTTACTTTTTTTATTATTGTACAGCCCAACCTCTCAGGGATTGGTGTCTGTACTATTATTTCTTTTTTTTTTTTATTTCTGCCAGAGCAGAAATGTCAGCCAACTATCAAGCTGTAGGACCCAATCAAGGCTGATGTTTCACCTGCCTAAGCTCAGGGCTGACCTTTGTACTCTGTGTCCTTGTTGATTGCAATGTTCTAGCTCTGACCTGGCAAGGAGACCTCTGCAGAGAGGCTAATGGTTCTTCATAGAGCAGGGTCCTTCTCTGCAGCATATGGGCAGGGAATGGACTTTTCTTCTCAGGCTGTGGCTGCTTTCTAAAGAAAAAAAACTATAAGACTTAGAACATCTTTTGTTTTTATGTGCCTGGAAAGTATTTAACTGATTTAAACCAAAAGTTTCATTCGACTTGATGTATAAATCTTGTGATACATTTTTATGTATGAATTAGCTGTACATACACATTTATGTATAGTGATATGGTTAACTAAGCTTCATTTTAAGTTACATAAATACACACTCATCGGCCACTTTATTAGGTACACCTGTTCAACTGCTTGGTAACACAAATTGCTAATAAGCCAATCACATAGCACCAACTCAATGCATTTAGGCATCTAGACTTGGTGAAGGCGACTTGCTCAAGTTTAAACTGAACATAAGAATGGGAAAGAAAGTGGATTTAAGTGACTTTGAACGTGGCATGGTTGTTGGCACCAGGGGGGCTGGTCTGAATATTTAAAAAAATGCTGATCTACTGGCATTTTCACACACAACCATCTCTAGGGTTTACAGAGAATGGTGGGAAAAAGAGAAAATATCCAGTGAGCAGCAGTTGTGTGGACATAAATGCCTAGTTGATATCAGAGGAGAATGGGCAGACTGGTTCGAGATAATAGAAAGGCAACAGTAACATAAATAACCACTTGTTACAACCAAGGTATGCAGAATACCATCTCTGAATGCACAACACATCGAACCTTGAAACAGATGGGGTACAGCAGCAGAAAACCACACTGGGCACCACTGCTATCAGCTAAGAACAGAAAACTAAGACTACAATTCGCACAGGCTCACCAAAATTGGACATAGAAAATTGGAAAAATGTTGCCTGGTCTGATGAGTCCCAATTTCAGCCATGACATTCACATGGTAGGGTCAGAAATTTGCGTAAACAACATGAAAGCATGGATCCATCCTTCCTTGTATCAACAGTTCAGTCTGGTGAATGTGGTGTAATGGTATGGGGGATATTTTCTTGGCACACTTTGGGCCCCTTAGTACCATTTGAGCATCAGTTAAACACCACGGTGTACCTGAGTATTGTTGCTGACCATGTCCATCTCTTTATGACTACAGTGTACCCATTTTCTGATGTCTACTTCCAGCAGGATAATGCACCATGTCGCAAAGCTCAAATCATCTCAAACTGGATTATTGAACATGGAAATAATAATATTGTGCGCTTTCCCAACTAATGTGTATTAGGATAATAAAAAATCCCCTATGATCATAAATGCCAAATCAGGCATACATAAAACCTTAATAATCATTAGTGCAGAAATTCCTACAATAAAGTGCAAAAAAAATCCACAAAGTTAATATTTCATATAAAGTGCAAAGTGCAATAAACAAAAACATGTATGACTTGAAATAAAATGACACGTGCAAGCAAAATTTGCCTAATTAAATAGTGACCGTATAACTTAAGTGCACAATTTCTATGAGATTAAAATAATGAGAAATGAATAATGAAGAATTTTATGAAAAAATGACAGTCCAACAATTGTCCAACTTAGTGCAAAAGTAAAAAGTGCTTTGGTGCTATCCCGTAGGATGGGTCTATATAGTGGGCACCTCTTCACTTCCAGCCTTGTGCTTGTGCAGACGACCGAGCTGCTTACCAGAACATATGATCCCACAAGAAGATCAATAGCACTTTGAAAAATCCTCTATGGGTAGTCCCGATTCGCTCACAAGTGGTTTCCTAAATATCTTGATAATTCCTGGCTCCGACCGACATAAGCATTGAAAATAAAGAGCGCTAAGTGCATTACTGTATAAAAGGTTTATTTAAAAACATATCAGATCCCACAGACACGGCCATTCCACCACTCTGTCAGACTGTGCGTGTTGATGTCACAACCGTTAGCTCCACCCGATGCATTTTCCCTCAATAGGCATCATCTGGGATTGCAAGAGGAAACAAGCGCAGCGCCTTCTAAGTGCAGCAACACATTTTAATATGGTGCAAGTAGAGGTCTCAGCGTGGGCTGGTCCTGGGGACCATGAGGGGGCAGGTGGGGGAGGGGGAAAAAGTTCAGGGGATAGCTGTCCACTGTAGCGGCTGCCGGCAGGAGAGACAGATGTGATCTCTGGGTGGAGACAAGAGGAAACAAGGGCAGCGTCTTCTAAGTGCAGCAACACATTTTAATATGGTGTAAAGCAGTAATTCACTCACATAAACAGGTGGATTAAAGGCACTTCGTGAAGAAATGGAAGTTTCTCATCTAGGGCATCACTGGAGCAGGTCCTGGTAGTGGAGGCAGGAGGTTCCGGTAAGAGAGGCCTGCCGTAAGTGTCCCACATCACCGCCAGGGAGTGACATCAGGATCCCAGGACCCATGAGTCTCAGCATTCCACCAGCTGACGGGGAGCCCACGGGCACCACCGAGGCCGCCCCACCACATGCGAAGGAACTCCCCTGCCTCTCCTACCGGGACCTCCTGCCTCCACTACCATGACCTGCTCCAGTGATGCCCTAGATGAGAAACTTCCATTCCTTCACGAAGTGCCTTTAATTTACCTGTTTATGTGAGTGTATTACTGCTTTACACCATATTAAAATGTGTTGCTGCGTTTAGAAGGCGCTGCGCTTGTTTCCTCTTGTCTCCCCCCAGAGATCACATCTGTCTCTCCCACCGGCAGCCCCTACAGTGGACAGCTATCCCCTGATCTAGCTATCCCCTGAACTTTTCCCCCCTCATGGTCCCCAGGACTGGCCCACACTGAGACCTCTACTTGCGCCAATTTACTACAAACTAACATCTGGGATTGGAAGCTCAGATGATGCACTGTTAGCGCTTCTCCTTATTTCCAATGCTTATGTTGGTTGGAGCTGGGAATTATCAGGATATTTAGTAAACCACTTGTAAACAAACTGAGGGTTCCCATAGAGAATTTCTCAAAGCGCTATTGATCTCCTTATAGGATCATATGTTCTGGTAACCAGCTTGGTTGCCTGCATGTGCAAAAGGGTGGAAGTGAATCTGTGTCCACTATATAGATTTATCCCAGGGGATAGCACCAGAACATTTTTTCCTTTTGCACTAAGTTGGACATTTGTTGGGCTGTCATTTTTTCATAAAATTCTTCATTATTAATTTCTCATTTTTTATCTCATAGTTGCAAATAAATGTGTGCACTTGATTTATTTAGTTACCATTTAATTAAGAAAATTTTGCTTGCACATGTCATTTTATTTCAAGACATACATGTTTTTGTTTATTGCACTTTGCACTTTATAGGAAATATTCACTTTGTAGATTTTTTTTGCACTTCACTGTAGGCATTTTTGCACTATTGTTTATTAAGGCCTTATATATGCCTGATATGGCATTTATGATCATAATGGATTTTCATTATCCTAATACACATTAGTTGGGATAGCGCACAATATTATTATTTCCTTAGAGTATTGTAGTGTAGTATTCAAATACCTTCTTTGTGCAGCAGTCACACTGTTGGAAGCCAAGCGTGAGTTCAAACATTTTTTGAATTTGGATTCTTAAACATGACAATGAGGTCACTGTACTCCAATGGCCTTCACGGTCACCAGATCTCAATACAATAGAGCACCTTTGGGATGTGGTGGATGTTCAGCCAACAAATGTGCAGCAACTGTGTGATGCTATCATGTCAACATAGACTAAAATCTCTAAATCTCTTTGGAATGTTTCCAGCATCTTGTTCAATCTATGCCAAGAAGAATTAAGGCAGTTCTGAGGGCAAAAGAGGGTCCAACCCAGTATTATCAAGGTGTACCTAATAAAGTGACCGGTGAGTGTATTAGCTCTATTACACAATGTGGAAGATCTCCTAAAATGGGAGCACTGAGCATCTGGTACAGCTGTGCATGGTAGCCAATCGGTTTCTAACTTCAGCTTGTTCAATTAAGCTTTGGCAATAAAACCTGGAAGCCGATTGGTTTCTATGCAGAGCTGCACCAGATTTTGTTTGCTCCAGTTTTAGTAAATCTCCCCAGTGTGTATTACATGAGAGATTTCTCCGTTCTTTCAAGGTGCCATTAAGTTTTGCACACATAGTTATCCTCCCCTGCTGTATCTCTCCCTCCCATGTTTGTCAAAACTGTGTAAAGAAAGACTGTCTGAAAAGGCAAGAATTTAGAAGGTTTGAGAAGTGCAGCAGAGAACATGCAGCAAATATAATATTTCTTTATATTGCCTTACTCTATTTTGTCTATCTATTTTCTTTATTTCTTTCATGTATTTTCTTCCTTTTACTAAACTATGATTGGAGAGGGAAGGAGCAGATTGTGTGCCTATTATCTTATGTTTATGACTTAACTGTGACTGTGATTTATGACTGTGTACCCGTTTTAGGTACATTTTATTGTAAATTTTCTTGAAACAATTGAGTTTGCCAGTTAAATTCAAACATCCGAAAGTGTGATTAAATTCACTGATGTTGGCTTGTGCTTTAGATTTGGAGACCAGTGGACTTACTTTATAGCCCCACTCTAAAACTCCCCCACTAAAACTTTTTATTTAGTTTTCAATGTAGCATGGAAGGTTTAAACACTCCATAAGGTTTGCAGTATTGACTTTTGATTACAAAGGGGAAAGTTCTCCTCATTTCCTGTCAGGGCAGAAAATGATGGGAAATATCTCCTAAGGGTAAACAGACAAAACCCAAGTGTCAGGAAAGATTAGAACGTCTGGCAAAGTTTTTATTGCTGTCTGTGTCTTCTTGTCTCACTAATACCCACAAAAACAATGTCCAAAAAGGGTCACAGACTAATTTCTTGGCAAAATTTCTGACTCTTACTCATCCAGTCCAAAACTAAAAAATAAGAATGTTTTGGCTGGAGTTTGGCTGGAGTTTGGCTTTAAAATAACTATTATATTATGTATGTATCCTTGGTGGTGTCACATGTAATTTCGAGCAAAATGAAATGTCTCCTCTAATTTGTATTCCTTATGAAATGCTTGGTATAAAATAAAACCAACCTTGAACTATCATAGTATTGCTTAATTCAGTTTGTCATGAGACAGACCAGAGGACGACACATACATCTGGTCATATAATTTCCTGGTTCATATGTTTATGAACATGGCAGAGTCTTTCAGCAAAAATTACTCAAAGAAATAGCATGCCTCAATATAAAGTTATTGTCATATCAAAGAAATTGAAGGTCAAAGATGGAGTATAAAATGAGAACCATCCAAAAATGGACACTGGTTGACTTGAGCTTAGCACTAGAGTGAAGATTTTATTTCATTTTATGGTTTTATTAGGGGTGTGCTTTGAGGTACTAAAATATTAGTGTAAGGAAGGAGCACATGTCATTTTACAGTATTTTATATTAAATATGTCCATTCTAGAAGGTATAAAGTCATTATCCCTAGGTGGCATGAAATGGCTCTCAATGCAAAATAAAAGAGTATTCTCTTTTAGTAAATTGCTTTAGAAAATACAAATTACTTTTAAGACTAGCAGATCTCAATGTAAATGAATTTCAAAGCTGTACATTGTGTGTATGGCACATACTATTCTTCAGACAGTATGTACAACAAAAGTTCCCACTGTTACTATGTACAAAAACCTTTTTGAAAGCACAATCAGGAAACATTGAAAAGCTAAACATAGAAAATAAATTGTCAAAAAAACAAAATGAAGGGAAATGCAAATCAAAAATTAAACAAAAGTATCAATACTTATTAGGTTCAAGTCTGTAAGATGGATGAGGGTCTCTTTATTTAATTTTATGTTTGTTTTCTCCTAAAAGTGTTCCATTTATAAGAAGAAATTATCATAAATATTGCTTAGTACAGATTTGCTATTGTTCACAAAAAAGGGTATTTAACCACTAAAAGCCAGTTTTTCTCAAAAAAAAAGGTAATTTTATCACTACCTCAAGCAGCATCAATTTTTGTTCTACGCAGAAGGCACAAAACTAAATTCATAGTTATCACTATTGAAACATTTAGCAGCCCTCTATTTTTTTTTTTTTTACATTAAAATAATAATGTTCACCATGCTAATCCGTACATTAACCTTTTTCCCCCAAATATGTCCTCAAATACTAATTTTTTTGTTGGAAAAAACACTTACTCCTTCTCACAAAGTGCTTCTATCCCTAACTTACATCAGAAAGAATTGCAGTTTCCTTGGAGGAGGAGCAAGGGAGTGACTTCAATTGTTGTGCTTTGGAGTACAGGCTTGCTTCACCTCCTAGAGTTGCCTCCTAGAGTGGAGGAGGAGCAAGAGAGTGTAGAGAATTGCTGTGCTTTGGAGAAATTTGTGCATGTTGGCGCAAAGAGTGTTGCAACAACAGCCTGCAGTCTCTGGCAGGAGTGCAAACCCAATGGATGCCTAGAGAAGGGCTTCATAGATCTATGCAATGCAACATAGCCACACAAAAAACAGCAAGTTGAGGCACTTATTTTGGACAAGTTGTGTTGGAAAATTAGGTAACCTTTCAAAGTAGAAGAAGCAGCAGACAAGGTAAGTGCTGAGGTCGGCAGCTGTATTTTTTTTATAACATATAGAGGTATAATAACACTTTAAGAAGCAAAAACCTATGTGACAGTTTTTATGAATTGACTTTTACGGTCAGAATACTTAAATACGTAAAAAAAATAGAGCAAGAGGCATAAATTCAGCAGATCTGTCAGTATTAGTTTGTGAAAATCTATTTTCAACAGTAAAAAAAATAAAATTAAAAAAGACGTTAATGAAAATTACATATGTAATATACTTTTTAAATGAAAAAAAAAAAATGGTGTCTTCCACTGCAATGCTGTAGGGGCCTATGTATTGAACCACTGAATAAAGTGTGAGGTTCAGGCATCTGCAAAACCAGTAAAGGTCAGAATCTTCTTCAGACATTGGTCTCTCTTCAAAACAGCACATATTGGTGGCTTTGGCTTCAGCACTATAGAGAACTACAGGCTGTGTACGCCCACACATGGGAAAAAACATGGTAGAGGAAAGGGAAAACTTTTTTTGCAGAAAAAAACATTCTGCAGGATATCCAGGTACTGTTGGAGTAAACTAGAAGTGATTCATAGTGACTAGTGTTGAGCGAACACGGACTGTATTATTCGTGTTCGTACCGAATAATTGGATTTTTTTTACCCGAACACGGACACGGACACTTTACTGTATGTTCGGGTAAAAATCCGTGTTCGGTCGTTTTATTTCCGGGTTTTGCATGCTTTGGCGCTCTTTTCATGGCGGGCTTTCAACAGCCAATCAACAATCGTTTAACTGGTGTGCCTTAAGCCATCCCAGCCATGCCTGCAAATGTCTTAGTAGCTGTGATTGGCCGTCTGAAGCATGTGACCAAGTCTTTATAAGTTCGAGGCAGCCGCCGCAGCAGCGTCATTCTGCTGCTTAGCTAAGGGACAGAGCACACATCAATGTGCTGGCTGCTGATTAGGGAAAGATAGGCAGGAAAAAACCATTTGTGTCCGGATAGAATTGAGGGACAGGTCGGAGTGTTTAGGCAGGGCGAGTTGTAGGCATTTTAGGGATAGAGTCTGCTGAATTATAGGGTCAGTGTCTTCTACAAACTACAATCGATATTGCTGTGTGGGGGGTGGGGTGAATCTGCACTCAATCCTGATCTACGATCTCTTCTCAATCCTGTTAGGGACAGAGTCTGCTGAATTTTAGGGAAACTGTGTTCTACAAACTACAATCGATATTGCTGTGTGGTGTGGGATTGGAGATAGGCAGGTGTCAGTGATCCACATCCATTTTTCTGTGTGTGAGCTGCAGTGAACACAATCTTTTTGGGCTGCAGTGAACACAATCTTTTTGGGCTGCAGTGAACACAATCTTTTTGGGCTGCAGTGAACACAATCTTTTTGGGGTGCAGTGAACAAAATCTTTTTGGGGTGCAGTGAACACAATCCTTTTTGGTGTGCAGTGAACACAATCTTTGTGGGGTGCAGTGAACAAAATCCTTTGTGGGGCGCAGTGAACACAATCTTTTTGGGGTGCAGTGAACAAAATCCTTTTTGGGGTGCAGTGAACAACATCCTTTTTGGGGTGCAGTGAACACAATCTTTTTGGGGTGCAGTGAACAAAATCCTTTGTGGGGTGCAGTGAACACAATCTTTTTGGGGTGCAGTGAACACAATCTTTTTGGGGTGGAGTGAACAACATCCTTTTTGGGGTGCAGTGAACAAAATCCTTTTTGGGGTGCAGTGAACAAAATCATTTTTGGGGTGCAGTGAACACAATCTTTTTGGGGTGCAGTGAACACAATCTTTGTGGGGTGCAGTGAACACAATCTTTTTGGGGTGGAGTGAACAACATCCTTTTTGGGGTGCAGTGAACAACATCCTTTTTGGGGTGCAGTGAACACAATCTTTTCGGGTGCAGTGAACACAATCTTTGTGGGGTACAGTGAACAGAATCTTTGTGGGGTGCAGTGAACACAATCTTTGGGGGGTACAGTGAACACAATCATTTTGGGGTGCAGTGAACACAATCTTTGTGGGGTGCAGTGAACACAATCTTTTTGGGGTGGAGTGAACAAAATCATTTTTGGGGTGCAGTGAACAACATCCTTTTTGGGGTGCAGTGATCAAAATCCTTTTTGGGGTGCAGTGAACACAATCTTTTTGGGGTGCAGTGAACAAAATCCTTTGTGGGGTGCAGTGAACAGAATCTTTGTGGGGTGCAGTGAACACAATCTTTGGGGGGGTACAGTGAACACAATCTTTTTGGGGTGCAGTGAACACAATCTTTGTGGGGTACAGTGAACAGAATCTTTGTGGGGTGCAGTGAACACAATCTTTGGGGGGTACAGTGAACACAATCTTTTTGGGGTGCAGTGAACACAATCTTTGGGGGGTACAGTGAACACAATCTTTTTGGGGTGCAGTGAACACAATCTTTGTGGGGTGCAGTGAACACAATCTTTGGGGGGGTACAGTGAACACAATCTTTTTGGGGTGCAGTGAACAACATCCTTTTAGGGTGCAGTGAACACAATCTTTGTGGGGTGCAGTGAACAACATCCTTTTAGGGTGCAGTGAACACAATCTTTGTGGGGTACAGTGAACAGAATCTTTGTGGGGTGCAGTGAACACAATCTTTGGGGGGTACAGTGAACACAATCTTTGTGAGGTGCAGTGAACACAATCTTTGTGGGGTGCAGTGAACACAATCATTGTGGGGTGCAGTGAACTCAATCTTTGTGGGGTACAGTGAACACAATCTCATACTTCTGAAGATTTGAGGGTGCTGCCTGTTCCATACTCCCCCTACTCCTCATCTAGCCTTTTAGGGGTACAAACAATAGTAATTGGGGCCTAGTGTGGTTGTGTACGTGTGATATACATACACTTTTTTTGGATCATATTTTCTATTCCGCTATTTAATCAAAAACCTTTGGGGATCAGTTAAATTGGGGGATAGTCTGTGTTGGTACGTGTGAGAGAGATCCACCTTTCCAAGTTGTTGGGGTTCATCTCATACTTCTGAAGGTTTGAGGGTGCTGCCTGTTCCATACTCCCCCTACTCCTAGCCTTTTAGGGGTACAAACAATAGTAATTGGGGCCTAGTGTGGTTGTGTACGTGTGATATACATACACTTTTTTTGGATCATATTTTCTATTCCGCTATTTAATCAAAAACCTTTGGGGATCAGTTAAATTGGGGGATAGTCTGTGTTGGTACGTGTGAGAGAGATCCACCTTTCCAAGTTGTTGGGGTTCATCTCATACTTCTGAAGGTTTGAGGGTGCTGCCTGTTCCATACCCCCCCTACTCCTCATCTAGCCTTTTAGGGGTACAAACAATAGTAATTGGGGCCTAGTGTGGTTGTGTACGTGTGATATACATACACTTTTTTTGGATCATATTTTCTATTCCGCTATTTAATCAAAAACCTTTGGGGATCAGTTAAATTGGGGGATAGTCTGTGTTGGTACGTGTGAGAGAGATCCACCTTTCCAAGTTGTTGGGGTTCATCTCATACTTCTGAAGGTTTGAGGGTGCTGCCTGTTCCATACCCCCCCTACTCCTCATCTAGCCTTTTAGGGGTACAAACAATAGTAATTGGGGCCTAGTGTGGTTGTGTACGTGTGATATACATACACTTTTTTTGGATCATATTTTCTATTCCGCTATTTAATCAAAAACCTTTGGGGATCAGTTAAATTGGGGGATAGTCTGTGTTGGTACGTGTGAGAGAGATCCACCTTTCCAAGTTGTTGGGGTTCATCTCATACTTCTGAAGGTTTGAGGGTGCTGCCTGTTCCATACCCCCCCTACTCCTCATCTAGCCTTTTAGGGGTACAAACAATAGTAATTGGGGCCTAGTGTGGTTGTGTACGTGTGATATACATACACTTTTTTTGGATCATATTTTCTATTCCGCTATTTAATCAAAAACCTTTGGGGATCAGTTAAATTGGGGGATAGTCTGTGTTGGTACGTGTGAGAGAGATCCACCTTTCCAAGTTGTTGGGGTTCATCTCATACTTCTGAAGGTTTGAGGGTGCTGCCTGTTCCATACCCCCCCTACTCCTCATCTAGCCTTTTAGGGGTACAAACAATAGTAATTGGGGCCTAGTGTGGTTGTGTACGTGTGATATACATACACTTTTTTTGGATCATATTTTCTATTCCGCTATTTAATCAAAAACCTTTGGGGATCAGTTAAATTGGGGGATAGTCTGTGTTGGTACGTGTGAGAGAGATCCACCTTTCCAAGTTGTTGGGGTTCATCTCATACTTCTGAAGGTTTGAGGGTGCTGCCTGTTCCATACCCCCCCTACTCCTCATCTAGCCTTTTAGGGGTACAAACAATAGTAATTGGGGCCTAGTGTGGTTGTGTACGTGTGATATACATACACTTTTTTTGGATCATATTTTCTATTCCGCTATTTAATCAAAAACCTTTGGGGATCAGTTAAATTGGGGGATAGTCTGTGTTGGTACGTGTGAGAGAGATCCACCTTTCCAAGTTGTTGGGGTTCATCTCATACTTCTGAAGGTTTGAGGGTGCTGCCTGTTCCATACTCCCCCTACTCCTCATCTAGCCTTTTAGGGGTACAAACAATAGTAATTGGGGCCCAGTGTGGTTGTGTACGTGTGATATACATACACTTTTTTTGGATCATATTTTCTATTCCGCTATTTAATCAAAAACCTTTGGGGATCAGTTAAATTGGGGGATAGTCTGTGTTGGTACGTGTGAGAGAGATCCACCTTTCCAAGTTGTTGGGGTTCATCTCATACTTCTGAAGGTTTGAGGGTGCTGCCTGTTCCATACCCCCCCTACTCCTCATCTAGCCTTTTAGGGGTACAAACAATAGTAATTGGGGCCTAGTGTGGTTGTGTACGTGTGATATACATACACTTTTTTTGGATCATATTTTCTATTCCGCTATTTAATCAAAAACCTTTGGGGATCAGTTAAATTGGGGGATAGTCTGTGTTGGTACGTGTGAGAGAGATCCACCTTTCCAAGTTGTTGGGGTTCATCTCATACTTCTGAAGGTTTGAGGGTGCTGCCTGTTCCATACCCCCCCTACTCCTCATCTAGCCTTTTAGGGGTACAAACAATAGTAATTGGGGCCTAGTGTGGTTGTGTACGTGTGATATACATACACTTTTTTTGGATCATATTTTCTATTCCGCTATTTAATCAAAAACCTTTGGGGATCAGTTAAATTGGGGGATAGTCTGTGTTGGTACGTGTGAGAGAGATCCACCTTTCCAAGTTGTTGGGGTTCATCTCATACTTCTGAAGGTTTGAGGGTGCTGCCTGTTCCATACTCCCCCTACTCCTCATCTAGCCTTTTAGGGGTACAAACAATAGTAATTGGGGCCCAGTGTGGTTGTGTACGTGTGATATACATACACTTTTTTTGGATCATATTTTCTATTCCGCTATTTAATCAAAAACCTTTGGGGATCAGTTAAATTGGGGGATAGTCTGTGTTGGTACGTGTGAGAGAGATCCACCTTTCCAAGTTGTTGGGGTTCATCTCATACTTCTGAAGGTTTGAGGGTGCTGCCTGTTCCATACCCCCCCTACTCCTCATCTAGCCTTTTAGGGGTACAAACAATAGTAATTGGGGCCTAGTGTGGTTGTGTACGTGTGATATACATACACTTTTTTTGGATCATATTTTCTATTCCGCTATTTAATCAAAAACCTTTGGGGATCAGTTAAATTGGGGGATAGTCTGTGTTGGTACGTGTGAGAGAGATCCACCTTTCCAAGTTGTTGGGGTTCATCTCATACTTCTGAAGGTTTGAGGGTGCTGCCTGTTCCATACCCCCCCTACTCCTCATCTAGCCTTTTAGGGGTACAAACAATAGTAATTGGGGCCTAGTGTGGTTGTGTACGTGTGATATACATACACTTTTTTTGGATCATATTTTCTATTCCGCTATTTAATCAAAAACCTTTGGGGATCAGTTAAATTGGGGGATAGTCTGTGTTGGTACGTGTGAGAGAGATCCACCTTTCCAAGTTGTTGGGGTTCATCTCATACTTCTGAAGGTTTGAGGGTGCTGCCTGTTCCATACTCCCCCTACTCCTCATCTAGCCTTTTAGGGGTACAAACAATAGTAATTGGGGCCCAGTGTGGTTGTGTACGTGTGATATACATACACTTTTTTTGGATCATATTTTCTATTCCGCTATTTAATCAAAAACCTTTGGGGATCAGTTAAATTGGGGGATAGTCTGTGTTGGTACGTGTGAGAGAGATCCACCTTTCCAAGTTGTTGGGGTTCATCTCATACTTCTGAAGGTTTGAGGGTGCTGCCTGTTCCATACCCCCCCTACTCCTCATCTAGCCTTTTAGGGGTACAAACAATAGTAATTGGGGCCTAGTGTGGTTGTGTACGTGTGATATACATACACTTTTTTTGGATCATATTTTCTATTCCGCTATTTAATCAAAAACCTTTGGGGATCAGTTAAATTGGGGGATAGTCTGTGTTGGTACGTGTGAGAGAGATCCACCTTTCCAAGTTGTTGGGGTTCATCTCATACTTCTGAAGGTTTGAGGGTGCTGCCTGTTCCATACCCCCCCTACTCCTCATCTAGCCTTTTAGGGGTACAAACAATAGTAATTGGGGCCTAGTGTGGTTGTGTACGTGTGATATACATACACTTTTTTTGGATCATATTTTCTATTCCGCTATTTAATCAAAAACCTTTGGGGATCAGTTAAATTGGGGGATAGTCTGTGTTGGTACGTGTGAGAGAGATCCACCTTTCCAAGTTGTTGGGGTTCATCTCATACTTCTGAAGGTTTGAGGGTGCTGCCTGTTCCATACTCCCCCTACTCCTCATCTAGCCTTTTAGGGGTACAAACAATAGTAATTGGGGCCCAGTGTGGTTGTGTACGTGTGATATACATACACTTTTTTTGGATCATATTTTCTATTCCGCTATTTAATCAAAAACCTTTGGGGATCAGTTAAATTGGGGGATAGTCTGTGTTGGTACGTGTGAGAGAGATCCACCTTTCCAAGTTGTTGGGGTTCATCTCATACTTCTGAAGGTTTGAGGGTGCTGCCTGTTCCATACCCCCCCTACTCCTCATCTAGCCTTTTAGGGGTACAAACAATAGTAATTGGGGCCTAGTGTGGTTGTGTACGTGTGATATACATACACTTTTTTTGGATCATATTTTCTATTCCGCTATTTAATCAAAAACCTTTGGGGATCAGTTAAATTGGGGGATAGTCTGTGTTGGTACGTGTGAGAGAGATCCACCTTTCCAAGTTGTTGGGGTTCATCTCATACTTCTGAAGGTTTGAGGGTGCTGCCTGTTCCATACCCCCCCTACTCCTCATCTAGCCTTTTAGGGGTACAAACAATAGTAATTGGGGCCTAGTGTGGTTGTGTACGTGTGATATACATACACTTTTTTTGGATCATATTTTCTATTCCGCTATTTAATCAAAAACCTTTGGGGATCAGTTAAATTGGGGGATAGTCTGTGTTGGTACGTGTGAGAGAGATCCACCTTTCCAAGTTGTTGGGGTTCATCTCATACTTCTGAAGGTTTGAGGGTGCTGCCTGTTCCATACTCCCCCTACTCCTCATCTAGCCTTTTAGGGGTACAAACAATAGTAATTGGGGCCCAGTGTGGTTGTGTACGTGTGATATACATACACTTTTTTTGGATCATATTTTCTATTCCGCTATTTAATCAAAAACCTTTGGGGATCAGTTAAATTGGGGGATAGTCTGTGTTGGTACGTGTGAGAGAGATCCACCTTTCCAAGTTGTTGGGGTTCATCTCATACTTCTGAAGGTTTGAGGGTGCTGCCTGTTCCATACCCCCCCTACTCCTCATCTAGCCTTTTAGGGGTACAAACAATAGTAATTGGGGCCTAGTGTGGTTGTGTACGTGTGATATACATACACTTTTTTTGGATCATATTTTCTATTCCGCTATTTAATCAAAAACCTTTGGGGATCAGTTAAATTGGGGGATAGTCTGTGTTGGTACGTGTGAGAGAGATCCACCTTTCCAAGTTGTTGGGGTTCATCTCATACTTCTGAAGGTTTGAGGGTGCTGCCTGTTCCATACCCCCCCTACTCCTCATCTAGCCTTTTAGGGGTACAAACAATAGTAATTGGGGCCTAGTGTGGTTGTGTACGTGTGATATACATACACTTTTTTTGGATCATATTTTCTATTCCGCTATTTAATCAAAAACCTTTGGGGATCAGTTAAATTGGGGGATAGTCTGTGTTGGTACGTGTGAGAGAGATCCACCTTTCCAAGTTGTTGGGGTTCATCTCATACTTCTGAAGGTTTGAGGGTGCTGCCTGTTCCATACTCCCCCTACTCCTCATCTAGCCTTTTAGGGGTACAAACAATAGTAATTGGGGCCCAGTGTGGTTGTGTACGTGTGATATACATACACTTTTTTTGGATCATATTTTCTATTCCGCTATTTAATCAAAAACCTTTGGGGATCAGTTAAATTGGGGGATAGTCTGTGTTGGTACGTGTGAGAGAGATCCACCTTTCCAAGTTGTTGGGGTTCATCTCATACTTCTGAAGGTTTGAGGGTGCTGCCTGTTCCATACCCCCCCTACTCCTCATCTAGCCTTTTAGGGGTACAAACAATAGTAATTGGGGCCTAGTGTGGTTGTGTACGTGTGATATACATACACTTTTTTTGGATCATATTTTCTATTCCGCTATTTAATCAAAAACCTTTGGGGATCAGTTAAATTGGGGGATAGTCTGTGTTGGTACGTGTGAGAGAGATCCACCTTTCCAAGTTGTTGGGGTTCATCTCATACTTCTGAAGGTTTGAGGGTGCTGCCTGTTCCATACCCCCCCTACTCCTCATCTAGCCTTTTAGGGGTACAAACAATAGTAATTGGGGCCTAGTGTGGTTGTGTACGTGTGATATACATACACTTTTTTTGGATCATATTTTCTATTCCGCTATTTAATCAAAAACCTTTGGGGATCAGTTAAATTGGGGGATAGTCTGTGTTGGTACGTGTGAGAGAGATCCACCTTTCCAAGTTGTTGGGGTTCATCTCATACTTCTGAAGGTTTGAGGGTGCTGCCTGTTCCATACTCCCCCTACTCCTCATCTAGCCTTTTAGGGGTACAAACAATAGTAATTGGGGCCCAGTGTGGTTGTGTACGTGTGATATACATACACTTTTTTTGGATCATATTTTCTATTCCGCTATTTAATCAAAAACCTTTGGGGATCAGTTAAATTGGGGGATAGTCTGTGTTGGTACGTGTGAGAGAGATCCACCTTTCCAAGTTGTTGGGGTTCATCTCATACTTCTGAAGGTTTGAGGGTGCTGCCTGTTCCATACCCCCCCTACTCCTCATCTAGCCTTTTAGGGGTACAAACAATAGTAATTGGGGCCTAGTGTGGTTGTGTACGTGTGATATACATACACTTTTTTTGGATCATATTTTCTATTCCGCTATTTAATCAAAAACCTTTGGGGATCAGTTAAATTGGGGGATAGTCTGTGTTGGTACGTGTGAGAGAGATCCACCTTTCCAAGTTGTTGGGGTTCATCTCATACTTCTGAAGGTTTGAGGGTGCTGCCTGTTCCATACCCCCCCTACTCCTCATCTAGCCTTTTAGGGGTACAAACAATAGTAATTGGGGCCTAGTGTGGTTGTGTACGTGTGATATACATACACTTTTTTTGGATCATATTTTCTATTCCGCTATTTAATCAAAAACCTTTGGGGATCAGTTAAATTGGGGGATAGTCTGTGTTGGTACGTGTGAGAGAGATCCACCTTTCCAAGTTGTTGGGGTTCATCTCATACTTCTGAAGGTTTGAGGGTGCTGCCTGTTCCATACTCCCCCTACTCCTCATCTAGCCTTTTAGGGGTACAAACAATAGTAATTGGGGCCCAGTGTGGTTGTGTACGTGTGATATACATACACTTTTTTTGGATCATATTTTCTATTCCGCTATTTAATTTAACTGGGCCTCCATGCGAGACCTGTGTGCCTTGTTGCGCTGTTTTGAGTACTCCACCAACATGGCCAGTGGCAATGACGCCGTTCTCAGCTTAACTATCCCACTTCTATGCCTCCTTGAAAAAACAATTCGGGCGATGATGGAAGAGGATGTGGCACAGGATGAGGAGGAGGAGGAGGATGAAGAGGTAACATTTCCAAGGCTTTCAGGGCAGTCATTCGCAAGGGGCTCCGAGGGTGGGTTCCTGCACACGCAAACGCCAGGGACGCAATTGTCCAGCAGGGGCACAGTTCTGGAGGATGAGGAGGATGAGGAGGAGGAGGAGCTGGAGGAGGAGATGGAACCATGTTCACAGCAGGGTGGCACCCAGGCCAGCTCATGGCCATCACTGGTGCGTGGCTGGGGGGATACAGAGGACACGGACGATACACCTCCCACAGAGGACAGCCTTTCGTTGCCTCTGGGCAGCCTGGCACACATGAGCGATTACATGCTGCAGTGTCTCCACAACGACCGCCGAGTTGCCCACATTCTAACTTGTGCTGATTACTGGGTGGCCACGCTGCTGGATCCCCGTTACAAGGACAACGTACCGTCCTTAATTCACTCACTGGAGCGCGATCGCAAGATGCGCGAGTACAAGCGCACGCTGGTAGACGCCATGCTGCTGGCATTCCCATCTGACAGCGGGGCCACAGTGGAAGCACAAGGCAGAGGAGGAGGAGGAGGAGGTCGCCAACGCAACCAGGGCACCGCCAGCACCTCAGAAGGCAGGGTTAGCATGGCCGAAATGTGGAAAAGCTTTGTCAGCACGCCACAACAAACAGCAGCACCAGCAGCTCAGATGGAACGTCTTAGCAGGAGGCAGCATTTTACCAACATGGTGGAGCAGTATGTGTGCACACGCCTACATGTAGTGAATGACGGGTCTGCCCCCTTCAACTTCTGGGTCTCCAAATTGGGCACATGGCCTGAGCTTGCCCTTTACGCCTTGGAGGTGCTGGCGTGCCCTGCAGCCAGTGTATTATCTGAACGGGTATTTAGCACGGCTGGGGGCGTTATAACAGACAAGCGCAGCCGCCTGTCCAGAGACAATGTGGACAAGCTCACGTTCATTAAAATGAACCAGGCATGGATCCCACGGGACTTTTCCGTACCTTATGCAGAATAGCAATGGATACCGACCTTACCCACCCATTGTTCCATTTTTGCTCTTTCTCACTCTTTTGGGGTGTACCCTCATTTAAAATTTTTGAAAAGAAGCAGTGTTGGCTACCTCGTCCTCCTCCTCAGGGCCAGATTAATGTAGGGGCTATTGGAGCTGCAGCTCCAGGCCCCTACCTTTTATATAGGCCCCGGGTTGGCCATATTCACTGTTACCGCTCTTCTGTCACTTGTAAACACAGAAGTCTGGCTTCTATGCTCGCTTCCCCAGGCAGCACCCTCAGAACCTCCCCACACAGCGTGAAGGCCGGACAAGGAGGGACAGTTGGCGATGCATGGATGTGTTTATGGGCTTCAGAGACAGCATCCCATGTTGAATTAGGCATGCATGGCTGCACCCTTCCTCCTCTGGGTGCATGGCAAGGCACGGCCCTTAAGGCCCTTCAAAATCCTCAGCACCAAGCCCATGATGCTGTTAATCCGGCCCTGGTCCTCCTCCACCGCCGCTTCCACCTACACCGCCCATAGGTGTGCGCAGCCTATTGCATTAAGGTGTGCACCCCAAAGTTGAAATACACATGCATGTGTTTGCCAGCAGGGAGAGTAATGTATCGGGGCCATGTACCTGTAGGCAAGGAGAAATAGAGCAGAGCAGGTCCCAGGGAGATCTTTCCCATCTCCTCACTGGCAATGCTATGTGCCCTAGGTGATTAGGGTGTGCCCAGGCACACCCAGCACACCCTGTGCGCACGCCTATGTCACCGCCACATCCACCACCACCTCAACCTCCCTCCTACTCCATATGGGCCTCGTCCTTCAGAGATGAAGAAGAACATTGTTTTATTTTTCTGTTTTTTTTTGTTGTTTTAAGTTATTTCCCTATCCACATTTGTTTGCAGAGCACTTGCCATGCTCTTAATTACGTTTTGCTGCCATTTGCAGCACTCTAGCCCTTTCCTTTGGTGTTTTAGAGCCATTTTAGTGCCTTAAAGTTCGGGTCCCCATTGACTTCAATGGGGTTCGGTGTCCGGGAAAAGTTCGGTAAAAGTCCGGGACACGGACCCGGACTTTTTTTTAAAGTTCGGCCGAACCCGTCGAACACGGACATCTAGGTGTCCGCTCAACCCTAATAGTGACCTAAAAATGGGTAAAATAATAAAAAAATGGCAGCCCACATGTCATAATCTAACTAAGGTCAATGTCACTAAGAACATATGGTTCTGACTGCTTATGCATTTCTTCTTGTTTTGGATTCTTATTGTGGATTTATTCTCAGGAACTGGCTGCATGCTCTTGCCACATGAGGCTGAGCATTGTTGTGCACCAGGAGGAACCCAGGACTCACTGCACCAGCGTGGGGTCTGGCAATGGATCCAAGGATTTTATCCTGATACCTATTGGCAGTCAGGGTGCCATTTTCTAGTCTGTAAAGGTCTGTGGATCCCTCCATGGATATGCCTTCCCAAACCATCACTGTACCACAACCAAACCAGTCATGCTGAACAAAGTTAAAGGCAGCATAACATTCTCCATGGCTTCTCCAGACCCTTTCAAGTTGCATGTGCTCAGGGTGAACCTGCTCTCATCTGTGAAAAGCACAGGGCGCCAGTGCCCAGCCAGACCTGCTAATTCTAGTGTTCAATGGCAAATGCCAATTGAGCTCCAAAGTGCCAGGCAGTGAGCACAGGGCCCACTAGAGGAGGTCGGCCCTCAGGCCACCCTCATGAAGTTGGTTTCTGATTGTTTGGTCAGAGACATTCACACCAGTGGACTGCTGGAAGTCATTTTGTAGGGCCCTGGCAGTGCAAAACCACCTGTAAAACCACCCCTGTTTTGGATGCTGTCTCTTTGTTGCCCATCTAGTGCACTGGTTGTTCATTTCATTAACACCAAAGCAGCTGAAACTGATTAACAACCCCCTCTGCTACTTAACTGACCAGATCAATATCCCAGGGGTTTACTTGATGTGATGCTATGCTATAAAGGTGATTCTATAAAGGTGTTCCTTTAATTTTTTCGAGCAGTGTATATTTTGGTCCCTATATATTTGGACACAGGCACAATTTTAGTTTTTCAATAGTTATATATTGGAAATGGACTCAAAGTGCACACAGGTTTATTTGAGGATATGTACATCAAAATCAGAAGATGGGTTTAGGAATTATAGCTCTTAAGAATAGCCACCCCCTTTCCTTTATAAAGGGACTAAAAGTAATTGGACAATTGAATCAAAAGCTATTCCATGGCCAGATGTGGGCTACTCCCTCATTATTTCTTCATGAGTTAAGAAGGGAAAAGGTCTGGAGTTGATTGTAAGTGTTGTATTTGGAATCTATTGCTGTAAACCTACATCATGGGTTCAAAGGAGCTGTCCATGCAAGTTAAACAGGCCATTGTAAGGCTTCAAAAAGGAAAGAAATCCATCAGAGAGATAGCATCAATATTAGGGGTGGCCAAATCAACAGTTTGGTACATTCTGAAGAACGAAGAATGCACTGGTGAGTTCATCAACATAAAAAGCCCTGGATGATCACAGGATCCTCTCAATAGTAAAGAAAAAAACATTCACAACAACCAGACAAGTGAAGGACACTTTTCAGAAGGTGGGTGTATCATTGTCAAAGTTTACAATCAAGAGAAGACTTCACGAGAGCAAATACAGAGGGTTCACCACAAGGTGCAAACCATTCACAAGTCTGAAGAATAGAAAAGCCAGATTAGACTTTGCCAAAAAACACCTAAAAAAAGCTAGACCAGTTCTGGAAAAGCATTCTTCGGACAGATAAAACTTAATTTAATATGTACCGTATCATTGTCAAAGTCTACAATCAAGAGAAGACTTCACAAATAAAAATTTAAATACAGAGGTTTCAACCACAGATCAAACTAAGATTAATCTGTACCAGAATGACGGGAGGAAAAAAGTGTGGAGAAGGCTTGGAACAGCTCATGATCCAAAGCACACAACGTCATGTGTAAGACTGTAAAACATGGTGGAGGCAGTGGGATAGCATGGGCATGCATGGCTTCCAGCGGCACTGGGTCATTGGTGTTTATTGATGATTTGACAGAAGCAGCTGAATGAACTCTGCAGTGTTCTGTCAGCCCAGATTCAGCCAAATGCAGCAAAGTTGATTGGACGGGGTTTCACAGTACAGATGGACAGTGATCCAAAACACATTGCAAAAGCAACCCAGGAGCTTTTGAAAGAAAAGAAGTGAAATATTTTGCAATGGCCAAGTCAATCACCTGATCTCAACCCAATTGAGCATGCATTTCACTTGCTGAAGGCAAAACTGAAGGCAGAAAAACTCACAAACAAAGAACAATAGAAGACAACTGCAGTTAGAGCCTGGCAAAGCATCAGAAAGGAGGAAACCCAGTCTTTGGTAATATACATGGGTTCCCAACTTCAGGCAGTCATTGCCAGTAAGGCATTCTCAAAAAATTATTAAAAAGGAACATTTTATTTATGATTATATTCATTTGTCCAATTACTTTTGAGTAGTAATCGACCAATATCGTTTTTTTTATTGCCGATACCAATATTTTGGCCATCGCATGTCGGTATCGGCCGATATCTGCCGATATTTTCGGACATTTAAAAAAAAAAAAAAAAAAATATATATATATATATATATATATATATTTATTTTTTATTTTTTTTATTTACAGGTACTCTTGTGGAGGCATAGACAGGTAGGCTGCCCGGGTCTCCCGGTGGGACGGGAGACCCAGGCAAGCCGCGAAAGGCGGCGGGAGGGGGGGACGTCCCCTCCTGCTCCTTGTAATGACAGCCGAGCGGCTTCTCAGCCACATTGGTTGTCATTACAAGGCAGCCGACCGTCGGCTATGGATGCCGGTACCAGGGTGATGCCTCTAGCTGCAGGCATCACTCCGGTACAGCACTTTCCTGAAACATCAGCAATATCGGTACCCTCAGGGGCCAATTCCGATATATCTGGGAAAGTGCAGATCGGCCCTCGATATATCGGGTTTGCCGATAATCGTCAATCCCTACTTTTGAGCCCCTGAAAATAGGGGAACTGTATACCAAAATGGTTGTAGTTCCTAAAATTTGTACCTGATATTTATGTTCAACCCCTTGAATAAAAGCTGAAAGTCTACACTTGTTTTGGTTTAATTGTATTCTGGTGGCATACAGAGCCAAAAGTATGAAAATTGTGCCTCCTGTGTGTGACTTCTTAGGCCTCCCTCTGAGTACCTGCAGACAGTTGCTGGGGTTTTTTCACATACCCCTCCTTACTCCCATTTGCTCGTTACTTAATGAACAGTCCAGGGTATATGGTTTTTATATTTATTGTGGAACTTGGATGGGAAAAGGGAATAGTGGGATACTTAAACTGTATTATCCACAGTAGAAAAGGACAACTCTCACTTGGCCTCTGCTTCCACAAGTAATCAGCTGCTTTTACCATACTGCCACTTGTATGGAAAAATAATTATTCTTGCTCTCTCTAGCAGCAGACTTGATGCAACTACTTTATCTTCAGGACACTCTCTAGCATCCCCTTGACTGACACCTGTCCACTGACTCTTCTACTTGAAGGGATGGCTCTCACAGGACAGGCCCCATGACACAGACCTGTACTCACAGTAGGCAGAATTAGATCCTTTCTGGTGTCTCCCTTCTAGTCAGCTCTGCAGGACCTCTGGGTTCAGCTTTTCTCTTACTTTTAGGCCCTCGACTACCCAAGGCTACATGGCAACTTCTACAGAGGAGGGGCAGCCACCCCTCCCTCTGGAACCCTGCTCCCTAGCCAAAGACCCCGAGCACATGTGCCCCTGGCATTTATACAGTCACCCAGCATGCAAGGTACTTTCCTCTGCCAATATCCAGGGCTGTAACAATGCCTGTGCCCTTACTTGTCAGGTTTCCCCTTCCACTGTCCAATATGCCTCCCTATTGGACCAGTGTGAAACATTCAGACAAACTGAGCTGCACCCAAGCACCACAAGCAGATCCTATCAAAAGATCCTACTCCCTGGTAGGCAAAGAACACTCTAAATTTACCTGGCAATCATCCTGGTAAGCAGAAAGAACCAAAAACTATACTCCTAGCACCTACCTAGGAGGGTGGTTCATATATTTAACATAAGTTTAAAAATGTAAAAGACAAGTATAAAATTGACCCAAAGCCATTAGAGTAGGGATAAATTCAGTTACAAGTGAAAGGACTTTTGTCATAATATGCAAGTATGCACAACATGCTGCAAAAGGGACCCCTCCAACATTGTGGCAGCCATGACCTTTCTCACTGTTGCAGCTACTGACATCTTTGCTCAAACTTCTTCTGGGTCCAGTGTCTTTAGCCATCTTTATTGGCCAGCTGGGTTGACATGACTCCTGCGCATACACTTGGGAGCTAATTCATCCAGACACTGAGGCATGCCAATATTTTAAGTTGAGTTCCACATGCGTGGCTCAGAAAGATTCTAATAAGATTGCTGTCATTTTCCATCTAAAGGATTACATTTTTTTTATTTTCTTACTAGTTTTTTTCTTTTATGATGTATTCTGTTCTTCTCAATAAATGTCCTGAAAACATCCCCTCCTCTCTTTTTTCTTCTCTCTTTCTGTCTCTCTTCAAAGAAACATTTTCTGCACACGATATACTTAAATAATAAATGTATAATAATTGACACCTACGAACGTTTTCTGAGAATACCTTGGAACTAGTTCTTCTAATACATTTCCTTTAAGTAAATTATTCACATGGGGTTTATGAAGTAATGTTTACAACAATATTCATTTCTTCTTCAAGAAATGTATTACCAGAGCTATTCCCAACTTCTTGCTATTGTACAAAACTTTGCAATTGTAGACAAAACTGACAGTAAGGTCAAAGAAAAAACTGTAAACTCAGATTGTGCCACTATGCTTATATCACTAACACATCCCTGAACCATGCTTCCTCTAATCCCTCCACATACTTATCTTTCCTTTTCTCTATCGCTCCTATGTTTATCTGCAGGAAGCAAAAAAATAAATAAATAAATAAATAAATAATGAATGTAGGTACTAAAGACTAAGAATAAATAAAATAAAAGTACTTGATGTAGATATAGATACTAGATATGAAGGATCATGTGACCTAATGCTAGCACCATCGCATGGATGGAGCATATAGCCCCGTGCAAGCTATGATATCAGTAAATAATTACTTTTGCAAGGCTGCTTCTTCTGCTCTCATCACCAAAGAGAGATGTGGAGAAGGGAAAGAGAATTGACTATGTGTCGCTGTAGAGGGGGGAATAAAGTGAAGCTGTTTCTTTGCCCAGCATTGAGCCCTTTGACCCAAAGCCTGTGTGACAGGAAGTCAGGTAAATCTGTCGGTGTTGTCACAGACGGGAGATACATTTCTGCCTTGTTTAGACAATTCACCAATTACTATCAGGTGTCGGCTGCGGAGGTAGCCAGAAAGGTTTAGGACGTTGGAAAGCTTCAGCTATTCAGAATGAGGCAATTAAGGCCTCTATAAGTTATCCAGAGGATGACTACTGATTGCTGCCTCCTGAGGCTTTTTGCGTTAAGGAGAGCAGTGAGCTGAGGAAGACTTCTGAAGGTGAGGTGGTGTTGACTCTTTTTGTGTGAAAAGAAAAAAAAATAGACTTATAGGTTTTCTGCTGTATGACCAGCAGTGTCTGCCCAGCAGTAAGTTGTGACAGACTCCATAGGTAGGTTCCTGTGTTGTGAAGGTAGACGCCCCAAGTGGCCAGGGTTTATTTTATGTTTTGTTTGATTTATGCTGTTTGGATGCTTGCACTTGTTTCCAGCAAATTGGAAGAATAAACCATAGACCGTTGTTTTCAACCACTCCTCGGCTGTCTCTCTGTGTAGCGAACCCACCCAGGGGGTCACCCACACCCGCTACCGAGCCAACCCCTTACACCTGATACTTGGAATTTCATTATCAGATCTTAGAACTTTAGTGGCTCTGACTTTTGACATTTGAATAACAGAGGACATGGTTGTGTATACTGTATTTAGCAGAGCCAAATGGTGGTAGAATATTTTATCCTGGACACGTGTCACAACAAGCTTTTCCTTCAAACAGGCAATACCTTATGCATTTATTATCTCAAGTCACGTGATAACCGCCCACGACTTCCAATACCATCTATACGCCGATGACACCCAAATCTATCTGTCTACTCCTCACCTCACTCCTTCAGTCACCTGCCTTTTCAGCCATAAATCCAATGGTTGTTACAGAGGTGAAGTCTTTTTTACATCTCTAAAATTCGCCCCTTTTTAACAAATGAAACCACCAAGCTACTCATTCACTCCCTTGTTATCTCTCGCCTTGGCTATTGCAACTCCCTTTTCAAAGGCCTACCTCTCCACAGGCTATCCCCTCTTCAGTCTATCATGAATGATGCCGTCAGGCTTATCCACCTTATCTGCCGCTCAGTGTCTGCCACCCCTTTCCACCAATCCCTACACTGGCGCCCGATCACCCAGCAAATTAAATTCAAGATACTTATCACAACATACAAAGCCATTTACAACTCTGTCCTGAGCTACATCACCAATCTTGTCTCCAAATATCATCCAAACTGTCCTCTCCGCTCCTCTGAAGACCTCCTATTCTCAAGCTCCCTTGTCTCCTCCTCCCATGCTCGTCTCCAGGATTTCTACAGAGCCTCTCCCATCCTCTGGAATGCTCTACCTTATCCTGTCCAGCCATCTCCTACTCTGGCTGCCTTTAGGGGATCCCTGAAAACTCATCTCTCAGGGAAGCCTATCACACCTCCAACTAACCTTTGACCTCTTCCATCAGCTCATTCCCACAGTTACAACCTTTTGCACCACCTGCCCCACCCTACTAGATTGTAAATTCTAGATCAGGGTATGGGGGGGGGGGGGGACATTGGGACTTTAGATGAGGGGTGTGCAGATATAATGATACATAAACATACAAATCGATATAATAATTTGAGGCGGGTCTAACATAATAGTACAAAGACAATTTAATTGTAAGATCAAAAATACATAGAATGACATTATGACATAATTGTAAATAATACAATAGATAAGTGGTGTAATGACAGACCAAATGCGTAAATATATAGAGGCTGACTGGTTGTAAACTGAAATGGAGCACTGTAATCCATGAGCATAAAGTAACCAAGGGTATAAAAGTATAGGATGCACCACAAACAAGCTCTACGCGTTACATGGAATACGTTCCACTTCCTCAGGAGCAGGTGCATCACATTGCTGTAGAAAAGAAAGAATCCTTTTAAAGCAGCATGTAAAATAATAATAACAATTATAAAGTCATAGGGAAGGGATATGGTTATCCCTAACCTAGGATGTCTCCGGCCAGTGTACTCACAGTCAAGCCTAATGTCAGCATATACATGTTGAAAAAAACAGAGATCCCTGGGGAACATCCAGGTCAGGTACTGAAGAAACCGAATCCATGGCCACCAGGGCATAAGGACTAAACAGATTGTTGAAGATCTCAGGAGAATACCACTAGAAAATTCTGTAGACAAAGCATATCGTGTAAAAGGTGTTGATAATTATTGAAAATGAATTAGGCTGGTGCTAGAGTGAAATATAGATAGGTAGAATTGATCCAAAGTACCCATGACAGGAGGACAAGATACACCTAAAAGTATGCTGTGAGTAAGGTGATGTCAAAGAAAAAGCCAAGTAAAATGAGTGCAAGGATAAGCACAGAATGACCAAGAAGCCCCAAAGTGATATAATGTTTTTTTTTTTTATATAAATATATATTTTTTTCTGATTTCTATGTTTGCCCTCTTAATTCTCCTGTATTTTATTGTATTGTAACTGTATTGTCTCCCTTTTATATTGTAAATAGCTGCATAAACTGTTGGCGCTATATAAAGCCTGTATAAAAATAAAAACGATGAGTCAATATTTGGTAAAAACACCTTGGCTGACCTCCAAAATGAAGTCTAACCCACTGGTAAAAAAAGAAACAAAAAAGATTGCCATTCAGCCAAAACTTTGGGGTGGATTTAATAAAGAGAAATAGACTGTGCACTTTGCCACTTGCAGTAGCACTCTACAAGCGCAGGACTCTAGAGCTTAAAAAAAGTTAAGTTTCTGTTTGCAAAGAATACCCAATCGCAAAAAGAAAAAAAAAACATTTTTGGTTGCACATTGGAAACCAGTAAAGCTTCCCCTCATTTACTAAGCTTTTGAACAACTTAATTGGCAAAGTGCCACCCCTTTAAGCTAAAGCATAATTGCAAGAATTCCATAAATTCCTAACCACATTTTTCTGGCCATGTGATCCTTTAAAATGGCCTGTGCCAGATTCAAAATGTCCTGTCCAGGTAGTTCTTAATAGCGTTATAGCAAATCCAAAAAGTGTACAAGTATACAGTACTTACGGCACTCCTAGGAGAAGTAAAAAGTCCCTTGTTCCATTGAAACCTTCATCTGTATCTGTAGAATATCAACAGGGTAGAGCAATGGATGAGGCAACTGGATGGATGCATGGATAGATGGTGGAACAGGAGAAGGGACTGAGACTAGGACCTCTGCAGCTCCCACAGAGGATCTGGGTAGGATCCCCTCAATGTAGAAGAAAACGAATAGCAGGGCGCTGAGGTCAGTATCAAATAAAAAACATTTTATTAAAATAAGCAGCACAGTTAAATTGAAGTTAGCATGAAACAGCATGGCTAGGGAACATCTGAGACCAAGCAGCTGTAATCAGTGTGAGGCTGTAGGCTTCACTGAGTAAACAGAGACTGAGGATGAAAGGAAGCCAGCCAGCTCAAAGTATGGATATTAGTGTCCTTGTTCTAGGCTGCACACGAGGATGACAGCTTTCAAAATGCCTGGTGATTGCGTTAGGAGAGGGTGTGTGCATAACGCGTTTCCAGGGACTTTGCCCTCTTCTTTAAATGCATCAAGTCTCTGGAAACACATCATACACACCCCCTCTCCTGACATCCACCAGGCATTTTGACAGCTGTCATCCTCGTTTGCAGCCTAGAAACGCCACCTCTAACATCCATAATTTGAGCTTGGCTTGCTCCCTGTCATCCTCGGTCTCTGTTTACTCAGTGATACCTACAGCCTCACAATGATTACAGCTGCTTGGTCTCAGGTGTTCCCTATCCATGCTGTTTCATGCTAACTTCAATGTAAGTGTGCTGCTTATTTTAATAAAGTGTTTTTTATTTGATACTGACCTCAGCGCCCTGATATTCGTTGAGTTCCTAATAGCATCATTTTTACGAAGTGGCGCTATTGCCGCAACAAACTCAAAAATAATTACCTCCAGTTCACAGCAGAATTCCTGCCTCTGTACACTATGTAGCAGAACGCCATGTTTGGCACCACTACCCCATCCACTCCCCACTTGTCATTGGCTGTTAAGGATGCTGTTGACTTCACAGCAACAGCTTCCTAGTGACCAGTGATGCTACAATAGGCAGAATCTGATGGGAAAACTAAGACACTGTCTATTGGCTAAGGATCTGTTTATTGTCTGCTGTCATTTACAAGAGGAAGTGGATCTGAAGAGGAACTAGTATCTGTGAATCCCCATCATATGCCACTCACACAGGTTCAAAACTCCTTAGTCTGTCTCTGCAAAAGCAGCAACAGCAGAAGAGAGCTCACCTGCACTGAAGATGAAGAGACCTCCACATGCAGTGCATGCCCCAAAATCATGGATCTGTTTACAGCAGATACATAAACCATAAATCTGCACCAACATTTGTCATGCAGAGGCAAGTGGGAATTCTAAATAGTTTTTAAAATATATGAGGCAATCATAAGGCCATCATCCGTAATGTATACAAGAAAAGGAAGAACAATTTTGTCGGACTATACAGGCCAGAAAGGAGCACACATCAGATTATAAATTAAGTTTTATTTATATATATATACAGTATATATATATATATATATATATATATAAATACATATATGTGTAAAAAACATATAAAAGCACGAAGGTCACAGTGGTTGTGGTTACATGTTAAGTACTACAACGATGGGTCCTCAAACTCATTTTCCTTATCGTTGCTTCATCAGGGCTTGGGAAACCAAAAAATTACTTATCTATAATAGGAAGAATCATAATTTATACACCTATGTATCAATACATATCATATAATGTACATGTCAGTCAATATAAGTAAATATGTCCATAGAACAACACATGTGCCTAGACCCACCTCAATACCACAATCACACAAGTGCAAATTCCCTCCCAGCAGGTGCTGAGGTTTAGTAGGAGAGGTTGACTGGAGGGTTCCTAAATATATCACAAAAAGTATGTTTTTCTTTATATTCCTATTTATCCTTGTGAAACACATGTATATTATTTCCCCACCTATACTATAATTCAACAGTTAAAGGAAAAAATAAAATTAAAAATAGTTCTTACTGTAGCTGAAGCTGAAGGATATATGGGAATATGTAGCCAGATCATCAGTGCAAGACTCCAATATGTATAAATCCTCAGAATATCCAAGGCATCATATATGTTAAAAGCAGTACGACACTAGCCTATAGGGCCCATAAAGCCACACCATCATGTAACCACAACCACTGTGACCTTCATGCTTTTAAATTGGTGATATACTGTATGTGAGAGATGCACACCAGCATATAAGTTTTTTACATATGTATAAATACATTTGGAATTTTATGATCTGATGTGTAGTAGGGGTGGTGAGGTAATTGGCGCTGCCTAAAGGTCTGGTGGTATAATGAATTCATTATACCACCAGACCTTTAGCCAATGCCAATTTCCTCACCACCCCTACTGTATATTGAATATTGACTTTACAGTCTATGTTTTTGAGGTAGGCTGCAGCCAATTTATTCCTTCATAAGCGCGGAAACCCCCACCTTATATATAATCTGATGTGTGCTCCTTTCTGGCCTGTACAGTCCGACAAAAACTTTCTTCCTTTTCTTGTATAATTCTAAATAGTGTTGTAAATGCCCGGAATATGTTTTTCAACAGTCACTGTAAACTTAACACTTGTATGTAGCTTTCAAATGCTTTCCCGCACTGTGACCATACACTCTGGGGGTGGTAATAAAACGTTTCGGGGACAAGTTCTATCTCAACTGGTGCCATTACCCAAAGCAACCAATCAGCTTTCATCTTTTTTTTTTTTTAACTGTGATTCAGTTTAGACAAATTTTGTCTCAGATACTTTTTATTATAAATTCCACACTCTGTGTTTGCACCTAAGGGCTGCCAGGCCTGACAAACCTTGCAAACTATATCAGAAGATAGGAAGAGCAAGCCTGTTACTTATTCCTCTACATCAATTTGCCATGCACACAGAGATCCACGCTGCTCACAGGTGAGCTGGCTCAAGCGACATGATCTCCTCAACGCTCGCCCAGTCACAGCTGAGGCCATTAGAGAAAGAAAAGTCTAGATGACGTCACATCAAGCTGAGATCCAAATGCCTTTATTCATATAAAAACATGAAAAACATGAAGAGCACTACATGTACAAGCAAGGGAGGAATGGTCAATTTGCCATGCACACAGAGATCCACGCTGCTCACAGGTGAGCGGGCTCAAGCGGCATGATCTCCTCAACGCTCGCCCAGTCGCAGCTGAGGCCATTAGAGAAAGAAAAGTCTAGATGGCTTCACATCAAGCTGAGATCCAAATGCCTTTATTCATATAAAAACATGAAAAACATGAAGAGCACTACATGTACAAGCAAGGGAGGAATGGTCAATTTGCCATGCACACAGAGATCCACGCTGCTCACAGGTGAGCTGGCTCAAGCGGCATGATCTCCTCAACGCTCGCCCAGTCGCAGCTGAGGCCATTAGAGAAAGAAAAGTCTAGATGGCTGCACACCAAGCTGAAATCCAAACGCCTTTATTCATATAAAACCATGAAAAACACGAAGAGCACTACATGTACAAGCAAGAGAGGAATGGTCAATTTGCCATGCATGAGCTATGCATACGAGTGATTGTATGTGGCTACAAGAGCAAGTATTTATCTGAAGAGAGGAGAGGAAGGGCTTCTTTCACAAGCTCTTTCTAAGTAAATACAATTCAATGCAATAACACAAAGTTTTGTTAAAATGATAGTATGTATGGAATGGAAAGGGTCACTTTTAATAATCTATGAGATTGATTTGCAAAAGGCAAATACACTGTTTACTTTGCAAGTGCGGTTGCACTAATTTGTCACAGAATGAAATGGAATAGTGAATGGAATTTTGTATTGCATTATGTTTTATGCAACATTCCCAGACATCCATTATTTATCTGCTTTTTGGGGTAATTGTATATAAGATGTAAAAAAAAAAAAAATATTTCAACACAATTACATGAAAAGGGTGGAGATATCAATAATTATAAAAAGGAAGAACTGTAACTAGCTAATGCAATTCTTGATGCTCTTTGCTGTGGACAGAATTATGATTCCCAGCCAGAAAAAAGCCTGAATTTATCTCCGGATAAACCATTTTTTGTGGTTAACTTCAGCTATATACAACATAACAGGAGCATTGCTAAATCTGTTTCCGGATATTGACAATAATTTCAAGTCGTTTTTAGGCAACTATCAGTGGAAATGGCAAGTTCCTGGATTCGGAGTATTGAGTTATATTTCCTCATCTTAATCTGTACAGGTAAATCTTTTTAAATGAGTAAATGCTTTATTGTGTTTCATATGAAATACATGCCCCTTCTGCCAGACCAGACCAAAATTGGAAAAAGAGTCCTCGATAAGTTTAATTGTGTTAATATATATTTATATATAACTTTTTTTTATTGACAATTAAAATGATCTTAGGCTCTTTTAATCAAATTTGGTCTAGTGCTCTTTTCTGTATTTCTATGGTTTGGGTGCCCATTTGGGGGAAGTCCTGCGGTGTGGGAGCTGCTTTGCCAGGGCTATTGAGCATGTTTGAAGTTTTCCTACATCGACTACACTTACAAGCCTAAAAGATCCCAGTGCCTCTTTGACTATGCTGTTTTTGATCATAAAAAATTTAGGTAGCAAAGATCTTTGTGTTTGACAAAAGTGTATCAACATGCAAATATTTCTGATCTGACCTCTTCACAGAAACTGAAAAAGTTAATTCTCACTTAAAGTAAGTGTGAAAAGGCAAAACTTTCATTCAAGTGTTGGATACAGTAGTTTTTTTTTTTTACTGCAGTCTGCATGATTACAGGGAAAATTTGCCCCCTATTTTTCATAGAGACCATTGTCTACAAGACAGAACTTAAGGGAAAATCCTAAATTGTAGGGTTGTCATAAGAGTAAGTGGTAATGGGAAGTCTTTTATAAGGGACAAATGTTTTGGTGACAATTGTCTAGGAGAGGTGTCCTCTTCACTTTGGGAAGATTTCCACTCAATTCCTGTTGCTTCTCCAGGGCAGGAAGTGAAGATATTCTCCTTAGTAGGACACAGCCAGCAGGAATGACTCCAATAGGGGTTTAAACCCCTCCCTACTCTATCCTAAAAAAAGTTTTGAATATACATACACTTTAACTTACAATTACAAGGGCAATAGAAAACAGTGGTCTGATGACTTAAATACTTCTACATTTACCTTTCGATAGGATTTGGACAATAACTTATCTTTCAATATTGTACACCTTCATACAATATAGATACAATTTACATAAAACACACACATTATTAATGAAATTGCTTACAAGAAAACTGTAAAAAAGTGCCACCCTTCTGTATGAAACAAGAAGCTATAGGCTTCTTTCACACGGCCGCTCAGTTTATTTCATCCGCTGTGGCACTTTTTTTTTACGGACACGGATGACACTTGTATTATCCGGTCCGTATGTCCGCATATCATCCCATCCGTTTGCGGATGATATACGGACATAATGTATGTCTATGTGATTGCGGATGTCAGCGGATGACCATCCACTGACATCCAATTTGCGTCCTTTCTGTTTTTTAAATGGAAGAAAAATAGGGTTCTGTTCCGTTCCAAAAAACGGAACCGAACTGAAAGGACGCAAATTGGATGTCAGTGGATGGTCATCCTCTGACATCCGCAATCCCATTGACATGCATTATGTCCGTATATCACCCGCAAATGGATGGGGTGATATACGGACATATGGAACGCCCATGTGAAAGGGGCCATATGAAGTAAATTGTGGGGGTACCTTAGCACACACTGGAAATCATGTAGATAATATACCAGGAGGTCATCAACCAAAGTAAATATCTAAACAAAAATATGAAGAGACGCAAAGCGGGTGTTCTAAGGTTGACCTGTTGGTATTTATGTGATTGTCCAATTACACACACAAAAAAACCTTATATATAAAAATACATAACTTCTATTGTACAGCAATTAAAACATTTCTAAAAACATAATTGGATCCACTTATGAAACCATACAGAAAAAGGAAGAATTACTGTCATGTGCAATGGTTCAATTACATGCGTCGCCTCTTCAGATTGACAAATATGCTTGTGACAGTTAATTCAATACAAAATTTATATCACTATCCCCTTACAAAATAAATAAATAAATAAAAATATAATAATTATTAAAATGTTAAAAACAATGTAATTTTAATTAATATTATATTTTTATTATTAATATTATTATTATTATTATTATTTTACAGCTTGGGTAACGCAGGAAAGCGCGTTCCTATAGCCTAGTAAAGTAGTATAGTTACCTCCTATAGCCTAGTAAAGTAGTGTAGTTACCAATATTAGCATTGTAACTAGTTACATTACTTAGTTACCAAAAAAAGTAATGTAGTTACTGTAATCAGTTACTTTGTAACTAGTTACCCCCAACACTGAAGTTGTACAATGTAATGCCTATGCATTTAATGTACACTATATTACCAAAAGTATTGAGACACCTGCCTCTATACGCACATGATGTTTAAGGGCATCCCGGTCTTAGTCCGTAGGGTTCAATATTGAGTTGGTCCACCCTTTGCAGCTATAACAGTTTCAACTCTTCTGGGAAGGCTGTCAACAAGGTTTAGGAGTATGTCTATGGGAATGTTTGACTATTCTTCCAGAAGCGCATTTGTGAGGTCAGGCACTGATGTTGGACGAGAAAGCCTGGCTCGCAGTCTCCGCTCTAATTCATCCCACCCCAAGGTGTTCTATAGGGGTTGAGGACAGGACTCTGTGCAGCCAGTCAAGTTACTCCACCCCAAACTCGATCATCCATGTATTTATGGACCTTGTTTTGTGCACTGGTCCAAATCATTTGGTGGAGGGGGGATTATGGTGTGGCGTTGTTTTTCAGGGGTTGGGCTTGGCCCCTTAGTTCCAGTGAAGGGAACTCTTAAGGCGTCAGCATACCAAGAGATTTTGGTCAATTTCATGCTCCCAACTTTGGGGATGGCCCCTTCCTGCTCCAACATGGCTGCGCACCAGTGCACAAAGCAAGGTCCATAAGGACATGGATGAGCGAGTTTGAAGTGGGTGAACTTGACTAGCCTGCACCTCAACCCGATAGAACACCTTAGGGATGAATTTGCATCGCACAGACATCGCATGTGATCTGAACAGCAATGTGGTGAAAATCACATGCGCTGTCTGGCATCGCACTAGTGTGAAAAGGCCCTTAAGCAGAGCTGGGGTGTAAGAGGAAGCAGTATAAGGCACACTTAGTTTACCTCCCTGGCGGTATTCCCGAGTGTGGCTCGGGGTTAATTTTCAGTACCAAAAGCAGTAACTCCGAGCCACACTCGGATTACCCAAGAATCACACTCACCTTCCCTGCAATCTCCCACCGTCCTCCAGCCTTCCTCCCACTGTCCTCTTGCTCTGTGTGTTTGGCAGATGCCGGCACTTACTTTCCGGTTCCCTTCCCTGCGAGCGTTGCGACACATGGGGGTGGAACCGACGGCAAATTCAAAAATGTAAATACACTAAATGACATGATACAAAGCTGTGATCCTGAAGATATTTTAGCAGCGGAAAAAGTACTGAGGGTGAAATATCTTGACAGAAGTTGAATATCATTTTATTTCATTTTATTTTAGTTAGCTGTTCATTTTTATACTGTTCTTGTTGTGGAGATCTTCAACTAAACAAACAAAAAAGAAAACTTAGCTAAGTCCCCGTTCACACTAAGGCGACCTGTGAGGCGACTTGGCCGCCTCACAGGTCGCCGTAGGTCGCCTTCCATAGGGAAGCTCCGGACCCGTTCTAATAGGAGCGACACAAGTCCGGAGCTTCTTCGGGGCGACCTGGAGGCGACCGCCATAGACTTCAATGTTATGAAGTCCGTGGAGGCCGCTCCGAGGTCGCGGCGCGCTGCTCGCACCGCGACCTCGGAGGTCGCCCCCCCAAGTCGGATCGCAGCAATGTGAACGGGGCCTAAGGAATAATAAAAATATGTATATTATGTAAACATGATTTAACATTTATTTTTATTTTTTGTTGAAAAAATAATAACAGTGTTTGGTATATGCTTTTTTTTTTTTTTTTTGGGCTCTTCGTGTATCTTAGGTTCTGTGATTGTTGAAGCCAAAGCCTGCCTTAAGGAAACAAACCAATCAGACACACCTCAAATGCGTCTTTTACAATACCTGAAGAAAAATATGTTGAAGGACCTGAGGCCTGTAAAAAACTGGAATAGTACCTCTGTTGTATACATAGATATCATCATATATGCTATACTATTAGTTGTGAGTATAAAAAAAATAAAAAATAAAATAAAAACATTATAAGAGACTGACAGGGACTGTCTCTTGCCAGAAGCTGCTCTCATGTAACAAAAGCTTATTAGATACTGCTTGCTAGTAATAAAAGATTGTCATAGACTGTAGGCATGTAACCAAAGACAAGCAGAAAATTCACGCATGTAACCAATGACTTTCAGAGACTGCTGACATGTTAATGCACAGAACTGTTGTCCTGTAATCAAATAACTGTCCTATTCACAAAGCACAGTTTTGAAGCTGAAAAGAAAGTGGAACAGATATCACACATACTGTACCTAGCCATGTGAAATACTGATAGAATAAAAAATTAACAAATGTATGAAACCAAGAAATGCATTTAGCAAGATCCCTTCAAACACACCAGTGTAGTCTCAATTGCACTTAAATCCATGGGATCACCACAATTTTTAGAAATAGGCTAAGGGGTTGAATTTCAAAAGACAAATACACTGTTCACTTTGCAAAGGAAGTTGCATTTTGGAATTTTCCCAAGAGCTTAGTGAATTAAGTGAAGCTCTGTGACTTCCATCAGCCAATCATGTGCAATCAAAAATGTTTTTTTTTAAATTGTTTTATTTTCCTTGTACAGATTGGGAATTCCTTACAAAGTGAAATTTCACCACATTTACTAAGCTTAAAGCGGCGTTCCGGCTTCGGGGGTCAATTTGAGCAAAAAATACCCCCGGGACAGTCAGGGCTAGTACATTCCATAATGGCTAGCCTCTGAACTGTCCCAGGTTGCACTTACCTGTAAGAAGAAACACTTACCTTGAAAATTTCTTCTCCAGCGCTGCCATCTCAGGTGTGGGCAGCTGAAGCCGCAGCGTACCTCTTCGTGTCCTCTTCCGTGACGTCGGAGTCCCACAATGCACTGCACCGGCCCCGCTTGTCACTTCCGGTGCAGGCACGGCATCCCTGCACAGCTTCTGGGCATGCCCAGAAGCTGTTTAGCAGTGAATGCCGCGCCTGCACCAGAAGTGACGAGCGGGGCCGGTGCAGGCGCATTGATTCCTGGGAGCGATGACGTTCAGCTCCCAGGAATCATCGCAAACCGGAAGTGACGGCGCAGGCCGCGGCCGCAGAGGGAGGAAGTGGAAGGAAGGTGAGTATATTTTCTTCTATAATAAGGTAAGTGACCAAAAAAAAAAAAAAAACGGCACTATCCATTTCTCTTTCAGGTTCCCCTTAGCAAGCGGATGGCCCAAAATCGATTTTATTGATTTTGTGGCCGGAATTCCGCTTTAAGAGAAATTCCATTGCAAAGCACAACCTCTTTTTGCAAAGCACAACCTCTTTTTTGTAAAGTAAACAGCCTTTTTGCCTTCACTAAATCAGCAATTAGGAGTCTTTGTATATATTTCACTTTTGTACTAAAATATTTGCTTTGTTTTCTTGACTACAGAATGAAAAAAATCAGATAATGACAGTTCACTTCATGTATACTCGGGTAAGACAAACCATGAATGGATTTCTATAAAATATAAATACCTTTCTGCATTACATAAATATATCAGCTTCACCTAAAATAACTTTATACTGGATAGGAATCTGCATGCCCAATCAATGCTGTAGGTAGGATAAACATGCACACTTTACTGCTGAATATGAATTTCTCTTTAGGACACTCACTTTCTTCCTGAAAAAAAATTGACATTGAAAAAAATGCCCCCTGTAAAATATATCTTTTGATTCCTGCTTGTAGTGAATATGTCTGAGTTTAACTTGTCAAGAGTTCAGCGAATTATGTGTAGCAGGATTTCCAGGCATTGGGCCTGATATGGGTCTGCCATGGTTACCGGTGACACCTTTAGCCCATTTAAGCTGAATACCCAAGTGTGAGATTTGAGTCAAGGACCAGTCCGGCATCTTTGTTTTTTTTGTTTATTTTATATTGGGGATGGGAGAAGGGAATGAGTGGGATACTCCTCTGGCTCAACTAGGTACAAATGGGACACTTTGTAGAAAAATGCCTTTCAGCGCTGTCTTGACGCCAGCTGGATGCCGACCAACGCTTGCTGGGGCTTACTTACCGTACTGTACTTGAACTTGACTTCTGACACTCTGGTTAGCTCAAAAGTCCTGGACTGTACTGTGGCCTGACTTCTGACACTCTGATTAACTCAAAAGTACTGGACTGTACTGCAAACTGACTTCTGACGCTCTGTTTAGCTCAAAAGTCCTGAATACTGCTCCCTCCAGTCCTTCCTGACTGAGGTATCTTCTGTAACTGCTTCTGCTGCTGCAACTCTCAACACTGCACGCTGTACACTTTAACACTTCAGGGCCCAACCGCTGGTGCCCCCTTTATACTTCAGGGTCCTCTCACTAGGCACCCCCTCTACACTTCAGGGTCCTCTCACTAGGCACCCCCTCTACACTTCAGGGTCCTCTCACTAGGCACCCCCTCTATGCTTCAGGGTCCACTCACTGGCACTCCCTTTACTCTTCAGGGTCAACACTGGCACCCCTTTTACACTTGCTCCTGCACCGGCTAGCTCCCAGATCCCTCTGACCTTCACCGGAGTGGTCCCCTCTCACTAGGCAGACCCTCAGGGGCAGTTTGCAGTACTCACGAACTGGGAATGCTTTCCTGAAACTGGACCCCTCTCAGTTCTGCTGGTCCTCTGCACCGTATCCTCTCTGCAGCTCAGCTCAGCCCTCTGTCCCCTCAGGCAAGCTGCCTGGGACACCCGATTCCTCTGACAGGAGGAGAGACAGCCGTACTCTCCCTCCTGGGACTCTGCTTCCCGCCAAAGACGCTGCCTCATGTGCTCCCCTCAAACTTATACTCACTCTCAGAATGCTGTGCAGCAGAATCTGCCTTTCTGGGGTAGATATAAGCCTGGGTGTGCCATTGGCTGGATTTCCTCCACTGCCCAATGAGAGCCCTCTCATTGAGCACAGTGGGGAGACTCCTCAGTCTCAACAGCCACACCTGGGAACCATGACAACCTGATTGAAAATCATGGCCCTGCTGTTAAGCAGACAAGGCCCACTATACTTTACCTAGCACCTACCTTGTAGGGTGCTACATCTGTTTAGGATTTAATGAACCTGAACGTAATGACAAACCCCACTGTTGTCTGTAGGAGGGAATTCTATATTTCAATTCTGCATATTTTTAGGGCTAATAGGAAAACTACTGTAAAAGAAAAAGCATAGGAAGCTGGGCACTGCCATGGGTGACATATAAAACAACAATTCTCCTGCACTCGGGTGGTGTGTAATGAAGGATAAGTACTTTTATATATGGTCTTGGTGTGCACCACTCAAGGTCTTGCTGCCCCTTCTGGACCAAGGGTATCCAAAGTACACTAAAAGACAACAACAAAAGATGGGCACGCCGACCTTGTGCATTACCTTATCTTAATAAACCTTTTTTAGTGGTAATGCACAAGGTCAGTGCACCACTCAAGGTCTTGCTGCCCCTTCTGGACCAAGGGTATCCAAAGTACACTAAAAGACAAGGCCTCGGTGTGCCACTGGCTGGATTTCCTCCACTGCCCAATGAGAGCCCTCTCATTGAGCACGGTGGGGAGACTACCCAGTCGCAACAGCCACACCTGGGAACCATGACAGCCCAGCTGAAAATCATGGCCCTGCTGTTAAGCAGACAAGGCCCATTATACTTTGCATATTCTGCATATTTTTTAGGGCTAATAGGAAAACTACTGTAAAAGAAAAAGCATAGGAAGCTGGGCACTGCCATGGGTGACATATAAAACAACAATTCTCCTGCACTCGGGTGGTGTGTAATGAAGGATAAGTACTTTTATATATGGTCTTGGTGCACTCAAGGTCTTCCTGCCCCTTCTGGACCAAGGGTATCCAAAGTACACTAAAAGACAACAACAAAAGAAGGGCGCACCGACCTTGTGCATTACCTTATCTTAATAAACCTTTTTTAGTGGTAATGCACAAGGTCAGTGCGCCCTACTTTTGTAGTTGTCATGGGTGACATATACCATTGCAAAAAAAAATAAAAGATACCAGACAAAATACATTACAGAGGGCTGAAGGGTCTTTTCATACAGCTGCAAAGGGCAACATTCAAAATACACAAATTCTTTACATGCTTGGGAATGCCTTTAAACCTGTCGATAGTGTTAATGAACAATACAATTTTTACGGATAGTCTCAGCAACAGTACACTGGCAAAGCATATTTGCTTGGGTTACACACAGCAGGGATTCATTTCAATAATAGTTATAGCAGTGACACACGCTTTTCCGCCAAAAGGTAAATAGCTTGCTTTTGCTTTACCACCCCAGACTTAAAAAATGCCCCATTCACATAAAATAAAAATGAAAATAAAAAAACCCACAAAATAAATGAAAACTTCAAAATACTATCTCAGGAAACAAAAGCCCATTGCAGCACAAAAACAGTTTGCAATAGATGAGATAGCAGCTAAAAGTGACTGAACTTAAAGTGATTGTAAAGGCTGAAGGTTTTTTATCTTCATGCTTTCTAAGCATGAAGGTAAAAAAAAAAACCTTCTATGTGCTGCTCCCCTCCACAGCCCCCCTAATACTCACCTGAGCCCCCTCTCAAAACAGCAATGTGCACAAGAGCCTCAGCTGTCCCAGGACTTCCACCCATTGTTGGCTCAGACAGCAGCAGGAGCCATTGGCTCCCACTGCTTTCAATCGCAGTCAGTGGGCCAATGAGGGGAGAGTGTTGGCAGGGCCAAGCTGCTGCTCTATGGGTCTTATGGATGCATAGAGCAGGGCTCGAGAGCGAGCACGCACCAGTGACCCCCATAGCAACCAGCTTGCTATTGGGAGCACTGGTCAAGGAGTCAGGAGCGGCAGCAGGGGACCCCAGAAGAGGAGGATCAGGGCTGCTCTGTGCAAAACTACTGCACAGAGCAGGTAAGTATAACATGTTTGTTATTTAAAAAAAAAAAAGGCAAACCTTTAATATCCTTTTCAACCAAACATTAAAAAAAAAATGAAACAAAAAATAGACAGCCCTGCACATTACTGACATTACAGTATATTATGAGGTACTTACATGCACAAAATGTTTTGAGAATTTGACAAGAACATATGTACATAGTTTGTTAACAAACATCAAGAATATGCTGAAAATGTTTGTTTTTGCTTTCTATACTGTTTTATAATCATGTTATTTATTGAATGCAAAAAAAAATAATACTGTATTTTTAATTTACTCAACAGTCATGGGTAAATGAGTTTTTACAGTGGGATCCACAAGAATTTGCAGATATAAGCATAATCTCACTTCCAAATAAAGACATATGGATCCCTGACATTGTGCTTGAAGAATTGTGAGTATAAGCAGCATGCCATTACTTATAGAATAGAAATACATTTATAGCTGTAATATATCTACAGAGTGATTGCTTTTTAACTGGTCCTTTCTGCAACAGAAGGTTAGCTGATGCAGAATGGATTGCTCCTAGAGATAAAGGAATATCTTATCTGCTTTGTCTGGTTCCCATATCATTTTAATGACCTATCTCCATGTTCAGATCTCCTTATCCACTTGTATTTCCTATTTACTTTTGTTTGCAAAATAAAGGACTGAGAAGGCATCTAGCATTTTAGCAAGGGGTCTGAATCGCAGCTGTCAGTTATACTATGTAAGGTAAAGAAGAAGCCATGTACTGTCTGGTGGCAATCTCTACAAGAAGCCAGGGCACAAGCTGCTGGGGCATGCAAGGATTAGTTTAGCTGTAGCTGGTGAGGCCTGGAAAGGCTTCAGGCAGCTGTCAGTGTTAGCTAAGTCAGGAAGGTGGTGGCATACAGTGCCGTAATCCAGGCAAGCCTGGGTCAGGGCAGGCAGCAGACAGTACCATTATTCATTGTCAGGCAGGTGGCAGACAGTATTCTTATCCGGAAAAAGGCATAGATCAGGGAAGGAGGAATACAGTATTCTTATCTAGAGACAGGCAAAGAGTCAAGGCAGGCAGAAGACAGGAAAGTAATCCAGAGGCTCGCTAGGGCCAGAAGCAACAGATGCACAGCCGGGGGGGGGGGGGGGGGTGTTTAAAGGGGGTACCTTAGGCTGTGTTAGATTAGTGAGCTGCAGACTTCCAGGAGTCCCGGACAGACTGGATGTGCAACACCGGAACAGTAAGTGACTGGCACTCCTAAAAGCAGGCATTTATTTTATTATTAATTAAATAAGCAAAGTAATTAAATTCTAGGTAAATCCAGTTTGGCATCATACGTCTCACTGTGTACAGTTTTCTTAAAGCGTAGTTTCTTGCTAGCTCCTGCCAGTGACAGTGCTTCCCGATTCTGGCTGACAATGTTTTGCCACTGCACTAAAATTGGCAGCAACATTGTCAGTCTGCTGTGCTCTCCTCTAGTAGGTCCTTGGGCTGCCCAACAGGTCTGTGCATGCATCCAAGTAGTAATGTTAAAGGGTTACAGATTAGGGTTAGTATTTATGTGGTTTGTTAAAGTAGAACATTAGGCACATTTATTTTTTTATTTTGGATAGAGTAATTTAAGGGAGGGTAGTAACCCCTGTCAGATTTATTTTTGCCATTTGTGTTCCATTGCAGAGACTTCCCTTTACTTCCTGTCCCATAGACAAACAGGAAGTGAGAGAAAATCCCTGCAAATTAGGGAATTTCTTGGGGACCCCCAAGTCACCAGAACTAATGTCTCATTGGAACATTTCCCCTCTATTTCTTTTCTGGGGATAACCCAAAATTTGGGGTTTTTCTTTCACTTTCAATGATAATGGTAAACAGGACAAATAGAGAAGTTGAATCTCCCTAACGGGGCACAGACAGCAAATAAAACTGACAAGTGTTCTAATCTATCTCCACTCTGTCCAAAACTCAAGAAAAAGTTTTGCCTTTAGTTATACTTTAAGGTTAACTTTCAGAGCTGATCCAAAGCAACCAGTGGAGTAGCATTGGGGGGGGGGGGCAGGGTTCAGTGGCCCCAGGTGCAATATTTAGGGGGGGGCGCATCTCACGCCAGTGTCAGTTTGTCATAATCCTTATTTTTGTACAGGATGTGTCACTTGCTCGCTGCGCTCCAGCCACCGTGTTCAGGCTGAGGGATGGGCGGTGGGCGCACTGTGATTGGATGAACGGGGTCATGTGCGGCAGCGGGGCTGTCCTGTCTGCGATAGCGTGTGGCACATGCGCAAGTCGTTGCTCCTGGAGTCCCACCTGTCTGAGCCACCGCATCACTGTCTTCTCCTCCGCCCTGGACCAGATCTTTGATTTCCCAGTTGTGGCAGCCAGTCTGGCAGTGTGGCAGAGCAGATGGAAGTTAAAAAAAATCTGGTGAGATCTTAGAGTCGTGTTGCTGGCCCGGGGGGGGGGGGGGGGAGAGCAGACATGGTATGGGTGAAGGGAGCAGCCCTGGAGCAGCCAGCTAGAGCAGACGAGCAGTTAGACTAGAGTATGAGGTGCCAGGCTCCAGCGCGCCACATGATACAGGCTTGCATCAAGCAAACATGCCTGAGACTTTCATCTGCACATGTGCCGGCTAACTTCTTACATGCCAAATGCCCTGGGGGACATGAATGGTGCATTACATAGCAGGATTAATTATTCAGTGGTTTAATGATGAATCCTGCCTATGTAATGTATCCCTCAGGGCATTCGGAATGTAAGAGGTTAAAATAAATGATGAATCCTGCCTATGTAATGTATCCCTCAGGGCATTCGGCATGTAAGGTGTATTATTTACCCCTTACATGCTGAATGCCCTGAGGGATACATTACATAGGCAGGATTCATCATTTGTAACAGAGAGCTGGGTTCACACCGCTCCAAGCAGCCTGCGAGCTCTCATGTACTGCTGTGAAGATCTGGGTTCCTGCCTGGTCCGCAACCAAAGGTAATCTATAGAGAGAGAGAAAGGTGGCGGTGCATCCAGAAAATATACTCAAGAATCCTTTATTGTAAATCCAGAAAGAAAAAAGACATGGCACACACAGTCCAAAGGTGCTCAGAAAACCCGTTTCACACTCTTGTGCTTATTCATTACTAGTTACCCCACGGGTGCACACTCACCTAAGACCATTATTAATGGTTCTAAGAGAGTGTGCACCTCTGGGGTAACTAGCAACGAGTAAGCACAAGAGTGTGAAATGGGTTTACTGAGCACCTTTGGACTGTGTGTATTATGTCTTTTTTCTTTATGGATTTACAATAAAGGATTCCTCATTTAAGCCCTTACATGCCAAATGCCCTAAGGAATATTGCATGACATAGCAGAATAATTCATTTAACCCCTTACATGCCAAATTCCCACGAGGGACATGCCTTACATAGCAGGATAATTCATTTAACCCCTTACATGCCGAATTCCCTGGCCTGAGGGATATGCATTACATAGCAGGATTCATCATTTAACTCCCTGCATGCTGAATGCTCAGTGGGGACAAATGCAGGAATATCACTCATCCCCTTACATGCTGAATGTTTTGCAGGGACACTGGCAGGAACATCACTTAATGGTTAAGTGATGACCTTGCCTGTGTCCCCGTCAAGCATTCAGCATGTAAGGGGTTAAGTCTTAATCTCGTACATGCCACATAGGAAGTTAATTGATTGTGCCTGTGTCCTGCTGAGCATTTGCCATGTAGGGAGGTAAGTGATAATCCTGCCTGTGTCCCCACCGACCATTCAACATGTAAGGAGTTCAGTGATCCTAAATCCTAATTATAAATGATATAGTGTCTGGGATTTCAGTCTTTGCCAATGACACCAAGCTATGCAGTGGAATAACGTCCTTACAAGTTGTTTCCAACCTAAAAGCCGACCTCATTGCACTGTTTCATTGGGCAACTATGTGGCAAATTAGGTTTTCTGTGGATAAATGTAAAGTTATGCACTTGGGGGATAAGAATATGCATGCATCATACATACTAGGGGGAGTACAACTGGGGGAGTCAATAGTGGAGAAGGATCTGGGGGTTCTGGTAGATCATCTATATTAATAAAAGCCAAGTGTCCCTGCGTCCGTCCCTGTGTCCGTGAAACTGCGCTACTGTGCATGTGCCGCACGAACAGGGACGCAGAGAACACGGTGCTGGGTGGGCGTGCATATGAGCGGATCCCCGCCCACCTTTCAACATCCGCCTCAGTACTGTATTGGCTGTGGAAGGAAACCTACGTAGGTGGCGGAGAAGACCGCTGCTCTGGTACGGAGAAGACCGCGGCTTCTGTGTCCATCTGACAGGGTGTCCTGTCAGGGTGTCCTGTATCGAGAAGATCGTGGCTCCTGTCGGATAATACCTCACGTTGAACATTTCATCTGACAGGGGCTCCGGTATGGAGAAGACCGCGCGGCTCCTGTCTTGATTATTCCTCCCTTTAAAAAATCCATCTGATGGACTGGGCATGCGTGGAAATGACGTCACTCCAGCTGACTGCTCAGCTCAGCTGGGGTTGACGTCATTATTATGTGTGCATAGTCCCTTAGATGCATTTTTGGGCGGGAAGAACAGCTGACTGAGAAGAGGCGGGGAGGCAATATCCGACAGGACAGCGGCCAAATTCATTAAAAGCAGCTCCTATGTATAGTAAATAATAATCATAATAAAAAGTAAAAAATAAGAAATTAATTAAAGAAAACATTATATATATATTATATCAATTCCCCTGTACCATGCGCGCAGCCCCGCATTCCCCTGTACCATGCGCGCAGCCCCGCATTCCCCTGTACCATGCGCGCAGCCCCACATTTCCCTGTACCATACGCGCAGCCCCGCATTCTCCTCTACCATGCCCGCAGCCCCGCATTCTCCTCTACCATGCCTGCAGCCCCACATTCTCCTCTACCATGCCTGCAGCCCCGCATTCTCCTCTACCATGCCAGCAGCCCCACATTCTCCTCTACCATGCCCGCAGCCCCGCATTCCCCTGTACCATGTGCGCAGCCCTGCATTCTCCTCTACCATGCCCGCAGCCCCGCATTCTCCTCTACCATGCCCGCAGCCCCGCATTCTCCTCTACCATGCCCGCAGCCCCGCATTCCCCTGTACCATGCCCGCAGCCCCGCATTCCCCTGTACCATGTCCGCAGCCCCGCATTCTCCTCTACCATGTCCGCAGCCCCGCATTCCCCTGTACCATGTCCGCAGCCCCGCATTCCCCTGTACCATGTCCACAGCCCCACATTCCCCTGTACCATGTCCGCAGCCCCGCATTCCCCTGTACCAGGTCCGCAGCCCCGCATTCCCCTGTACCATGTCCGCAGCCCTGCATTCCCCTGTACCATGTCCGCAGCCCCGCATTCCCCTGTACCATGTCCTACACACACCCCAGTCGGGCGGCCAGCCAAAACTCTTGAAGCGGCGGGTGTGCGCGGGCACGCGGCGGGTACGCGCTCGCACGCACGAGCCGCTCGGTCAGCTCTGGGCAACAGGGACGCTATGTGCAGAGCTGGCTATGTCATGCGGCTCTCGCGTTGTTAGAAAAAAAAAGAGATAAACGAGAGCCGCTCAGTCAGCCATATGTTCTAGCGCCCGTTAATTTAACGGGCTTAATGTCTAGTAAGCTTAAAAATAGCATGCAATGCCAAGCTGCAGTTTCCAAAGCAAGAAAAATCCTTTCTTGTATTAAAGTGTTTGTTACCCCAACGCTTCATATTCCTGGTTGCTGTACCATGTACTTGTGTAAGAAAGTATCCTGTTCTTTCTGTATTGCTAAACTTGTGTGAAATCACTGGTGTTCCTGCCAGTCCCTCTGCTTTCCCATTAACAACTGACCACATTGTGGTCAGTTCTCTAGCTATGCTGGGTGGGAACTCAGCCTGCTCTCCTCCAATGATCAGACTTGTTTACTTGTTATGACACCGCCCTCCACTGCACCGCCATTCACTGGGATGCTCAGTGTACTGCTGATTCTCCTCCCCCCCAGCTCTTATGTTGATGAAAACAGAGGGAAGGTACTAACTTATAAAAACAGAAAAAGGCTAATTATATATTTTTTGCACATCTAGACTTTGCAATATTTGCCTAAAAACGGCCACCGTGAATTTTAACTTAACCTGAGCAGCTCTGCAGTTTTCAAGTAATTTCACAGATTTTCAATGGGGTTTAAAGTAGTTGTTAGGCCACTATAGTATATTCATGCAATCCCCTCATGTGTCCCTGTGCCTGTGCTATATGAAAAAGATTCCGATTTTTACCTTATATCATAGCATCTCCCAGCGCTCACATGACTCCTCAGCTTTCTCCTCTCCTCAGCTGACAGCTATAGTGGGAGGGGCCAATAACTCCCGTTGACCTCAGCCGGGAGAAGGGGAGAAGAGGAGACAGAGCTAAGCAGTCATGTGAGTGCTGGTAGATGCTCTGATATAAGATACAAATCGGCATCATTTTTATATAGCTCAGACACTGAGACACATATTGTTATTTAAAAGAGGGGATGGGATGAATTGATTATAGTTTTTATAGCAGCAGGAGCGGAGGGGCGGGCAGTGTCTCAAGCTGACAGACAGGATGGAGGCATATAAACTGACCACGGTGTCAGGGCTCAGCAGCCATGATAAATCGTGGTTAGTTTACAGGGGGGAAGGCAGAACGAGGCAGGATCAGCCAGGTATTTTAGGATATACAGGGGGCCAAATTATACAGCACAAACACTGTGTTGTATAACATGCTTTAAGGACACAGGATCCATTTTTTTTTTTTTAGGGTAACAAAAACTTTAAGTCTGGGCTCTGATTAGGCCATCCAAGGACATCCACCTTTTTCTTCTTTAGATTTCAATAGGTTTTTATTTGTTTTCAAGTGCAAGTCAAACATACAGAATGATACAACAGAATAACAGCTGTCATAAAAAATAACAATACAGTATGAATAGGGGGTCAGGGGACATAGCCCCCCAGGGAACACATAATAATAACGCATCCCACTATGCTACTTGCAGCCAACTATGTCCCATATCGAGGCGGCCCGAGTCAGACACCGGCCCGCCCCCCCCCCCTCCCCGGCGCCCCGTAAAGGGAACACACTGCGCCGAGCCATGGGGGGGGGGGGGGGGCGAACACCCAGGCCCCAACCCACCACCACACACGACCCGCCCTGGGACAGCCAAGTGACCTCAGGGACACGCCAAATGTCACACATTACCATGAAAAACATTGAGGCCTCAATTAGCGGTGCTAAGAAAACCTAGAGAGGTCCCCAGGGGACCAAATCTGTCAGGCAAAAGAGCCCCAAAGGAGGAGAGGGGCCACAACAGAAGTGGAAAAAGAAGGAAAAAGAAGTAGAAAGAAGTGGAAAATGGAAAGGGGAAAGGTGGGAGAGGATGGGTCCAGAATCAATAGGGGGGGAGAGGGGTGTCCAGGTCCGTCCCAGTGGAGCATAGCAATCGTGACTGTCTACTGAAACAGGAGTCCTCGGGGATACAGCTACTAATCAGCGAGGTCCCACCAGATATCTCATCCAGGGGGTCCAAGTCTTCTCAAAGAGGAGTAGCTTATCCTGGAGGATGGCCACCATGCGCTCGTTCACCATGATCCAGGTCAGCTTTGCTTTAAGCAACTCCAACAACACCACCGGGGACTGCCAGGATCTAGCTATGGCAATCTTGGCCGCCGTAAATATGAAGGTGACCAAACGCTTGGTGTATTTAGGGGTTTGATCAATTGGTTTACCTAGTAACGCCTGGGCAGGGGATTTAACCAAGTTGATGTTCGTGAGCGAGTAGATAAAATTATACACCCGTATCCAGAAGCGGTGGACCTTGGGACAGGTCCACCAAATATGGTAGACCGTGCCCGTCTGGCCGCATCCCCGGAAGCACAATGGAGATGCTCCCCGGACTGCTGCCGCTAGCCGAACAGGGACCATATACCATCTGAGGAAGACTTTATAGTTAGCTTCTATGAGGGAGGTATTTATCAGGGATTTGGAATTCATGATCGCCAGCTTGTTCCATTCTGCCCTATCTAATTCCTCCCCCAGATCTGCCTCCCACCGGGTCATATAAGGCAATTTAGTGTTATCATCAAGCAACATAGTATATATCATGGAAATATAACCCTTCAGTTTGTCTATTTTATGACAAAGATACTCCATGGGAGTAGAGGTTGTCAAATCGCAGATACTCTTTAGAGAAGAAGCATAATGAGAGATTTGGGTGTATCGAAAGGTCTCGCTCTCCGGCAGAGAGTACTTGTCTTGTAACACAGTTCTAGAGAGGACACCCCTGTTATCGCATAGATCAGCCAGACGGAGAAATACCTTATTGGTCCACCAAGCGAAAGCTAGGGGACAGAGGCCCAGAGGAAATCGAGGATTGCTCAATAAGGGCGCTAATGGGGTATGGGGAGACTTGAAGCCATGATGTTTCGCCAATATGTTCCATATTCCCATCGAGAGGGACAAGGTAGGGCACTAGATCGCCGGGCGGTCCTTGGGCCGTAACCACATTAGGTGTTCAATCGGAAGAATAGGAACATGATAGGCTTCAAGCTGCATCCAAATAGGGTGGGGCTCTTTAGAATGGAACCTGACCAAGTGAGTGAGTTGGGCAGCATAGTAGTAATTAAGGAGGTCAGGGACCCCAAAACCCCCTTGCAATTTGGGTGTAATTAGGGTGCGTCTGTTCACTCTGGGCCTCTTATCCCTCCAGATGTACTTCACAAGCCTATTCTGAAAGGTTTTAAGATCTGCCATATTGACAGCTATCGCTAAGGTGCGAAACAAATACAGCAAACGTGGTAAAACATTCATCTTTACAGAGTGCAACCTGCCGAACCACGATGGGGGGGGGGGTTAGTAGCCCATCTTGAGAGATCTGCCCCCAGAGTTTTGTATAGGGGGGGATAATTACATGCATAGAGAGTGGTAATCGATGGGGTCAAATGAATGCCCAGATACGGTAAGGATCCCACCTGCCATTTAAAAGGGAAAGTAGTCGCCAGAGCAGATACTGTGGAGGGAGATTCAAAGCCCGGGATTTAGTATGATTAACCTTCAGTCCGGAAATTGCCGTAAACGACCCTAGCACCTTAAGCAAATTGGGGATAGAGACCAATGGGGTCGACAGATACAATAGTATGTCGTCAGCGAAAAGGGCGCATTTATGCACCATAGCTCCACAGGGGATGCCCTGAATGTTTGGATCCATTCGTAATTTGATCGCCAGGGGTTCCAAGGCAAGAATGAATAACAAAGGGGATAGGGGGCAGCCCTGACGTGTGCCTCTGTGGATCTCCAAATAGTCTGAGGTATAACCTTTGACCGACAGTTTCGCCACAGGTTCACTATACAGGGTTCGCAGCAACATGAGAAATGAGGGACCAAAGCCAAAGCGCTCAAGTGTAAGCCATAGGTATTCCCAAGATAAAGAATCAAACGCTTTATGGAGGTCAAGAGACAATAGCATACCTTTCCGCCTGCCCCCCCCCCCCCCGTCCCAGTCCGACCGGAGGACAGAGATAACATTAATAGCCTGTCTGGTCTGGTCCGAAGCCTGTCTGGTAGGGACGAAGCCCACTTGGTCAGGGTGGATATACTGAGCTAAGAAGGAATTCAGTCGTGTAGCTAATATTTTGGTCATAATTTTCACGTCCAAGTTTATAAGGGAGATCGGACGGTAATTCAGACAGTCACCATGGTCTTTTCCAGGTTTGGGGATCACATTGATGAAGGCATTGTTTTCGTAGCGGGAGATAGGGGAGCCACGCCTGATCGCATTAAAGTAGGAACAGAGGTGGGGGGCGAGGGCTTCCCCAAATTTTTTATAGTAGTGGCCCGAAAAGCCATCCGGGCCCGGAGCTTTAGAAGGATTAATATGTTTAATGGTCATCAACACTTCAGGTTCCGTAAATTCCCCGTCCATGACATCACCGTGTTCAGCCGACAACAGCCGGAAGGGGAAGGACGCAAAAGAAAGCCTCAAACTGGGGGCGTTGGAGAGGGGTCGGCGAGGAATATAATTTGGCGTAGGAATGGTAGAATTCATTAACAATCAGTTGAGGGTCCTGGGTTCTGTTTCCATTTCGAAGTTTCAGTTTCGGGAGTGCCGGGGAGAAGGGTCGGGGTTCAATTTGCGGGCCAGCAGGGTATGTGGTTTGTCGCCTAAGGTGTAGTAACGGTTACCTGACCACCAGAGAGACTTCTCCGCACGTGTGGTCAGGCTAAGGTTAAGCGTCAGTCTAGCGGAGTCAATTTTATGGCGGATATCAACGTCAGGGTGACGTTTTTGTTCCCTCAGTAGGTCCCGAAGGTCCATTTCCTGCTTATGAATGTCCTGAGCACGTTCCTTCTTTTTCCTGGAAGCGATCTGAATGAGTTTACCCCTTATCGTAACCTTATGGGCAGCCCATCTAATCGCCGGGGAAGTGTCCGCGGCCGTATTTTCCAGGAAGTATTGGGATATGGTGCCCTCCACCTCCCGGAGAACCGCCGGGTCATTAAGCAGAGAGGCATTGAGCCGCCAGGGAGCGGGTTTCGGTTTTGTCCAGAGATCAGACACCGTCATCGCAACAGGTGAATGATCAGACCACAGAGTCACCAATATCTGGGACTTCAAAACGAACGGGAGGAGGGGAGACAGGGTAAACAAGTGTTCAATGCGGGCATAGGTCTTATGAGCGTGGGAATAATGCGTAAAATCCCTAGTAGTGGGGTGTTCATTGCGCCAAACGTCAACTAAGTCATATGAATGCAGTAGGCGTGCTAGTTTCACTCCCTGTTTAGGTGTGTGCCTAAGGGATGTGCGGAGGGAGGTCAACTTATCTAATATTTGGTCCATGGGAAGGTTACTGTCCCCACCAAAGATGACATGTCCTGTTGCGTGCGGCAGGATCACCTGAAGCATTTGTCTAAAGAAATCAAGTTGGCCCACATTGGGGGCGTAGTAGGAAACAAGAGTAACCTCATGTTCATTGATCCTGCCATGCACAATGACATATCTACCCTCCTTATCGCGGATCACAGTTTTGGGCGTAAATGAAACCTTTTTTGCTATACAGATGGCGACTCCCTTCTTTTTGTTGGTACTGTTGGAAAAATAGCAGGTGGGATACTTCGGGCTAAGAAACTTAGGGGGAGAGGAGTGGGCAAAATGGGTCTCCTGCAATAGGAGAACATCAAAACCCTGCTTCGAGTAAAACTGAAAAGCCTTCGTGCGTTTCACCGGCGCATTAAGGCCCTGTACATTATGTGTCAAAATTTTAAATGGAGCTGGGGCATGTCCCGCCATTACGTCTCAACAGGTTTCACTAGTTTGAGAAAGCCCGGGACCCTCCCCCATGGGAATCGCAGACCTGGAGGGGATCTGGTCACTCTTGCAGAAACTGAGAGACCTGGACACCAATGGAGGACGAGGACAGGAAAAGGAATAAGAAAGAAGAGAAGAGAAAGGAGAAGAAAGGGGCAAGGAGAAGGAACTCCCACCCCATCCTTCCACCCCTCAGCATCAATGGGGGGGGGGGGAGGCAGTGACACTCTAAATAAGGTCTTAACAGTACCTAAACCAGGGAGGTTGTGGGGTCCAGCTCCCCCAAAAGTTTTGCGAGGTTACTTACCGCATAACGGTTGACGTTATGTCTTTGAACTTTTTATCTGACATGTTGGCGTTATGTCTTCCAATTTGATGTAATAAGTTGCATACAGCTGGATAAAGCAAAAACTGTGTCTGTATTAATTTCAGGCTACAAAGTAACAAAAGTTTATTATTTAAAGAGGGTAATTCTTTTCTATACCCGCTGTAGCTCTATCTGCAAAAGGGGCCAGCCTGAAATGATCTAGCAGGACTTAATTTTCTGTTTCACATTTTTTTCTTAAAGTTCCACTTCAGGATGGTACTGTGTGCACTAATCTTATTTTTGTAAAAATAATCATATTTCTTGTTTCACTTACATTGTATTCATAGACCTGCTGAATATGTGGAGATTATTGGGTGATGCACTTTCATACTCAATAAAGTGTTTGGAAATAAACTTTTATTGGATGCATTTTACTTTAATTACTTTAGTATTTTCATAAGATACAAGACATGTGCTTAGGGGGTAAGGGGTTTTATACTGTACTAGTGGAAGGGACTCTTTGAGTGCTAAAAGTCCACGGGTTAGGGGAAGCAAATTACTTGCCTTGCCCCAGGTGATGGCAACCCACGCTATGCCACTGAAACAATCTATTTACTTCACTTACAGATGCACCCGCTGTGAGCGCTGTATGAACTGCATGTAGCATCAGTTGTATACAATATACAGCGCTGTGTTCTGGCAGCGGGACGGGGACTTCCCATCTCACCCCTTGAACAAAAACGGGTTGGGCCAAGCACTGCTCAACCATTTACAGAAAGCCTTGTATTTTTATCAATGAGTACATAGCTTATTTCTTTTTGCTGAGGTGGAGATCGTAATGTTATCTACCCACCTCTCCACCTCAGCCAATCAGAGGAAATCTTGTATTCCTTCAGAAAATACAAAGCTTCCTGTGAATGGCTGAGCAGCACTCAACCTGACTCGACTTTGTTTAAGGAGTGGGATGGAAAGTCCCCGTCTTGCTCCCAGAACACAGACCTGAAATATCAGCTACATACAGTTTATACAGCGCTCAGAGGGGTGCATCTATTACTAGTGAAGGTAGTTGCTTGTTTGGACCCACTGGTTGCAGAAAGATAAAGTTATTCTTTAAGATTGAAATTGGGGTTAAAGGTTAGGAATTTGGGTTAACCACTTGCCTACTGGGCACTTATACCCCCTTCCTGCCCAGGCCAATTTTCAGCTTTCAGCGCTCTCACACTTTGAATGACAATTGCGCGGTCATGCTACACTGTACCCATATGAAATTTTTATCATTTTTTTTACACAAATAGAGCTTTCTTTTGGTGGTATTTAATAACCTCTGGGTTTTTTATTTCTTACTAAAAAAAAGAAAAAAGACAGAAAATTTTGAAAAAAAAAAACGTTTTTTCTTATTTTCTGTGAGTAAATTTTGAAAATAAATACATTTTTCTCCTTCACTGATGTGCACTGATGAGGCGGCACTGATGGGCACTGATAGGCTGCACTGATGGGCACTGATGAGGTGGCACATATGGGCACTGATGAGGTGGCACTTATGGGCACTGATGAGGTGGCACTGATGAGGAGGTGCTAATATGCCGCACTGATGAGCACTGATAGGTGGCACTGATAGGCGGCACTGATGAGCACTGATAGGTGGCACTGCTGGGCACTGAGAGGTGGCACTGCTGGGCACTGAGAGGTGGCACTGACGGGCAGCACTGATTGGCACTGAGAGGTGGCACTGATGGGCACTGAGAGGCGGCACTGATGGGTGGCACTGATGGGTGGCACTGATGGATACTGACGGGTGGCACTGATGAGCACTGATGGGCAGCACCATCAGTGCCCACACTCAGTGCCCATAGTGCTGCTAGTCAGTGCCCATCAGTGCCTAGATGAGCAGGTACTGATGGGCACTGACTGGCACAAAAGTAATTTTAAGGACTGGTATTTGTTATAGGTGTGCAGTGCACTATATAGGGGTGTAATCCACTTATAATATACTTTCTAATATAGAAAGCATATTATAGTGGATTTGTATTGTGCATTGTGCAGCATTGTGACTGGTGTGTTGAGCGGTTTTGCAGCAATACTACAAACAGTGATAAAAGCACTTTTAAAGTATTATAACTTGTGTGATAGACCAGTGGCCCCCCAATACCACATATTGAAGTGGGGTGTTATCTGAGTATACTTTTATAAGTGTATTTGTGTCCTGCAAAAATATTGCCTCTTTTGCTGCGTTAACTCTGCTACACACAGTGCCAAACTTACTAACCAATTTTTTGTACAACTGGTGTGATAGACCAGTGGCCCCCCAATACCACATATTGAAGTGGGGTGTTATTTAACAGTATACTTTTATATCGGTGTATTTGTGTCCTGCAACAATATTGCCTCTTTTGCTGCGTTAACTCTGCTACACACAGTGCCAAACGTACTAACCAATTTTTTGTACAACTAGTGTGATAGACCAGTGGCCCCCAATACCACATATTGAAGCAGGGTGTTATCAGGGTATACTTTTATAAGTGTATTTGTGTCCTGCAACAATATTGCCTCTTTTGCTGCGTTAACTCTGCTACACACAGTGCCAAACATACTGGCCAATTTTTTGTACAACTGGTGTGATAGACCAGTGGCCCTCCCAATACCACATATTGAAGTTGGGTGTTATCTGAGTATACTTTTATAAGTGTATTTGTGTCCTGCAACAATATTGCCTCTTTTGCTGCGTTAACTCTGCTACACACAGTGCCAAACTTACTGGCCAATTTTTTGTACAACTGGTGTGATAAACCAGTGGCCCCCCAATACCACATATTGAAGTGGGGTGTTATCTGAGTATACTTTTATAAGTGTATTTGTGTCCTGCAACAATATTGCCTATTTTGCTGCGTTAAGTCTGCTACACACAGTGCCAAACTCACTGGCCAATTTTTTCTACAACTGGTGTGATAGATCAGTGGTCCCCCCAACACCACATATTGAAGTGGGGTGTTATCTGAGTATACTTTCATAAGTGTATTTGTGTCCTGCAACAATATTGCCTCTTTTGCTGTGTTAAGTCTGATACACACAGTGCCAAACCCACTGGCCAATTTTTTGAGCAACTGGTGGGATAAACCAGTGGCCCCCCAGTACCACATATTGAAGTGGGGTGTTATGTAACAGTATACATTTCTAAGAGTGTATTTGTGTCCTGCAACAATATTGCCTATTTTGCTGTGTCAACTCTGCTACACACAGTGCCAAACCCATTGGCCAATTTTCGGAACAACTGGTGTGATAAACCAGTGGCCCCCCAATACCACAGATTGAAGTGGGGTGTTATCTGAGTATACTTTTACAAGTGTATTTGTGTCCTGCAACATTATTGCCACTTGTTCTGTGTTAACTCTGATACACACAGTGCCAAACCCATTGGCCAATTTTCGGAACAACTGGTGTGATAAACCAGTGGCCCCCCAATACCACAGATTGAAGTGGGGTGTTATCTGAGTATACTTTTACAAGTGTATTTGTGTCCTGCAACATTATTGCCTCTTTTGCTGTGTTAACTTTGCTACACACAGTGCCAAACTCACTGGCCAATTTTTGGAACAACTGGTGTGATAAACCAGTGCCCCCCCAATACCACAGATTGAAGTGGGGTGTTATCTGAGTATACTTTTACAAGTGTATTTGTGTCTTGCAACATTATTGCCACTTTTGCTGCGTTAACTCTGATACACACAGTGCCAAACTCCCTGGCCAATTTTTTGAACAACTGGTGTGATAGACCAGTGGCCCCGCAATACCACATATTGAAGTGGGGTGTTATTTAACAGTATACTTTTCTACGATTGTATTTTAGTCCTGCAAAAATGTGGACTCTTTTGCTGTGTTAACTTTGCTACACAGAGTGACAACAGTTACTGGCCAATTATTTGTAGAACTGGTGTGATAAACCAGTGGCCCCCCAATACCACATATTGAAGTGGGGTGTTATTTATCAGTATACTTTTCTAAGATTGTATTTTAGTCCTGCAAAAATTTGGCCTCTTTTGCTGTGTTAACTGTGCTACACACAGTGACAACAGTTACTGGCCAATTATTTGTAGAACTGATGTGATAAACCAGTGGCCCCCCAATACCACATATTGAAGTGGGGTGTTATTTAACAGTATACTTTTCTAAGATTGTATTTTAGTCCTGCAAAAATTTGGCCTCTTTTGCTGTGTTAACTGTGCTACACACAGTGACAACAGTTACTGGCCAATTATTTGTAGAACTGGTGTGATAAAAGTGTGGCCCCCAATACAACAGATTGAAGCCGGGTGTTTTATGAGTATACTTTCATAAGTGTATTTGTGTCCTGCAACAATATTGCCTCTTTTGCTGTGTTAACTCTGATACACACAGTGCCAAACTCACTGGCCAATTTTTGGAACAACTGGTATGATAAACCAGTGGCCCCCAGATACCACATATTGAAGTGGAGTGTTATAAATGACAGGCAGAGGAAGAGGCAGGCCCTTACGCCGGAGTGGTAGGGGTAGGGCAGGAGCAGTAAGCCGGAGCCAAAGTGTGAAGTTTCAGAAGGTGCGTTCGATTACGTCAAAGAACGCACCAGACTTGGTTGAGTGGCTCACTCAGCCTTCCTCTTCTGCACCCTCCTCATCCTCTCTAGCTGCACCCTCTTCACTCTCTGCTGTGTGTACCCCCAAAGACACCACCACCAACACCACCATATACCCTCCGCTTGAGTCACTGGAATTATTTTCCGATCCATCACAAGACATTTGCGATGCGCAGCCATTGTTGGCATCGGATCAGGAAGAGGAGGTAGCAACAGCCGCCACTCAGCAGTCTGATGACAGTATCCAGATCAGCCCAAGGAGGTTGATCCCCGCTGTTGCTGCCTACTCCGAGATCTTGAATGTTAGTGGTGGGGAAGGTGACGTGGATGATGACGTGTCTATGGACGTCACTTGGGTGGCCACAAGAGAGGAAGAGGAGGGGAGTTCAGATGGAGAGACGGACCAGCAGATAGGGAGGAGAGGCAGGCGGAACTTGCATTGCACACGAGGTACAAAGCAGACTGCAAATGTATCAGGAGCGAGCCATTAACCATGTACAGTCACATCTGATGCTCCCAGGACGCCGACACATGCCTCCGCAGTGTGGGCTTTTTTTAATGTGTCCATTGCTGACAACAGTGTTGCCATCTGCAGCCTTTGCAGTCAATGCATAAGTCGCGGTAAGCCCAACACTCACCTAGGGACGACCGCCTTAAGAAGGCACCTGAATTCCCATTTCCGAGCCCAGTGGGAGCAACACCGTCAAAACCCACAAAGTCACACTCCAGGCTCTCACCGTCCAGCCTCTTCTCCTCTCTCCTCCCAATTGTCCTCCACTCCACCTTCCATGATGCCATCGTCACGTTGTTCTGGAAAAAGGCAGGCTTCTGTGGCCCAAATGTTGGAGCGGAAAAAAATGATGATGCCGGATAACCCTCTTGCCCAATGTTTAACTGCTGGCTTGTCGGAACTGATAGCCCGCCAACTACTACCATATCAACTGGTGGACTTGGATGCCTTTCATAAATTTGTGCCCATTGGAACACCACAATGAAAGGTCCCAGGCAGGAAATATTTCTCGCAGAAGGGCATTCCAGAGTTGTATGATCATGTTCAGTGGCAAGTGAATATATCTCTGGCACACAGTGTTGGTGCCAAGATACATCTGACCACAGACACGTGGTCTAGCAAACACGGGCAGGGAAGGTATATCACTTTTACTGCCCACTGGGTGAACTTTCTGATGACCGTCAAGCATGTAACCCGTGGCACCCGTGTAGATTTGGTTGTACCGCCACGGATTGCATGCAGGCCTGCCTTTTCTTCTCCTCCTCTTCTTCTCCTCCTCTTCCTCCTCCATCCTCCCTCTCCTCCTCGGCTGACTCCTCCTTTTCCACTGCTACCGTCTCTTCCGTTGCGCCGCCCAAGATCCCCAGAACCTATTCCCCATGCCAGGTGAGACGTTGCCATGCTGTGCTGCGTCTGTTGTGCCTGGAAGCTAAGAGCCACACTGGTCCTGCACTCCTTTCAGCTTTGCGTTCACAGGCAGATCAGTGGCTGACACCGCTCAATTTGACAGTTCTGTAAAGTGGTGTGCGACAACGGTGCCAATCTGCTGAGCGCGCTGAAACAGGGCAAAATAACACACGTGCCATGCATGGCAAATGTCCTAAACTTGGTCATGCAGCGATTCGTTGCCAAATACCCTGGGGTCCAGGACGTCTTGCGGCAGGCCAGGAAAATCTCGGACCATTTCAGAAGATCTTACACAGCCATGGCTCACCTTGCTGACAATCAGCGGCGACACAACCTGCCCGTCAGGCATCTTATTTGTGACTGCCCGACGCGATGGAACTCAACGTTGCATATGCTTAATAGGCTGCTCCAGCAGAAACGTGCAGTTAACGACTACCTGTACGAACTCTGCGGCAAGACAGGTTCTTGGGAGCTTGGGTTTTTTTCACCTCGCCAGTTGCTGCTCATTCGGACGCATGCAGACTTCTGTGTCCATTCGATGAGATCACCAAACTGGTCAGTCACCTTACACCTTATTTCTGGAGCGTGCATTGCGTCGTGTCATTGATCAAGCTGTCGAGGAGCAGGAGCAGGAAGATGAGGAAGTCGCAATGTTGGATGAATTCCCAGTGGGTGCTACTCCATCTGAGACAAGTCAACAACAGGAGTCTGAAGAGGAGTCAGAGGAGGATGGTGCCGGGGGGGGGGGGATGAGGAGGAGCAAGAAGAGCATGCTTTAAACCTTTCTGGGATCCCTGGTGTTATGCGTGGATGGGGGGAGGAGAACGAGGAAGACATTATCCTGGATGATGAGCTGGAAGCAGGCCACTACACCTCTTCCAGTTTAGTGCGAATGGGGGCCTTCATGCTCCAGTGTTTTAAGGGGGACCCCCATATAAAAAGCATAAAGGCCAAGGACCAGTACTGGGTGGCAATGTACTTAGACCCCCGGTACAAACAAAAAATGGCAGAAATGTTACCACAATCACAGAGGGCAGTCAGAATGCAGCACTTCCAGGCCTTGCTCAGGGAAATGCTGCATTCTTCTTTTGCGTGCGCTGGCAGAGGAATTTCCAGTCACAGAGAGACAGTTGTGGGTAGCAATCCAACAGCGCCTGCAAGAAGAGGGCAGTTTGAAGATGTCTTGGTCACTTCAGATATGAGATCCTTCTTTCAGCCGAACCATCGACAGCTGTACTCCGGATCCAGCATCGGGTTAACGGCCGATGTGGACGCTCTGAGGAGTGATGAACCCCTGGACTACTGCGTGGGAAGGTTTGACCTCTGGCCAGAGCTTGCACAATTTGCAATGGAACTGTTGGCTTGCCCACCGTCCAGTGTCCTGTCCGAAAGGACCTTCAGCGCAGCAAGGGGGATCGTGACCGATAAGCGCACTCGCCTAGCTCATGACAGTGTAGACTACCTCACATTTATAAAAATGAATGAGGCATGGATCTCTGAGGAATTCAACACATGTGACCAGTAGACCATGTTTCATTGAAATTCCTTATGACAGGCCACAAATATCCGCCAGACCGCCATCCACCCACAACAATTCCTGGTCCTTGTCTTCGCTAAATACAGGGCCATAAAAGGCATTTCATGTCCATTGAATGCCAAATTTTTGGGGCCTTTCATGGCTGACAATTATTTTTTCTGTGAATGCCTAACCCTCCTCTTATGTTAGCTTTCTGTTACTATCCATGATGTTAACTGTTCGGTTTTGACCCGTGTCTTAAATCAGCCATAAAATACCCTCTGAACAATTATTTATCATCCAATTTGTTTCTTACCTCTTGGTTACCTTGTTAGGCTTCTTTATCCTTGAAAATATTGGTTTTAATATTTTTGGTGTGACCCCTTAGACCTTTCTTTTGATAGCATACCTCTCATTTTCAAATTTAAAAAATGGTAAAATAAACCAGCAACTCTGAAATGTATTGGTTCTATGTTTCTTTACTTTATTTAGAGAAGCAGACAAGCAGGCAAAGAGATAGGCCCCTCCCTAACTACAGCTCACAGGGTTGAGAGGTGATTGGCTGTCAGTGTTACTAAGTAGAGAGAGTGTTAATGATTTCAGTTTTGGCACTTATTAGTGTCCTATAATCCTATATTATAACTGGGTCAGAATTGACCCTAACACCATAAACGTCTTAATTTTCACCACAGTATTTTATAATTTAGTGAAAAGGATTCTTTTTCTATTACATTGTTTAAATAGAGGTTCCTGACAAAGTAAAAAAATCTTGATGCAATAAACTAATTTATGTGATACTTATAGACATTCAAAACCTGAAAACGGGTCGGTTCTGACTCTAACACAAGAGGAGGGCTAATGTACCTCCAGCCACAGAATACAACTTTCTTTGCTGACAGGTAAACCCATGTGGTCTAATTTTTGGGGCCTATACTGGCCGACACTTACTTCTTTATCCTGTGAATGCCTAATGTACCTCCAGCCACCAAATACTATGTTCTTAGCTGTCAGGTAAACCCATGTGGGCTAATTTTTGGGGCCTATACTGGCCGACACTTACTTCTTTATCCTGTGAATGCCTAATGTACCTCCAACCACCAAATACTACGTTCTTTGCTGTCAGGTAAACCCATGTGGTCTAATTTTTGGGCCCTATACTGGCCGACACTTACTTCTTTATCCTGTGAATGCCTAATGTACCTCCCTCCACCAAATACTACGTTCTTAGCTGTCAGGTAAACCCATGTGGTCTAATTTTTGGGGCCTATACTGGCTGACACTTACTTCTGTATCCTGTGAATACCTAATGTACCTCCAGCCACCAAATACTATGTTCTTAGCTGTCAGGTAAACCCATGTGGGCTAATTTTTGGGGCCTATACTGGCCGACACTTACAGCAAATATGACCTAAAGGTTTTTAAAGTTTAAAGTTCACCTCCCAATAAAGTCAATGGGGCCCGCCGCGAACTTGCGGTTCGTGGACATTTGAGAAAATTTGCACCTGACGTTCGTGAACCGCCACGCCTGATGTTTGTCCATCACTATACAGGACATCAGTTTAGAATTAACCATGAATTATGTTTCTAGAATTGTTGCTCTCACTCTGATGTTTGTGGCGACCCAATCATCGTTTATGTGGTTTTAGTTATTTTTTTTATTAATTTTTTACTTTTTTATTTTTTTTCACTAAACAAGGATCTGCCAACCTTCTGTGAATCACAGTCTTCTGATTAACATCATTTGATAAGGCTGAGTATGATCCAGAGCTTCGGTTCACTTGCTTGTCAGCAGATTTAGCAAGTGAACTGAAAAATCGATTCATGAATCGGCTCATTTCATTGAGTAGTTGGAAATTAACCTATTCACATAAAAGATCCGAACTTCCCATCACTATTGGCCCTGATCCTCCTCTTCTGGGGTCCCTGGTGGAGATCTTGGCTCCTCCTCTTCTTTTTCCGTCCCCCATAGCCAGCCGCTTACTATGGGGAGAAGCGTGGTCTGCGTGCTCCCGACCTGTGGGTGTATAGAGCCACGCTCCACAGACTTACACAGTGAGACTTAGGCCCGCCCTCCACTTTCTCTTCACTGCATTTGATTGACAGCAGCAAGAGGCAATGGCACACAGGGGAAGGGGGCACAGGGAAATTAAAAACCCTTTTTACCTTAATGCAAACAATGCATTAAGGTAACAAACACTTTTAGGTTTGGTAACACTTTAAAGTTAGAGCAGAATATGAGCATTAGAGGCTAAAGATATTCTGTCTCTAGAAAACAAACTAAAAAACCGCTGCAGATACCTGCAGCAGCTTCAAAAAGCCAGCAGATATGTCTGAATACTGGGCAATTTTGACAGGCAATTCTTCAACACTTCCTTCCCTACAAACAGTGGTATAGAGCGAGTTTTATATGTGAAAAAATATTTGTTCAAGGATCAAATGAATAGTGAGCAGCAAATACTAAAACTATATAATTACTCCAAAATGTGCAAATAAATGTGTTGCTCTAACAAATCATCATAAACCAAATATGTGAAAATTTATAATCATTGTCAGTGTCACAAGTTGTTGCACCCGATGACGTTGTTAATGACGAAACGCATTGGAAAGAGTCTTGCAATCCCGGAGCGAGTCTAGTGTGTGGAGCTAGAAGGAATTTGGCTGCTTGCTGGGGGATCTAATGTATGGTGAGACAGTTGTGAACAATAACGTGCAGTGCCATACCCTGTTCATTCAAGTACATATGGTTTTTATTGATGTACGTGCAATCTTTGCAGATTATAAACAATAAATATAGCAGTGAGCACTATGCTCTTCTTTTTTTTTCCTTGAGATTGATGCTTAATTTCTGTGAGTGCCAATCCATCTGTTGCTTTAATCCTTGGTATAGGAGTTACATGCTGTGAGCTCACTAGGAAAGGACAGTGCAGCAAGATGGAGGCAATAGGAGATCCAGTAACTCATGCCACCTTAGGCCCCTTTCACACGTGCACCTCCTCTAAGCGGAATCTGCTTGCTCAGCTGGATTTTCTCTATACTTTTCTCTATACTTTTCTATACTTAGACACACCTCTAGGGGGCCGTCCCCAGCCATTATCCTGATCCAGTTACCACTGGTCCTCAGTTTGTAGCAAGCAGTATTGGAAGGAAATAACCCCCAGATCCAAAAAAACAGAGGGGAGGGGGCGGCGACTGTCAGAGGACTCAGAGAAAAGAGTTTTACCGTAAGTTCTTACAAAAATTCTATTTTCTCTTATGTCCTCTGACAGTCGCCGCCCATCCATATTAGCCTTCACTAGTGGGATGTCCCAAAGCAGTGCAGGTGTGAAGGGTGGGAAGACGCAACCAACCCTGAAGGTAACGTAAACAGCCGGGCTAGAAACCACCTGAGCCCCCAGGGCAACAAGCCCAAAACGGGAACAAACCCAGAACAACAAAAACACCCCAATGAAGAGACAGAAAAAAACATGTCTCCTCAAACAACCGCCGCACTTTGCAGCCAAAGAGTGCATCCGAGGATGTCAATACATCAATTCTGTAGAATTTTGTGAAAGTGTGCAAAGACGACCAGGTCGAAACTTTGCACACCTGAGCCACAGAAGCCTGATGGAGAAAAGCCCAAGAGGCGCTGACGGCTCCAATAGAATGGGCCTTTACAGGGAAAGGAGGAACCTGACCCTTGATGGAATAGGCCTGAACAATCGTCTGTCTGATCCACTTAGAAATGATTGATGCGGTCACGGCCGAGCCCTTCCGAGGTCCCTCAGAAAGAACAAACAGGGAATCAGATTTCCGAACAGATTCCGTGGCAGACAGGTAAACCCTGACCGCCCGGACCACATCCAAGGAATGCAAAGCCACCTCCTTGGGATGCTTGGGCTTCGCACAAAGTGAAGGCAACACGATATCCTGGTTGAGGTGGAATGAAAAGACCACCTTGGGAATAAAAAACTGATTGGGTCGCAGAACCACTCTAGCCCTATGAAGCACCAGATAAGGAGAACGGAAAGACAAAGCCACCAATTCAGACACTCTGCGAGCAGACGTGATAGCCACCAGAAAAGCAACTTTCTGGGACAACACAGGCAGAGGAATATCTCTGATGTTCTCAAAGGGAGGTCGTTGTAACACAGAAAACACCAAATTCAGGTCCCAGGGAGGCAAGAGAGCCTTCCTCGGGGGAGCCAGATGCTGCACCCCTTGGATGAAAGTGCGAATCAAAGAATTAGTCGACAAGGGACGTTGGAAAAAGACGGCCAAGGCCGACAACTGACCCTTTATCGTAGTCAGCGCCAAACGCTGATCCACTCCTTCCTGCAGGAAGGCCAAAACCTTAGCCACTGGAAACCATGCGACTCGCACCAGGCAATATATGCTTTCCAGGTGCGATGATAAATTTTACAAGAAGTAGCTTTACGAGCCTTCAACAAGGTAGGGGTGACCACATTCGGAAGACCCCCATCTTTCAAGACCTGGCTTTAAACAGCCATGCCGTCAAAGCCAGAGACTGTAAAGCAGGATGGAAGATCAGCCCTTGAGACAGAAGTTTGTCTGACATCGGAAGTCACCAGGGAGGTTCGATGATCATCGCACGATGTCCGCATACCAGTCTGGGGCCACCAGAATGATCTGTATCTGTTCTGACGCCAACCTGCGGAGGAACCTGGACAACAGTTGAATCAGAGGGAAGGCATACATCAGCCGATACCGATGCCAAGGCACCACTAATGCATCTGTGGTGTCCACCAGAGGATCATGGGTTCCAGCCACAAACTTTCCCACCTGTTTGTTGAGACGAGACGCAATCAGATCCACGCCCGGAGTCCCCCCCCCCCGGGCACACAGGAGGCGAAAACACCTCCAGATGCAGTGACCTCCCACACAGCGCCCCCAGCAGGGCCAGGGAGGAAGGGAAAATACACCAAGTCGACCAGAAGGGGTATCCCACAGAGACCACCAGCCCTGTCATCCCCTAAGTGTCTTAGTCCCAGGGACAAGGGGGTATCAGTACTCACCAGTCCAGGAAAGCGGGCACTGCTCTGATACGGGAGACCTCCCACGCTAAGTGGGGGTGCCGTCAGCCAAGGAGGGATGCTAACAACACACAGGCATTCTGGAGTTGAGACACCCTCGGCGAAGACGCAGCTCCGCAGGCTCATCCCCATTCCAAGGGGCACTGTCGTTGCGTGGCCTGGGCGCACCAGTAACCTACGATGCTCGTTGGCAGGCTGGGACTCCATAAGGATTTATATTACCCAGTGAGAGGCCCAGCTCTGCAGTCACTTGTAGTCCTCCAGGAAAAAGTCCCTAACTAGTGATAGAAATAAAAAACTATTTTCAGAAGAAAAATACATAATTTGAGAAAAAAACATAAAGAAAAAGGAGACGCTAGGTCCCTGCCAGGAAGAGCTAGCCTACTCCTGACGCTAGGCAGCATAAAACTGAGGACAAGTGGTAACTGGATCAGGATAATGGCTGGGGTCGGCCCCCTAGAGGTATGTCTAAGTATAGAAAAGTTTTTTATAACATTTCTAACTGCCTAGCTTACTCCTGTAGAGGGCGCCATTACCCAATAGTGAAGGCTAATATGGATGGGCGGCGATTGTCAGAGGACGTAAGAGAAATTAATTTTAATGGAAAAAAAATAAATAAATAAAAACCTGTTTCCCTCTCAGCGCCACCAGTGATTGCTTGTTACAGCCCCGGCCAATACAAGAGGGCACCAGTTCCCCAATGGAAGCGTCTCCCTACAGCAGGCCGCAAAGCCGTGGCCTCAATTACCGGCCAACGTGGCATCTTAGTCTGTGCTCCCGGGGGCCGCAGTGTAGCCCAGGCGCCAAGCGGCTAACTCTAGTCACCAATGCGACCTGGCGCCTGGGGTTTGTCGAACCCTGATATATATATATATATATATTCCTGACATGTGGCCGCTTCACCATTTACTTGCATGAGAAAGTATCCTGTATTGCTTCCTTTATGCAAAATCCCTGGTATTCCTGCTAGTCCCTCTTGCTTTACTATAAAAAAAAAAAAAAAAAAAAAAAAAAAAACTAACCACACTAAGCAGAAGAGCACAGCATGATCAGTTTTCTATGCTGGAAACTCAGTGTACTCCCCTCCAATGTTCAGAATTGTCCTGACACGCCTTCTGCACAGATATTCACTGTAAAGATCAATGTACTGCTGCTTCTCCTCCCCCAGCTCTTATGCAGCTTATACAGCTGAGAACAGAGGGAATGTGATCATTTATAGAAAAAGGGGGAAAAATGTATTTATCGTGTTTTTTTTATATCTATACAAAAAATGTTTTGCCTTTCATTTCTATTTTAAACGGAATGGGTTGTTTTACAAGGTGATTGTTTACAATCAGATTTTTTTTGTCTATAAAACCTCTGGTCTGCTTTCCAAGTTTTTGTACATGTGTTCTGTGTTGTGTGCTCTTGTCTCTTTGTTTAATAATGTTTCATTGCATTCTTTTTTTTTTTTTCATCTCTCAGTTATGATGCTAACAAAGGTCTACCACATACTTTCGTCTACATTAACAACACAGGATTTGTAAACTACCAAAAAAAACTTAGAATGACAGTGGTTTGCAGTTTTAACATCTACTTCTTCCCTTTTGATGTTCACATTTGTAACATGAGTTTCCAAAGCCAGCTTCACACAAGTAAGTCAAGTGTCTTTAAATTACATTTGTTCTTTATTCTCCATGTCCTGGACCTGTCATTGTCAGAAAGATGTGTATAAATCAGAAGTGGTAGATCAGCTGTACATTCTTCTTCAGGGTCTTCCTTTAATAAAAGAAGAGAGACCATAGGCGGGCACAGGGGGTGTGGCACAGGGGCTGGGCACACCCTAATCACTCTGGGCGGTGCAGATTCCCCCTTCTTCCCAGGCTCCCCCCACCGTGTTATGCCCCCACCACAGTGCTTCTGGCTTCCCTCCTATACTCTCCGATCCCCAAACTGCTTTCAAGATGAAGAGCGGGGGAAGGGGCTGATCAGTATGTCATTTGCCAGCCCCTTCCTTTTCTAAATGAACACAGTGAACACACTCACTCACTGTGTTCAATCACAACTGAAGCCTAGTAAACTGTGTTTACTAGGTTTCAGTTTTTGTATGAACAGGAAGCCGCTCCGCACAGAGCACTTCCCATTAATTCATTGTCCAGTGCAGCTGAGGCTGCAGAGAAAGGCATGTGTGTTTGAGATTTGGGGTGCACACCCTAATGCAATAGGCTGAGCACACCTATAAGAGAGACATAAAGAATAAAGAAGAAGTATAGACTAAATGTTGTCTTGTTATGTTGCTTTGGAGCAGTCAAGTGATCTAGAAGCAGTGGCTCCCCTGTGTAAGGGAGTGCCCAACAAGGGGCTACATTCCTGGAGCTGGGACATCACTTGCAAGAAAGCAAGTTGCTGGTTCCCTGCCAGCTCCCGCCTACCTTTTCAGAGAGTCTTCTTCATGCCCAGGGATGAGTTTGGGTACACACAGTAATAGGGAGAAACTCTGCCATTTTAACCTCTTTACGACCGCCCGCCGCAGATGTACTCCGGCAGGCAGCCGCTCCTGTGCTAATCTGCGTAACTGTATGGCGGTCTCGAGCAGGGAGCTAGGTGGCGAGCGTGTGCTGCTGGCGGCTCGCTCCCACCCCCAGTCGGCAGCGGGGACTCCAATGCACGGGTCAGGCAGCTCTGATTGCCGCCTGACACCTGCGATCGTTCCCCGCTGAGAGAGAAGAACGTTCAGCAGTTGTAAATACTGCCGACCGTTCTTCTCCCTGGAAAGATCATAAAGCCCATGTGATCCTTCTATATAGGATCACATGTCTTTATGGTCATTTCAGAAGCCACGCCCCCCACAGTTAGAATCACTCCCCTAGGCTCACATTTAACCCCTTGATCATCCACAGGGTTAACCCCTTCCCTGTCATTGTCATTATTACAGTAACAGTGCATATTTTTAGCACTGATTACTGTAGTAATGTCACTGGTACCCCCAAAAGTGTAAAAAATGTCAGTTAGGGGTCCGATCTGTCCGCCGCAATATCGCAGTCCTGCAAAAAATCGCAGATCGCCGTCGTTACTAGTAAAAAATAAATAATTATATAAAAATGACATAAATCTTTCCCGTAGTTAGTAGACGCAATAACTTTTGCGCAAACCAATTAAAATACACTTATTGCGATTTTTTTTTACTAAAAATATGTAGCAGAAAACAAATTGGCCTAAAATGTTAAAACATTTTGATTTTTAAATTTTTTTTGGGAATGTTATATAGCAGAATGTGAAAAATATTGATTTTTTTCAGAATTGTCGCTCTTTTTTTATGGATAGCGTAAATTTTGTTTGGGTACAGCGTCACACGACCGCGCAATTGTCAGTTAAACTCATGCAGTGCCAAGTTGAAAAAAGTGGCCTGGTCATTAAGGGGGCAAATCCTTCCGGTCTTAAAGTGGTTAATATGTGGTTAATAGGGAGAGACTTTGCCATTTTATAAAACTCACATTCTCCTGGCCTAAGGCCCACTTCCAAAAAAAAAAGAAAGTCCACAAGAGCAGCCTTTGTAATGATTTTTATTGTAGCAATGATGCAATAACAGCTCACTACAGTACTATTTAGCATTAACAACAGATATCTACCTATCTTTTCCATTTTCCTCAACGCAGGTCCCCCAAAGGGTTCCCAATAGAGTCTGTTACTGGCCTACCCTATAGAGTCCACTTCCTCAGGCTACATGTTTGCATAGTGGTATACCAAATGTAGCCTTTTTCCCATCACCCTTCTGCCCCAGACTCCCCCTTCCAGAATATATAGAGATGTGCAACTCCACCCACAGAACCACTCAGAGGAGGGACCTCACTAAAAAGGGTACTAATCCCTGCTTACATGCCAGCTTCCCTTGTCTCTCCATTGTTGGCACGTTGGCACTCCCTCCCCTACAGCAGCCACTCACTGACACAGAGGTACAGTAAGTATAATACATTAAGTGAACATTGTTACCCTAGGCCAGGGTTCTCCAAACTGTCAAAAAAAATGTCCGTTTTACTCTGATTCATACTATCGGGGGAGCGCAGATTCTGCTCAGTGGGAGTAAACAATGTCCCATCTTTGGTATTAGGAGGAGGAATAGGGCTCCTTCGTTGATGTCAGTGGAAGGAATAGTGCCCGATTGTTGGTGTCAGTGGAAGGAATAGTGCCTAATTGTTGGTGTCAGTGGATGGAATAGTGCCCGATTGTTGGTGTCAGTGGAAGGAATAGTGCCCCATTGTTGGTGTCAGTGGAAGGAATAGTGCCTAATTGTTGGTGTCAGTGGAAGGAATAGTGCCTGATTGTTGGTGTCAGTGGAAGGAATAGTGCCTAATTGTTGGTGTCAGTGGAAGGAATAGTGCCCGACTGTTGGTGTCAGTGGAAGGAATAGTGCCCGACTGTTGGTGTCAGTGGAAGGAATAGTGCCCGACTGTTGGTGTCAGTGGAAGGAATAGTGCCCGATTGTTGGTGTCAGTGGAAGGAATAGTGCCCCATTGTTGGTGTCAGTGGAAGGAATAGTGCCTAATTGTTGGTGTCGGTGGAAGGAATAGTACCCGATTGTTGGTGTCAGTGGAAGGAATAGTGCCCGACTGTTGGTGTCAGTGGAAGGAAAAGTGCCTAATTGTTGGTGTCAGTGGAAGGAATAGTGCCCGATTGTTGGTGTCAGTGGAAGGAATAGTGCCCGACTGTTGGTGTCAGTGGAAGGAATAGTGCCTAATTGTTGGTGTCAGTGGAAGGGATAGTGCCCGATTGTTGGTGTCAGTGGAAGGAATAGTGCCCGATTGTTGGTGTCAGTGGAAGGAATAGTGCCTAATCGTTGGTGTCAGTGGCTCAAAGGGCAGATAAAGGCAAGCTAGGGACCACATCTGGCCCCCGAGCCACAGTTTGGAGACCTCTCTTCTAGGACATTAAGTTTGTTACTGGCATAACCACTAGGTGAAAAATAAATAGCATTTACATTACAATTACATTTTCTTCTTGGGCTTGGATACATTTTGAGAGAATATAATTTTTCAAAGGAACAGTAGCAAGTTCCCACTTTAAACAGGTTTTCACTGGAGTATGAACATACACTTTTGGTGATTACAAAAATTTTTTTCTGTTTAAAGTATTTTTTATTTTTAAGTAATTACAGGATGTTGAAAAAATAATCTAGAACAGGACAGTGAGTAAAAATAGTGAAAATAAAGCAAATAATGTGAAATATTCAATAGTAAAGCAAACCAGGATCAGTTTTAATATTTGCATCATATTTTTTAAACTTACTGAAGTTACAGTTTGAAAATAAGTAATAATAACAAGTTGGTAATTTGTATCACATTTTATGGAATTGCAAAAATGTATACAGCTTTTGGAAATCAGTATCTTCCTTTATAGCTGCCCTCACAAGTAATCTAAATGAACTTACCCCTGCTATGGCCTTATTATAAATGAATCTGGATATCTATTCCCTACAGTATAGAACTATTGTAGCTCATATACTTTTAGCTGCAAGGCTTACTATATCTAACGTATGGAAATGTATTGATGTTCTAACCTATCCAATTTTATCATCATACTGAATACTCAAGCACAATATGAATTAATGTTAGTCTATAAAAATTATTACACAAACAAATATAATAAGAAAGTGGCAAGCTTGGATTTCTCATCTCAGAGCTTTTAATTATGCAAAGTAAACTTTGACATAGTCCTAAGGTTTGATATCATTTTCATTTTCTGTTTTCCTTTAATGAGAATTTAGTGCAGCACGTTGTACAGAGCTCCTTCTTTTGGGCCATGTTTTTACTTTTTTACTCCTTGCTTACAGTTCGAGCCCAATTCGGGGTAAGCAGGGAATAGTTCTCAAAAGTGTTGATAGCGGGGCGTTGCTTGCCAGAACTGTGGATGGCTGCTTAAGCCTTTTACTCCGCATTATACCCGATCCAGAGCAGCTTCACAGGGAGGGGAAACGGGACACAAATTACTCCAACGCCTTCCTGAATGGACAGAGAACTTCTGGGGAAGATGTCCAAAAAAGCAGCTGAAAATGCCTCAAAAACTGACAAATTTCTTCCCCTCAGCTGAGACAAGCGATATCCAACATGGCGCCGGCAGCTCTCACAGGCACTCAGCCCAGCTCTCCTCACACACTAACGATGGCGGACCACAATGCCCAGGATCCCTCTCACAAACACCGGCTCACAGTGAGTACTCACCGCCTTACTCACCCACAACACTGTCCCCTGGTAAAATAAAAGCCCAGAAGAGAGGAAAATACACCTGGACATCTCCACAGTATACCTTTTACCTTACCACAGCCTGACATCCAGCAGCCTTTAGCCATAGACAACTTTCCTGCCACAGACCAGCCTATCTCAGAGCAGACTATGAAAAGCATGCTGATTTCTCTTAAACAGACACTGTACACTGACCCTTCATCAGCAGTGACATCTCTAGCAAATGTAGTACAACACCAAGATCAGAGACTGCATCATATAGAGAATAAAATGTCTAACCTCTTTGCTGCTCACAATGAGATAATTGACGTATACACAGAACACGTGGAGGAACTGCAATCGATTCATCTTAAACTAGCAGATCTCAAAGACCGTTCTCGCCGGAAAAAAATATAAAATTCCGAAATATTCCAGAATCTGTTCAGCAACCTGAGCTAGTAAGATTCCTACAATCCCTGATGTGTGCATTGGTACATGACAGATAGAGATCTGGAAATTGACAGGGCTCACAGACTCCCTAAGCCCCCTTTTCTTCCAGCAGAAAAAACATGAGATGTACTTGCTCGCATTCACTTCTATAATGCAAAGGAAGAGGTGATGCAAGCCGAGAAACGCACCCATAATTTTCCTGAACCCTTTGGGGGCATCGCCCTATATACAGATCTCTCAAAAACAACTATGGAGAATCGTCGACAATTTGCTACAGTAACGAAGGCACTACAGATTCATCACATACTATATAAATGGGGGTTCCCAACTAAGCTCCTGATAATATTTCAGGGTAAGACGCATGCTGTGTGCACTCTCTCTGCTGCTGCTGAGACAATGGCGTATTATCCCTAATGACACCCCTAGTCCTTCTACACCTCCTTGTTCTCAAATGGAAGCGGACTGGTCCCTTCAAACTATCTGACAGCACCGCTCTCACTTACGTTCATATCATACCACTGATCCGGGTTCAATGCGGATTATATTCTTCATCAAGCTAATTTCCTTTTCCACTGGCATTGACTTATAGTGTTATTGGAAGGAACCCCCTAGTTAAAACACCAAGCAGTATTTCTGCACATTGAACCCTTATTGTTTACGGGTTTCACCTTTTTTAAACACATCCATGTTCAACATCAGCCTCAAACCTCTTTTTCTAACATAAGTATTACTATATTGCCTTTTTCTGGATAAAGATAGGCCCCCGTGGGCACAATAGTCTGAACTTCTCTGATTACCTACTTTTGAAAAGGTGACTTTTTTTTTCCCACACCTGATACCTTTTAATTTGACGTAGTGCAAATTTCTATCCAACCTGAACATGCCGATGAAATTGACTTCTCTTAATGTCTAAGGACTGAATAGTCCACATAAGCGAGCTTATCTACAAAGGGAACTGTCCAAACAAAATGCGGACATTTTTCTTCATACAGGAGACACACTTTGCATCCTTCAATGTCCCGACTTTCAAATTAAAGGGCTTTGACACTATATTAAATGTATATATTCAAAGAATATACCTCGCGCCTAGGAGTACCTAATATAACGTGCACCATTTAGTATAAAAATATATAACAGAGCAGCTGCTATAGATTAAAAATGATTGAATAAAAAACCCCCCAGCTAAAAGGGATAATATAGCGCTTGCCAGTATGATGCAAATAGGGATACAATACCAATCAAAAAGCTAAAAGCATAAATAGCTAAAATATATGCCCTTTAAAAAATGCACAGTAAGACAGTATAAATGAATAAATGACAAAATAAATAAATAGGTGCAGTAATAGTGCCAAGTGAAGTCCAAATTAGTTCATAAGTGACTGTGTGATAAGTAGTGCAAGGAAAGTGCCAGGAAAAGTGCAAGTGCTTGGTGCTGGATCCTCCAATGTTCCAGGAAATCCAATCACAAAGGTGACTTTCAAAGGAGAAATAAGATGTAAACTCACCAGATATGGTGGGTCTCAAATGTCATACGACAAAGAGACCAGTAGTGCTTTATGACCATCCAGGTCAGGGAAATGGTAACTGCTGGGCTCTGGTACCCCTAGACCGGAATTCTCCACGATAAATGGATCGGGTCCCCAAGGTCCTTTCCTGTTGCGGTGCTCTATTCCCTGTGTATTGTGTTGATATTGGCGCTGAGCTCAGTCCTGGCGGGGCGCCTCCTGTGTGTTCTGATGATTCTGGGAGGAATCAGCAGCCGGAATAACCAGTTCCTGAGAAGCTCAGGTGGGGTTTTTTTTTCCCCACACCTGATACCTTTTAATTTGACGTAGTGCAAATTTCTAGCCAACCTGAACATGCCGATGAAATTGACTTCTCTTAATGTCTAAGGACTGAATAGTCCACATAAGCGAGCTTATCTACAAAGGGAACTGTCCAAACAAAATGCGGACATTTTTCTTCATACAGGAGACACACTTTGCATCCTCCAATGTCCCGACTTTCAAATTAAAGGTGATAATCATAGAATTAGTCTGTATGCTGACAATGTGATTTTAATGGTAACGAATCCCACCCAGTCCCTACAGGCGATACAGGACATTCTTCTTCACTTTAGTGAGGTGTCTTATTATAAATGAAATATCTCCAAGTCATTAATCCTACCCGTACATCTCTCTTCTCAACTATTGGCCCAACTAAGAGCGACTATCCCTTACACATGGAAAAGTAAGTCAATTCCATATCTGGGAATTCAGATCTCTCCAAATATAGAACAACTAGTAAGCTTAAACTACCAGGCTTTCTCCAAAAACCTGCCTTCTCTCTTAAAATCACTTCGCTGCATAGGCCTCTCCACACTCGGGCGTATCGCCACTGTCAAGATGATAGTTCTGCCCAAGCTCCTGTACCTATTCGGTACTATCATTATACCCATTCCCGCCTCTCTTTTAACTTCAATACAGAAACAAATGAACAAATTTGTGTATAATTCTAAACCACCTAGGTGTGCCAGGTACATATTATCCAGACCTAACAGACATGGCGGAGCAGGACTACCCCTTACTAGCAACTACTATTATGCCTCAATATTTGACCAACTATACTTCTGGTGGCATCCCCACTCAGAAAAGATCTGGTCTACTATGGAAGCTTCATACTCACTACCTACCTTGCTATTATTGGTAGCAGCAAAATACTCTCCAATCCAAAAGAAAATACTCTCCCCACATTTACTGCTTCTCTTTTAGCCTGGAAAAAAACTAACAACCATTTACCCCCCTAACTTACCCACTAGATCGCTTCAAATACCATTAAGAGTCCTATCTGTATGTATCCCTGATTTGGACCTCTCTAACTGGCACTCTATTGGTATCTCCAACCTGAGTGATGTAATACTTAATAAAAAACTGAAAACGTTCGCAGCCCTCCAGGAAGGATTTAAACTACCGAGTTTGGAAACCTCTACATATACAAGAGTCTCTCATTTCCTATCTACTTCCAAATTACCAACCTCAGTGACTGTTCCTGCACCAATTTTTCAATACTATTTCTCCTCGTCCTGCCCAAAAAAAGGGATCTCCTTGATCTATCACTGCCTAAACGACACCCAACCTTGTTCTCAATTAGTCACTCTAAACAAATGGAGTGAGGAATTAAATTCCTTGATACCTCAGGATCAGTGGCTACGAGCATTTAAGGAAACCTTTAGAGCACCTCACTGTACTAATCACTGGGAATCATATCAGAATACAATACACAGATGGTACTTAACACCCTATCGATTATCAAAAATGTTCCCAAACCACCCAAACACATGTTGGAGAAACTGTGGAAGGGTGGGCACCATTGCCTACATCCTCTGGTTCTGTAAATCATTTTTGGATTTGGATCCTTTTCCTTTTGGAACCAAGTTTTTGCCCTTATTTCCTCTATTACTGGATTGCATTCATACCCAAATCCTACCTTAGCCATACTTCATATAGGCATAGATAAGTTCCCACCTTCGTCTAGAACTATAATCATTCACTTATTACACGCGGCTAAACTTACTATTACTAGGTTGTGGAAAACCTGTGACTCTCCCTCCATTTCAAATACTATCGCCACTCTTAACCTCCAATGTGAAATGGAAAGGATAGTGGCCAGAAATAATCTACAGCTGGAAAAATTTAAAGTTTTATGGTCACTCTGGTTAAGTCATCCTAAATGCACTGTTCACTGATATTACACTAATGACCTATTTCGTATCTATATCTGTTTATGTATTTCACTATCAGATATCTGCTGATGTTGGTTCTCTTCTTTCTTTCTCCTCTCTTTTCCTTCCCCCCACCCCCCTCGTTACCTTCCCTACCCTCCCCCTTTCACCCCACCCATCTAGATCTCACTTTGATTTAACTAACGTTAATACCAGCAATATTTCACTCCTTTTCATATTCTCTGTCTCATTGCTAAGATGATGTTTATTAAATGTTCCATCTTCTAGACGGTACAACTATTGAACGCTGTGATTATAACAGTTAATTGTATGTTATCTTTTTATTTAATAAAGACATATTTTGAAAAAAAAAAAATAGTGTTGATAGCAGTTGTAACCTTGTAACCAATTTATGATGGTAGATCTTTATAGTTGAGTTATTTTCTTTACCTATCTTCCTGTATGCTTTGTACAATTGACATTGATACCGAACATTGTAAAAGATTTGTATACTGTCAATGACACCTTGTTATTTCTTGATACGTCAGTAAATAAAAAACAATTTTGATGAAAAAAAAAAAGAAAATAGGTAATAATATACTATCTTTATCTCTTACCTTCCAGTTGAACATATCAATATTACTTCAATGAGAACAGAGGAAGAAATAAATAAGGATCTCAACAAGTTTTACAATAAGGGAGAATGGGAACTGCTCCATGTAAAACCCATTTACACAGTGTGGGAAGAAAAAAACGCTGTGATAGTATTTCAAGTGAGTTTTATCCTAGCGACATTTCTGTCTCTGTGTATTCTCTTTTATTGTTTTCCAAGGTATGTCTTCTATGTATTTCTCTGGTAAAAAAGTTTTGACTCCCTGTCTTACATCTACATGAATATCTGCATGAATACCATACATTTATCAACAGAATGATCTGCATTGGGAATTAAAGCATTGGCTCTGCCCAAATATATTGCATTCCAAAGGAATAATTGAAACCTGAAGGGTGTAAGAACCTGCAGATGAGTTCCATGACCATAGAAAAGCACTAAGTCAGCTAGTTATTACAGTCCAGCTCCATCCAAAATTTTTTAATTTTTTTGTAGATAGGATAAATAAGGGTTTAACCAGCTCCAGACCACCCACCGCATATATACTGTGGCAGGGCGGCAGGGTGGCCTGGTTGCGCAAAATCTCAGCGGAATGACAAAACAGTTGTCTGCCTATGTAAACAAGGCAGGTTGCTGTTCTATCAGGGAGTAAAACAGAGAGATAAGCTGAAACACAGATCTCTCTTTTCCTCTAGTGCATCCACTGCCCCCACAGTAAGAAAGCACTCCCTAGGAGAACACTTAACCCCTTGTTCATCCCTGGTGTTAACCTCTTCCCTGCCAGTGTCATTCATACAGTAATAGTACATTTTTTTTTAAGCACTGATCACTGTATTTGTGTCACTGGTCCTCAAAAAGTGTCACTTAGTGTCAGATTTGTCCGCCACAATGTGGCAGTCCCACTAAAAAACGCTGATCGCCATCATTACTAGTAAAAACAATAAAAAAAATAAAAAGTCCATAAATGTATCCCACCGTGTGTAGACGCTATAACTTTTGTGCAAACCAATTAAAATACACTTATTAGGATTTTTTTTTTTACCAAAAATATATAGCAGAATGCATATTGGCCCAAATTGATGAAAAAATTTGATTCTGTAAATTTTTTTATTGGGTGTGTTTTATGATAGAAAGTAAAAAATATATATATATATTTTTTTCTAAATTGTGGTTCTTTTTTGTTTATAGCGCAAACAAATAAAAACCACAGAGGTGATCAAATACCACAAAAAGAAAGCTCTATTTGTGGGAAAAAAATACATCAATTTTTTTTGGGTACAGCATCACACGACCGCGCAATTTTCAGTTAAAGCAACGCAGTGCCGTATCGCAAAAAATGGCCTGGTCATTAAGGGGGGTTAAGCCTTCCAGAGCTGCAGTGGTTAAAGGGGTTGTAAAGTCAGAAGGTTTTTTATCTTAATGCATTAAGATAAAAAAAAAACCTTCTGTGTGCAGAAGCCCCTCTCAGCCCCCCTAATGCTTACCTGAGCCCATCATGGCTGTCTCAGCTGTTCAAGACTCCTCCTCATTGGCTAAGACACAGCCATAGGTGTGCACAGCCTATTTCATTAGGGTTTGCACCCCAAAGCTCAAACACATATGCCTTTTCCGCAGCCTCAGCTGCAAAGGACAGTGAATCAATAGGAAGTGCTCTGTGCTTAGCGGCTTCCTGTTCATTCACAAACTGAAACATAGTAAACAAAGTTTACTATGCTTCCGCTATGTGAGTGAGTGAGTGTGTTCATTTAGAAAAGGAAGGGGCCGGTAAATTACATATTCCCCCGCTCTCCATCCTGAAACATCCCTCGTGCAATTGGGGTAGAGGAGAGGAAGGAAGCCAGTAGTATTGTGGGGCCAACACAAGGGGAAACCCGGTCAGTAGGGGGAAATTGGCATTGCACATAGTGATTAGGGTGTGCCCATGCACACCTGGCACATCCCCTGCGCACGCCTATGAACACAGCAGCGGCGCCATTGGCTACCGCTGTTATCAACCAAAGTTAGCCAATGAGGAGAGAGAGGGGACAGGGCCAAACTGCAGCTCTTTGTCTGAATGGATACATCGAGCTGAGCCCTGGCTCGGGTGCCCCCATACAAGCTACTTGCTGTGGGGACACTTAAAGGGAGGGAGGGGCCAGGAGAGCCAAAAAGGGACCCAAAAAGAGGAGGATAAGGGCTGCTCTGTGCAAATCTAACTGCACAGAGTAGGTAAGTATAACATGCTTGTTATTTTTATTGAAAAAAGAAAGACTTTACTATCACTTTAAGCTTCTATTTGTTGTTCCTTGCAATCTGTGTCCCTGTTCGTGAGATTTCCCATCATTTCTGGTCAGGGCAGGAAGTGATGGAACGTTCTTAATCAAGAACACAGACAAAATCCAAAGCAATAGCACCTTTTCAGTAAAATGGGAAAGGGTTAGAACATCTGACAAAGTTTTTATTGTTGCCAATGCCTTAGTGTCCCAGTTAAAGATTACCCCCCAACCCCCCCCCCCCCCCCCCGTCATTGTAATTCTTGTACAAGAAGTGAATGGAACATTTTTACTGGTTTTATTTTATTTCAGTCTTTTTTTTTCTTGTATTTTCTTTTTTTTTTTCTTGCTTTTATGAGTTAGAAGCAATATGAGTAGTACGTCTGTTAGTAAATTTGTCCCCTAATATATTTTTTTAAATTTATTTACACTGTTCTCTATGTTAAAGAGAAAGTGTTATCAAAGGATCTGCAATGCTTTGTCTTCATTTATGTTGTGGATCTGTGCTTTCTGAACCTCTCCTGCTGCTTTTTTGAATATTCCCCTACCAACCATTAAATTACCAGTCATCAGGGGGGGAAAGCCCAGATCCTCAATCAAGATGGCCACCTCCATACAAAGTCACAGAGTGTATTTCTGAACCTCTCTTGCTGTTTATTTGAATATTCCCCTACCAACCATTAGATCACCAGTCATCGGGGGGGAAAGTCAAGATCCTCAATCAAGATGGCCACCTCCATACAGAGTCAAGGGGGTGAATTTCTGAACCTCTCTTGCTGTTTATTTGAATATTCCCCTACCAACAATCAGATCACCAGTCATCAGGGGGGCAAAGCCCAGATCCTTAATCAAGATGGCCACCTCTATACAGAGTCAAGGGGGTGGATTTCTTAACCTCTCTTGCTGCTTTTTTGAATATTTCCCTACCAACGATCAGATCACCAGTCATCAGGGGGGGCAAAGCCCAGATCCCCAATCAAGATGTCCACCTCCATACAGAGTCACAGGGGTGAATTTACTAAAAGAAAATAGACTGTGAACTTTGCCAGTGCAGTTTCACTCTGCAAGGGAATTTGCTCTAGATCATGGGTGTCCAACCTTTTGGTTTCTCTGGGCCACATTGAGGGTAGAGAAATTTTTTCGGGCCGCATATAACATATATACTATAGTTAAGGTACATAAGTAATAAAATGCCGCCGCGCCCTTCCCGCGCCGCCGCAAACCCCCCCCCCCCCACACTAATTTAACACAGCTAGAGGATGATCAATTGAAATGGAATCAGTATACAGAGGTTTACTTCTTCTGAGAGTTAATAAAGGAACACTCTAACCCCCATGACCACTTCAGTGATTTGAAGTGGTCATGGTGGTAGAAGTCAGAAACACTGCACATGCTCGCCTCCCCCCCCCCCCCCCCTCCGAGGCAGCCTCTGCCTACCATTATTTAGAAGCCGCTGTGGCCATGCCCCCAACCCGACTTCCTTCCTCCCCAGCAAAAAAAAAAAAAATTGTCAGGGGGCAGTGGGCCGCATTGCCTGGGGTTCCGGGCCTCAGGTTGGACATGCCTGCTCTAGATCTTAGTAAATGAACTGATGCTTCACTTTGCAAAGAATACTAAATCTGGTGCAAGGAAATAAATCAAAAGTATTTTTGCTTGCACATGATTGGATGATGGAAGTCAGCAGAGCTTCCCCTTATTTTCTAAGCTCTGGAGCCAATTACCTTGCAGAGTGCAACTGCACTTGCAAAGAGCACAGTCTATTTGCCTTTAATAAATCAACCCAGTGTGGAAAAATAAATAGTAAATCAATAATGAAGAAAAAGACAGCTGCAGGGAGCCTACAAACAAAACTGGCGACTAGTTATTTGCTTTCTACTTACCTTCTTTGTGCATAGACAGTGTTGATTTACAGTCATAATAAAGTAATCAGTATAATGACGTATATAATGTCATGTATTGCATCTACTTTTCTGTACTTGTCTTGTAATAGATCACTTTTCAGAGACACCCACTCTACTATGTGGTAAATCTTCTACTACCCAGCATATTCCTCATGATTATAAGTTTGGCTGGATTCTACATACCTCCAAACAGTGGAGAGAGGATATCCTTTATGATTACTATATTGCTGGGCTATTCTGTCTTCCTTATTATTGTCTCAGAAACATTACCCCCAGCTGCACATGGAACACCAATAATAGGTAATGTAAGCTTTAGATGAGGTTGTATTTAACTAAATAAAAAATCTTCACTGTGAAAATCTCATGAGTGTGCAGAAAAAAAAAATATTTGGTTTTATGGCTTCAGGGTCAGAAGTTACACAATTCTCCAGAGAAAATAGATACCTATTTACTTTTAAAGGCAAGTTGAAGTGTCACATCTTTTTATGTCTTCATAGTTTTGTACCTTCACATGTTATGATGTGAGACGGTTTATATACAGTATCTCACAAAAGTGAGTACACCCCTCACATTTTTGTAAATATTTTATTATATCTTGTTATGTGACAACACTAAAGAAATGCCACTTTGCTACAATGTAAAGTAGTGAGGTGTCCTTTTATGAAACGGAGATGAGCAGTGATCCTGCTGATCACAGCTCATTTCCGATCATTCTCAGTTTATGAAACAGAAATGATCAGCGGAGAGCATGTTCTTCGTTGATCATCTCTTCACATGGGAATCTGTCATTGACTGACACAGAAACAGCCAGGCTATGAAGCTGCGATCCCCGCACTTCACTGGCGATCTGGGCCAGAATTCACACTCCCGGGTTCACCAGCCTGGAGCTTGTGAAGCGGGGAGTGAAGACAGAATCGGGGGAGAACTGAGGGGGAAAAAGGAAGATTATTGACTTCCTTCTTCCTCGTTCAGACCCCCCAACACAGTAATCATGTCCCCCTGACATATTTATGTATATATATATACACATGTATATATATACACACATACATGTAGATATATATTTAATGTGTATATATATATATATATATATATATATATATATATAATGTATGCATGTGTGTATTCAGTGTATATATATATATATATATTTATGTAAGGGGACTATTATTTATTAACCTTAGTGGGGATTGTGTACTCAGCAGTGATAATTTATCACTGCTTGTTAAAGAGAGCCAGGGATTTTCATACTACTGTAATCTCGCTTTGTCTCACGAGATTACAGATGCCCCATTCACTTCTACACATATCTCGGCAGTCCTCCGAGAAAACAGTTCTCCTCTGATCACCCTGGGAGAACTGAAGTTCTCGGCTTCATAAAAAGGGTGCCAGAGGTGATAATTTTCCCCGGAGAACTGTAGAGAAGCCAACAGAGAAAAAAATTCACCCGTTCATAAAAGTACACCTGAGTGTACAGCTTGTATAACCGTGTAAATTTGCTGTCCCCTCAAAATAACTCAACACACAACCATTAATGTCTAAACCGCTGGCAAAAAAAGTGAGTACACCCCTAAGTTAAAATGTCCAAATTGGGACCAAAGTGTCAATATTTTGTGTGGCCACCATTATTTTCCCGCACTGCCTTAACCCTCTTGGGTATGAAGTTAACCAGAGCTTTATAGGTTGCCACTGGAGTCCTCTTCCTCTCCTCCATGATGACATCACAGAGCTGGTGGATGTTAGAGACCTTGCACTCCTCCACCTTCCATTTGAGGATGCCCCACAGATGCTCAATAGGGTTTAGGTCTGGAGACATGCTTGGCCAGTCCATTACCTTTACCCTCAGCTTCTTTAACAAGGCAGTGGTCGTCTTGGAGGTGTGTTTGGGGTCATTATCATGTTGGAATACTGCCCTGCGACCCAGTCTCTGAAGGGAGGGGGATTGTGCTCTGCTACAGTATGTCACAGTAAATGTTGGCATTCATGTGTAGCAGGTTTTCCAGGCATTAGGCCTGATGTGGGTCTGCCATTGACACCTTCAGCCCATTTAAGCTGAATACCCAAGTGTGAGATTGGAGACCATGACCATTCCTTTATCTTTGGTTTGTTTTGTTTATTGGATAATGGGGATGGGAGAAGGGAATGAGTGGGATACTCCTCTGGCTCAACTAGGTACAACTGGGACACTTTGTGGAAAAATGCCTGTTAGTACTGTCTTGATGCCAACTGAATGCCGACCAACGCTTGCTGGCGCTTGAAAAATACTGACTTGCTGAACTTGTACTTGAACTTGACTTTTGACACTCTGGTTAGCTCAAAAAGTCCTGGACTGTACTGAAACTTAACTCTTGACACTCTGGTTAGCTCAAAAGTCCTGTGAACAGCTCCCTCCAGCCCTTCACTGACTGAGGTAACTCCTGTAACTGCTTGTGCTGCTGCAACTCTCAACACTGTACACTGCACACTGCACGCTGTACACTTTAACTCTTCAGGGCCCAACCGATGGCGCCCCCTTTACACTTCAGGGTCCTCTCACTAGGCACCCCCTCTACACTTCAGGGTCCTCTCACTAGGCACCCCCTCTAAACTTCAGGGTCCTCTCACATGGCACCCCCTCTACACTTCAGGGTCAACACTGGCACCCTCTTTAGCGCTAACTGGCTCCTGGATCCCTTGGACCTTCACCGGAGTGGTCCCCTCTGCTAGGCAAACCCCCAGGGGTAGTTTACAGTACTCACAAACTGGGAATGCTTTCCTGAAACTGGACCCCCCCCTCTACTCCGCTGGTCCTCGGCACACCGGATGCTCTCTGCAGCTCAGCTCAGCTCACTCTGTCCACTCAGGCAAGCCGCCCAGGACCCCCGATCCTGCTGACAGGAGGAGAGACAGCCGTACTCTCCATCCATGGACTCTGCTTCCCTCCAAAGACGCTGGGTCATGTGTTCCCTTCAAACTTATACCCACTCCCAGAATCCTGTGCGGCAGAATCTGCCTTTCTGGGGTAGATACAAGCCTGAATGTGCCACTGATTGGACTTCCTCCACTGCCCAATGAGAACCCTCTCATGGAGCCAGTGGGGAGACTCCCCAGTCTCAATAGCCATACCTGGGAGACATGACAGTCCAGCTGAAAATCATGGCCCTGTTGTTAGGCAGCCAGCGCCCACTATACTTTGCCTAGCACCTACCTTGTATGGTGCTATACATGGTTCCCTCAATGAACTGTAGCTCCCTAGTGCCGGAAGCACTCATGAAGCCCCAGTCCATGACACTCCCACCACCATGCTTGACTGTAGGCAAGACACACTTGTCTTTGTACTCCTCACCTGGTTGCCGCCACACATGCTTGACACTATCTGAACCAAATAAATTTATCTTGGTCTCATCAGACCACAGAACATAGTTCCAGTAATCTGCTTCATGTTAGCCTGCACAGTTACATTCATACTCCCTGCTGCTGTAACAAACAATTAAAGGTAAGGCTGGGTTCACACTGTGTGCGGAGCGGCTCGCAGCAGGGGTCCGGTGCATCCCTGTTTACCGTTTCAGGTGAATTTTTGGCTGAATTCGGACCTGAAACAGACCAGAAGACTCACAGAACCCTTCTACAAACTGCTCCACAGCTGTCCCGGAGCTGTGTGAACAGGCTCCATTGAGAGCCGGTCACAGTCTCCTGACATGCAAATTGGATGCGAGGAGACCCACATCCAATTTGCACCAGTGTGAACCCAGCCTGACACTGTTATCTCTTACTCTCTTTGATGCATATGATAGTATCATACCATATCCAGAAGTTGTGTTCTAATGCGAGGTCCGTTTTAGGCTTGACATGATTTAACCCTTTGGTATTTGGAAGTACCTTTTAGTATATTATAATTAGCATAATTATCCGCAATTCATAGAATAGGATACTTTGCTATGGGTGGGGGGTATCTTGGATAGATATCTAATTTATTTAAAATAAAATTTTTTGTATTATTTAGAGTGCAGTTAGGCTCTATGAGTCCTAAGAAATGGGATCATTTCTAAAAAATGTGTCTTTAAAAATCCACATTGTGTTTCTTGTTTTATTTATAGTATTACTTTTATACCTATAAAATCTCTTTTGCAATTGTATTTTGTATCCCTGTGTCCCTAAATTTATATAACTCCAAACACAAAAGACAAAGAACAAAAGGCATATCAAAGTGGAACCCCACCCAAAAGGGAAAGTTCCACTTTAACCACTTCCATACCGAGTCATGTAAAATGACGTCGGCAAAGTGGTTGTAAGGTTGACGTCGCCCGGATCTCCCCTCTACTGCGCGCCCCCGGGGGCGCGCAGCGTGGCGATCGGGGGTGAGGCTCGTCCCTCGAACATAGCCCATCCCTGATCAATCACAGCTGATCACATGAGCGGCTCCAGCACGAGCCGCTCGTTCTCTCTGCAATGCGCGCCCCCGGGGGCGCGCAGAGCAGCGATCGGGGACGAGGCTCGTCCCTCGGACAGAATCGATCCCCGATCTAGGTAAAGAGCCAATGAAATTGGCTCTTTACCACGTGACCGGCTGTGTCCAATCACAGCCGGTCACAAATGTCAACAGAGAACACGGTAACTAGCTGTCACCGTGTTCTCCTCCTCACACACTGATCCTGTGTGAGGAGGAGATTGTGGTAACAGCTAGTTACCGATTACAGTGCACGCTAAACACACTGATTGCCCCCCCCCAATAAAGAGCACCTTTCACTAGCCCATCAAAGTACCCGAGTACCTGTCACTAGCCCATCAAAGTACCCGAGTACCTGTCACCAGCCCATCAGGCCATCAGGTACTCAGATGACAGGTACTCGGGTACTCTGATGGGCTGGTGACAGGTATTCGGGTACTCTGATGACAGGTACTCGGGTACTCTGATGACAGGTACTCGGGTACTCTGATGACAGGTACTCGGGTACTCTGATGACGGGTACTCGGGTACTCTGATGACAGGTACTCGGGTACTCTGATGATGGGTACTCGGGTACTCTGATGACAGGTACTCGGGTACTCTGATGACAGGTACTCGGGTACTCTGATGACAGGTACGCAGGTACTCTGATGACGGGTACACGGGTACTCTGATGACGGGTACTCGGGTACTCTGATGACAGGTACTCGGGTACTCTGATGACGGGTACTCTGATAACAGGTACTCGGGTACTCTGATGACAGGTACTCGGGTACTTTGATGACGGGTACTCTGATGACAGGTACTCGGGTACTCTGATAACAGGTACTCGGGTACTCTGATGACAGGTACTCGGGTACTCTGATGACGGGTACGCAGGTACTCTGATGACGGGTACTCGGGTACTCTGATGACGGGTACTCGGGTACTCTGATGACGGGTACTCGGGTACTCTGATGACAGGTACTCGGGTACTCTGATGACGGGTACTCTGATAACAGGTACTCGGGTACTCTTATGACAGGTACTCGGGTACTTTGAGTACCTGTCAACGGAGTACCCATCATCAGAGTACCTGAGTACCTGTCACCTACCCATCAGAATACCCGAGTACCTTCCACCTGCTCATCAGAGTACCTGACGCCTGAAGTACCCGAGTACTTGCCGCCTGCTCATCAGTACCCATCACTACTCATCAGTACTCATCAGTACCTATCACGTATCAGTACTGATCATCAGTACCCATCAGTACAGTATCACCTATCAGTATCAGTACTACTCATCAGTACCTATCACCTGCCTGTCACCTGCCCATCAGAGTACCCGAGTACCTGTCACCTGCCTATCGGAGTACCCGAGTACCTGTCACCTGCCCAACAAAGTACCCGAGTACCTGTCACCCTTCATACAGCCACCATGTCCAAGTCCAAAAAGGTTTATATACGTCCTCCGTTTAAACCTAAATACTGGTGTTATGGCAGCAGATAGCTGCCATAACCCTGGTATTTTTTTAAACGGTGGACGGTTGGCTTTCCGATAAGGGTGGTCCTAGCGGCGGATTCGCCGTGGGATCACCCTTCCGGGATGGCGGAAGAGGCGCCCCCCCCCCCTCCCGCCGCGTTCCGGTCCTTTTCCCCGCTTACCGGACCCGCCGGCAGCGGGGAAAACGATCCGGTCCCAGATCCTCACGGACAGGATGTCGAGTGAGGGCAAGCTTGCCCTCACTTGACTCTATGGTCTTGGAGGACCGGCGCTACGGAAAATGTTGTTGCCTAGCAACCGGTTTAAAGGTCCTTTTTTTTTTTCATTTTATATAAAAATTTATTTATTTTTTCTATCTTTTAGTGTACTTGTGAGATCTGAGGACTTTTTGACCCCAGATCTCACAAAAAAGAGGTCCTGTCGTGCCTATTTCTATTACGAGGAATGTTTACATTCCTTTTAATAGAAATAAAAATGATCAATTTTTTTTTTTTTTTAAACGGTGTAAAAATAAAAAATAATAAATAAAATAAATAGTAAAAAAAAAAAAATTAAAGCACCCTGTCCCCGTGAGCTCGCGCGCAGAAGCGAACGCATACAGAAACCCCACCCACATATGTAAACGGTGTTCAAACCACACATGTGAGGTATCACCGCGATCGTTACAGCAAGGGGAATACTTTGAGCCCTAGACCTTCTCTGTAACTCAAAGATGGCAACCTGTAGAAATTTTTAAATTGTCGCCTATGGGGATTTTTAAGTACCAAAGTTTGTCGCCATTCCGTGAGCGTGCGCAATTTTGAAACATGACATGTGGGGTATCTTTTTACTCGGCGTAACATTATCATTCACATTATGGAAAAAAATTGGGCTAACTTTACTGGTTTCTTATTTTTTAATTAAAAGAAGTGAATTTTTTCCAAAAAAATTGCGTTTGGAAGACCGCTGCGCAAATACGGTGTGATAAAAAATATTGCAATAATCTCCATTTTATTCTGTAGGGTCTCTGCTAAAAAAAAATATATAATGTTTGGGGGTTCTAAGCAGTTTTCTAGCAAAACAACTGATTTTAGCTTGTAAACACCAAATGTCAAAAATAGGCCTAGGCAAGTGGCTAGGATGCATGATGATGCTCCTTGGATGTTAGGCCCCTCTATATGGCTAGGCTGTGAAAAAGTCTCACACATGTGGTATTGCCATACTCAGGAGGAGTGGCAGAATGTATTTTGGGGTGTCATTTTTGCTGTGTACATGCTATGTGTTAGGAATATCCTATAAATTGACAACTTTGTGCAAAAAAAAAAAAATGTTCATTTTTTTCCCACATTTTCCAAAAACCTGTGGAAAAAATGATATGTTCAAACGACCCATAATGCCTCATAGAATATACGTTGGAGTGTTTTCTTTCCAAAAAGGGGTCTTTTCCATTGTATTGGTGCTCTAGGGCCTTGAAAAGTGTGATAGGTAGTAAGAAAGTTTTATGTGTATTTATGCTCCTAGAACGCCTGAAGGTGCTTCTTGGACGTGGAGTCTCTTTTTGTGGCCAGGCTGTGTAAAAGTCTCACACATGTGGTATCGCCATACTCGGAAGGAGTAGCAGAATGTATTTTTGGGTGTAAATTTTGCTGTGTACATGCTATGTGTTAGAAATAGCTTATAAATTGACAACTTTGTGGGAAAAAAAAGAAAAAAAATTTTTCTTCATTTTCCCAAGAATTGTGGGAAAAAATTACAACTTCAAAAAACCTACCATGCCTCTTACTAAATACCTTGGACTGTCTACTTTACAAAAAGGGGTCATTTGGGCGGTATTTGTACTGTCCTGACATTTCAGGGCCTCAAGAAAGGAGATAGGCAGTCAGTACATCTGGTGTGATCAATTTTCAGTAATTGGTACCATAGCTTCTAGACTCAATAACTTTCACACAGACTAAATAATATACACTAATTTGGGTTAATTTTACCAGAGACATGTAGCAGTATACATTTTGGCCCAAATGTATGAAGAAAAATTAATTTTTTGCAAAATTTTATAATTGAAACAAAAAAAAAGTGTTTTTTTTTCAAAATTTTTGCTCTTTTTTTGCATATATCACAAAAAAAAACCCAGTTTTGATCAAATACCATCAAAAGAAAGCTCTATTTGTGTGAAAAAAATGATAAAAATTTTGTTTGGTTACAGTGTAGCATGACTGAGCAATTGTCATTCAAAGTGTGAGAGTGCTGAAAGCTGAAAATTGGTCTGGGCAGGAAGGGTGTCTAACTGCTCTGTATGGAAGCGGTTAAGGACTCGTCCCCTGCTTCTCTTGCACAAATGGAACTTTTGAGGAGCAGGGGGGGGGGAGCAGGGGTACCCAATTTTGACAGGTACCTGCTCCCACTTCTGTTCCGAGCGCTGACACTGACAGGTCCCAGAAGACTGAATCCACCATTCAGAATGCACAGTGCGACTCGCGCATGCGCAGTAAGCACCCGGCTGTGAAGCCGCACGCTGTCACAGCCGCCAGCCCATAATGAAGATGCCGGCGCCGGGGAGGGAAGGCGGAGGATGAAGACGGCTGGGGTGAGCTCACCGCTGGACCGTGGGACAGGTGAGTGGCTGTTTTTTTAAAAGTCGGCAGCTACACTTTTTGCAGCTGCTGACTTTTATCTTTTTAATAGGTGTCTGGAGCTCCTCTTTAAAGCATGCAACATTAGGCAGAACCTAGCCATTCAGTTCAGTGGCGGTCCTTAGCAGCTTCATCCCCTCACCCCTGACCAAGTGATTAAAGTATAGCCCAATGAAGGCTGAAACAGCACACCCTTCTCCATCCACAGGTATGTAAACATACCTATACACCCTAGTCTGACACTCATACATATACATATAATAATCTGCATTCCGTTTAATGTGGTGTTTACTGTGGTAAAATGTTTTGTCTGACATTTAAATAATGTTACATTGTTATTTCAGACATGTATTTCCTGGTCTGCATGGCTTTCCTTATTCTCATTTTAATGGAAAGTATTTTTATGGTTCGACTAATTAATAAAAAAGATTCTCTGACACAACTCCCTACGTGGTTGAAGAATATGAGTCTTGGAAAAGATAAGGCCTTGCTTTATTTTAAAAGAAAAAAAACAAATACAAATGTCACAATCCAGGACATGGAAAACAGCACTGGTGAGTTATGCTCACAGTTACTGCTAAGCCTTTAATTTATAAGCTTTTGTTGAATATAGCTGTATATTTAAAAAAACATATAGAGCAACCCACTGGCGACTGGTGCTCAAAATTTTTTTGGGGGGGGGGGGCGCAAACAGAAAAATGTAATAGGCATTGCTTTGCGGCAAAAAACGCTGTAAAAAATTGCGTGACTTTGAGGTCACAAAAGTGTGAAAGGGGCCTTCAGTAATTAAGGTATAGCGTGCCCCCTTTCAATGCAGAGAGACCAGCGTGCCCCCTTCAATGCAGAGATCATTGTGCCCCCTTTCAATGCAGAGATGCCAGCGTGCCACCTTTTAATGCAGAGATCATCGTGCCTCCTTTCAATGCAGAGATACCAGCGTGCCTCCTTTCAATGCACAGAGACCAGCGTGCCCCCTTTCAATGCACAGAGACCAGCGTGCCCCCTTTCAAAGCAGTGACCAGCGTGCCCCCTTCAATGCAGAGATCATCGTGCCCCCCCCCCCCCCCCCCGTGCAAGGCCAGTGCACTTACCTCATAGACATCATTATATATATAGACATCTTTATATATGGGCACAATTCATCATATATAGACACCTTTAGATATGGGCACAATTCATTTTATATATAGACATCTTTAGATATGGGCACCATTCATTAAATATAGACATATTTAGATATTGGATCAAATCATTATATAAAGACATCTTCCCATGCAGACAGCAATGTGATGACAATACAATAAATATAGATGGCATATGATGGAGGGATCGCAGAGCCCGGTTCATGGATGGAGGAGATCGGCCGGTGTCACACACATCCCTTCCATTGATGAACGGCTGTCCGGGGATCGGCGCCCTCCATCTATATACCATCTATATTGATAAGCGCGTATCGGACCCACTTCCTGATTGGCCAGGAGGAGGATCCATGTGACAATAGCAAATTTTCATTCGCTATTGTCACACAATGGGTGGGCTCGGGGCGCACTGCTCTGCGCCCCGGGTCCACCCTTTGCTGAAGCCTATTAGAGCCTCTGGCTCTAATCAGGTGATGCAAAAAAAAAAAAGCCCATTGAGCTCCATGCGTCCGGCATGTAGATTAGGGGGCCGGACGCATGGATGGGGGGGTGGCGCCCCTGCGCCCCAACACACTGGCCGCCACTGGTAGCTATAATTCATTTTTGAGAAGCCGCACTTTAAAAGATAGGGCAAAGTCATATATTTAATGAGGGCTAATTACAGATTTCACCAAAGTCATATATTTAATGAGGGCTAATTACAGATTTCACCAAACTGAAATAATAGAAACAGAATGTAGAGCATTTATCCCCCATATTTCACAAGGGTCAAAAATAAATTATTATTACATAGGTAGTGAGATCGAAAAAATTCATCAGTCCATCCAGTTAAATCTATGATGTGTGTGTGTGTTTGATGTTTAATTACAAAAATGTTATTACAAAAATAAAATGAATGTTGTTTAGTGCAAAGATGTACCACAGATTTTTTGATTTACCTGTGGTGACTTTAGACACGTAAACTCACCCCTGGTGTCTATATCAATAATAAATTGCACAAATAAACTAAAATATACACTTTGTATGCCTGCGCATGTTTCAGTATATTTAAAAAGGGTCCATAATTCCCAGAACTAAAAGTGCACTGCTTTGCATTGTGCAGATTCTAACCAGTAATCAAATGTTTGAACTGTGGACCCACACTCCAGGTACATTTATATAACAATAGAATTGTCATGGTTCGTTACCACCACCCCTCTTTTTTAGCAAAGAAAACAAGAAAAAAGAAAGGGATACCACATAATCTATACCAGACTCTTATTTGAGTATGCAGTCTGGCTGGCCAGGAAAGGGGGGAGGGAGGGGTGTGTGTCCCCTCTTACTAAACAATCTCAGGTCACAAGTCCTCAACATGCGGAGGGTACCTTGCCAACAGGATCCCTCTGGCAAAGCCCCTTGTCCCTATGTTGATGAGGGCAAAGATCACTTCTCCACAATCCTGGCCCTGTGATTGTGGGGGTTTGTGGGTGGGTATCAGAATTTGGAACCTCCTTTACAAAATAAAATCCAACTCTCTCAATGTGAATGAGTAAAAAGTACAATATATCCCTATTCATTCACAAAAAAAGTAAACCGTAAATAGACACACTGACACTTTTTAAGATGAAAAAAAAAAACAAAAAAAAAAAACAGGGCATCCTGGGTGATGTCATTGACCAAATAGGGATAGAGCCATTGTTGGTATGTTGTGATCGGGGATCCCTTGTGACATCAGTGACCAAATATGGTCATGTCTATGTCCATGTTGGTACATGTTCTCCAGGGCAGTGCCCAGTCCCCCTCGCCTATTAGCCTAGAAAATGCCCTTGACTGTTTTCTCAGATTCAGCTCCAGTTTACGTCAATGGGGTTTAGATTCAGCATCCACATTTTAGTAACATTGCTGAACTTGCCCCAAACGGAATGCAGGTACATATACACATTTATGATTTTGCTTAGATAACATGTACATGTAGCAAGATTCCCAGCCGTTGTGCTGGATATGGGTCCGCCTGGGTTACCGCTAGCAACAACAGCACATTTTAGCATGTTCGCCAAGTGTGAGCACTGAAACAAGAATCAGTCCAGTATCTTTGGGTTTTGTATTTATTTTGAAACTGGGAAGGGAGAAGGGATGAGTGGGATACTCCTTTGGCTCAACTATGCACAAATTGCTAGGGACAACTGAGAAAATGCCAATTGGCGCTGACTTGATGCTGGCTGAATGCCGGTGAACGCCGGTTGACGCTGGTTAACGCTGGCTTGCTGCCTGTTAACTCCAAACTGACTTTGGACGGCTTTCTTGTATAAAGAAGTCCTCTTTAAGCTCCCTTAAGGACTCCTTGCTGAGGTAGCTACTTGTATAACTGCTGCACCGCTGAACACTTCAGGGCCCACACCGGCGCCCTCTTTCACTCACTTATCTTCAGGGCTTAGACACTGGCACCCCCCTTCTAAGCCTTTCTCTACTGGTTAGCTGGCTCCCGGATCCCTCTGACTTTCTGGAGTGATCCCCTCTCCTAAGCAGACCCATGGGCAGGTTCGAGTACTCACAATACTGTTTTTTTTTGGAAACTTTTGCCCAGCAGCTCCACTCGGTCCACAGCACACTGGATCCCTCTCTGCAGCTCAGATCAACCTTCGTCTTCTAGGCCGACTGCCCAGGACACCTTCACTAGCGCTGACAGGAGGATAGACAGCCGTCACCCTCCTCCTGGGACTCTACTTCCCGCCAAAGATGCTCTGTCATATGAAACCCTCAGACTTATACCTCATCCCAGAGTGCATTGCGGCAGATTCCACCCACTGAGACTGATATAAGCCCTGATGTGCTATTGGTTAGGTTTCCTCCACTGTCCAACAAGAGCCCTTATTGGATACAGTGGGGAGACTCCCTAAGCTCAACAGACACACCTGGAAACACATGACAGCCTAGCTGAACAATCAGGCCCCCCTGATAAGCAGACAGGGCCACAATATGGTTTTCCTAGCACCTACCTAGGAGGCTGCTACATACAATATATGTGGTGTATTGATATATTTTGGTGTTGTTTTTATTAGTATATTTAGCTGTTGTCAAAGAGCTGTTTTCAAAGAGTTACTAAGAAAAAATTTTGTTGTATTGATTACAATGACAATTTTATCTATCTTTCAATATATGGGCTTATTACCAGCATCAATTAGAATTAGTTTTTTTTCTTTCCTGCAGATGAATTTATCAGAAATATGGATAATGGATATAGCACCAAAAATTCATCTGAAGGAAACATATCAATGACAGAGCATAATGACATTTTGGAAAGCATTCTTAAGGAAGTATTAAGGATCAGGCAAAATATTGAGGACAACGATCAGCAGAATACTTCTGAATTTCTACATGTTATATTTGCGCTAGATAAATTGCTTTTCAGGGTATATCTTGTGTTTATATTGATTTATACTCTAACTTTGGTATTTCTTTGGTCATATAACAGTAGTGCATAGTTGGCGAGCCATAGTAGTAGTAGATTCTGGTGCTGGGACTTTAGTACTTGTGTGTTTTGGTGCAGGAAGAGTTAAGCTTTAGCATAGATAATCACCGTGCATGAGAAATTAGGGTAGGGAGGTTTTCTAAAAAAGTTTAATATTAGGATTAGGGATACAGTATTTAGTAATTAGTATATTGGAAGACTGAGGGTACAACATCCTTCTCTGTGCCAAAAAATATCAGCAACTGATCACCCAATGTTTGAGTGTTTGTTTTAACCATATGCATTGGGCTGAGCTGGGTAACCTTGCAAAATGCAGTCGTAACACATAGACAAGTCAATTTATCTGATGCTCTATTAGCTCAGTTCACAGCACTGCTCTGCAGTAGTGTACACTGAAAAACATTGGGACAAGTTGTACTTTTTTAGAGTAGCGTGTTGCAACACCATGACCCACTGAAAAGCTAATTATCAGAAAATATTTAAGATGCAAAGTTAAAGAAAACCAAATAAACAATAAAAATAATTTCATGCAACTATTTAAAGAAAAAAAAAAAACTGGCCACAGTTGAGCTTATGCAAAAATATGATTATTCCGTTTTAAATTCTAAGAGTGCAGTGTGACAGTTGGTGCTCTACTAACTGTCTGAGCTTATACTCATAGCAAACACTGAGTAGAGCAGAACAATATCACACAGTCCAGTGGTTAATAAGAAGGTTAAGAACTAACAAATCTACAAGGGAAAAGCTCTCTAAAGAGCCAGAGGCCTTTAAAAGTGAGGAATCCCATCCTCAGATTTCTATAGAGACAGTAACAAAATCTACTGCTACCATTTTACACAATTATATTCTGGCAGACGCTAAATTTGCATGCCACCCTTTATCACATATTTTATGCTTCTGATGAAGGGCATGGCACAAAACGGTCGTTGAGCTTGGTTTACATGCCTGAGGTCCAGTCGCCATTCTGAGTTCAGCATGACAGCACCCTATGTAAGTGACAATTGCCCTATATTTTCTATGCACCTTATTGACTACTTGTATCTACTGCATTGTATCTAAGGTCCAGCTACCATTCCTCCATCTGGAGTGTGGAGGTATTTGATGTAAGTCACTGTTACATACTCATTTTTAATTTGGCTCAAGCAATTATGTTTTGTGGATTGTAGTTGCTTTTAACTTTTTATGGTCTAATAAATACTACACAATCAGTCGTTTCTCTTACGTTGGTGATTTTCCTGTCCTGTTGGATGAGAGTAAGGAGTTCCCTTGACAGCCTCAGCATAGAGATTGAGAGATCTACCACATCCTATCAATTGGAATTTATTCCTAGAGAGGAAGATTTATGACAGTTGAAGGCGTTTTTGCTGTCCTATAATTTAGACAGCAACTGGCTCTGGCGAGTTTGCACTTCACTCATATGGTGGAGGCAATGCACCACAGGTGACACTTGGGATTGTCAATTATCTGCACCTGGACTTGATACCTTATAGAAAATGAAACTTTTTTGTGATTAATTCCCTATTATATGCACTTTACAGAGTTGTTTATTTTAGAAATCAATTGTATTTGTTTGTATTGGATTGAACCTACAGCGCTGCAATTATTTTATTACATATTTAAGCACAAACTTTAGTGTTCCTCGGGTTGCATGCATAAAACTACAGGGATATACAGAAAATTTCCATAGGTACGTTTGCAGAATTTTGGTAATTTAAAGGCCAACTATAGGCAAATTTCTTTAAGTAAAACTTGTCAAAGGTTCTAACCCTATTACTCTGCCCAAAACTAAAGTCACTATCCAAAGCTTCCCTAGTCCTGCATTGACAGTAAGTGAGGTGAAATCTCCCCGAAAGGGTAATAAATTTGATGAAAATAAGATCTGATTACCCCAAACCAAGATGGGAGAATGTGGAAGTTATATATAATACGGCGCTACCCTCATTTTCACAAAATTAGAAAGTCAGTGACAAAATGGTCAGGTTTAAATTTTATGTCTGTAGTAGACAGCCCAACACAATGACACATTTCATAAAACCCACATAGGACACAGCTCAGATTAGGATACTAACTATAGAAAATTAGATAGAAAGCAAACTATATATAGTACAGAAAATATTTGGTCTCTAATGAATTGTAATGTCATTCTATGCAATAATACAGTATGTTGCTTCTCAGATTGTAGTATAGTTGTGTTTAGAAAAATTGGCATTATAGGTGTCTGCTGAACATCATTAAACACTTCAATATCCCTTCAGAACGACCCTCAGACCCTTTGATTGGCAGTGGCTTCATTACGAAGGGGGACACTGTCAAGTAGGAAGTGATTTCCGACCGTGTGTCACCCTTATTCGTGACAGCGCACAGATCAACGCGCTGGCACTGACTGCATCATTTACAGGGGCCAGGTTGGAGTGTGCACCGTGATCGTTCACTGCCTGTCCAAAACTAACCTGCCCTGCAGGGCACTGGGGCGGGCTAGACAGGAAAGAACCAATGTGCTAGTCTGCCCTGTGTCTTCTGCTCTGACCTGCTGTCACTCTTCAGCAGCAGGACAGAGAACTGTGGCAGAATAGGGAAGGAGAGCTGCACCGATGCTCTAGCCTGCTCAGTGCCCTACTGCCCTGTCCTGCTATCATTCTACAGTGGCAGGACAAAGCACTGGCTAGCTAGGGGGGAAAAGTTAACTTTTCATATGATATTATTATTCAAATGTGCTAGTTACTTAATAGTTGTTAATGACATTACCATTGCCATTATATGCAGTGTTATCTGAGAAAACAATTATTGGGGGGGCACCAATCCTAGTAATACCACTGTTAATTGGTTGTGTTATGTCTGAAAACGCCTGTTTACTAATGTCTGAGCATTGCTGTGATTGTCATAGACATTTCTTAAAGGTCAGAATTGCAACAGTAAATGCTGTAAATGGTACAAGTTTCTATTAAAACACATGATATTGGCTACTGTTTCTGCATACAAGGGTTATCTGCAGAATAAACCTGCCCCAGTGACAATCACTCTCAGTCTGCTGGTGCTTAGATTGTTGTCCTGAGAGCTGGAAAATCGGCCCGGTTGAGGCCAGGAGTAATATCATCCTAAAAACTGGACAGATGTATTAACTCTACCCATGTCTACAAAAAAAAAAAAAAAGCTTTGGAATGAGTTTGGCTTTAAGACTTAACAGGAGAAACAGAAGACTCAATGGCTCCGCATAATTATTCATCAAAATATCATTACAATTATTTTTTAAAATGGAAGTAAACTTCCATCACTAACTTTTACCTATAGGTAAGCCTATAATAAATGTTATTATAGGCTTACCTATAGGTAAAAGTTAGTAATGGAAGTTTACTTCCACTTTAAAAAAAAGGTAATTATATTTTGATGAATGCGGAGCCATTGAGTTCAATTATGACTTTTAATTGTGACCTTTAATTCTCACCATTTAGGAGATATTTACTGTACATTCAGCCAGTGACATCACTGACAGATGTGCTCTGAAGGAACAGCCACCCGTGCTGTTCCTTCAGAGCCCTGTGCCGTAAATGACGGCTCCCAAGTGCATTCGGGGGAGTGGCGTATTCGCGGCTCTGGCCGCCGGAGTCTGCAAACCCGGAAGCAACACAGGTAAAGATGGGAGAGCCTGCAGCTCTGACATCTCAGTGCTGGAAGTAAGGTAAGTTTAACATAATGTGCTAGCATGCCATGCATACTAGCATATTATGACATTACCTTGCAGGTTAAGAAAAAAAGAAAAAAAAAACATCCAGCAGTTTACAGCGGCTTTAAATGGAAACAGTGTACGTAAGTAACTACATTTTGACATGGTTTCAGTCTCTTGCAACATCATGTAAAGGGACAGGAAAAAAAGACAGGAAGCCAGTTGACTGTGCGGTGAGGTCATCAGACTGCTGCTACTCACAGTCCAGTCACAGGCTAGGGGGGGGTGGACAGAACTCTGTGAATAATGACTCGGCCGTGTGGATGGAGCCCCGCTCGGCCACACTCTTTTCAAATTGTGACAGCGAGTGTTGGGAGAAGGTCCCCTGCTTGTATTCACAGGGGGGGGGGGCAGGGGGCGAGATGGTGAATGCTCAACATATTACATCATACAAGGGGGAAAAGTTCTCAATCAAGCCTTTAGGACAAGTTGCTGCTCATAGTGGCTTACTTTAAAGAAAAATAGAAATCAACCAGCTTGCAAAAAAATAATAAAAATCTTTTATTACACACAAAGTCGCTTGTATAAAAGTCATGCGATTAAACCTTATCCAATTATATAGGAAACCCTATGTTATAGACCATGATACAAAATATTGGACAAATGAAGGCCCTATGAGATGTCCTAAAAAGATGGGGCCTCTAAAACCATGTATTGAATTACCTAATGCCTCAAGATTGCCTTTGTACATCTCCATCCATTTGTATTAACCCTTAACACTCCTAAACACTCAATGTAAACAATAATATAAAATTAGTAATAACAGTATACATATGTTCAAATAAAAACCAATTGAAACTATAAGTGCATAAAATATTCAACAAAGGGTACAAAATAATACATCAGCTGGTTAATAATTTCTGAGAATGAAAGAGGGGGGAAAGGGGGGAACAAGAGGGGAAAAAGGAGGGACGGGGGAAATGACCTGGGAAAGAAAAAGGTGGGGGATTGTTATAGACCATGATACAAAATGTTGGACAAATGAAGGCCCTATGAGATGTCCTAAAAATATGGGACCTCTAAAACCATGTATGTAAATTATTATACTAAACAATGTGTTTCTATCTCTTCATTCAAGCCATTTGGCGATAATATATTAAGCCTAAAAATCCAAAATGTTTCCCTTCTACATAGTACAGAGTATTTTCATTTTGGGTCAGGGCTGTCTGATATATATTTGATTACCAGAACCTCCAGCCACCAGATCACCCTCCAGTTCAGCCGCAATACTTTAATAACCAACAATCTTAGACCAGTTATAGACCAGTTATAGGTGGAGGCGGTGACCACTTTTTGCATTATTGATATCTATATTGAGCCAGGCAACGCACTGACACCTTTGCCACCATTGTGCGATGTGCTGGGTGTTCAGTGTGACCCTGTGCCTTTAAGGAGGGGTGGGCTCCCTCCAGTCAACTGTCCTCCATCTATCCCATTAAATGCATGTGCTCTCATTGTAGAGACTCTTTAAATTGTAGAGTTAGGGACCACAGATCACATGGTGCCTTGTCGGGGCCTGCAGCTTACGCATGTATTTGCAAATGTGTGCAACCAAACCCTTGTTTTTAACGCATAATGTTAGACAGGTCAATTCGGTTGGTCGCTGGCTGGTTGGTAAGTAGTGACTGGAAATCTCTTCATTTTTTTGATCTGCGTCCGCCCTTCCAGTGCTTCTTACCACTAAGACCAGTTATAGGTGGAGGCGGTGACCACTTTTTGCATTATTGATATCTATATTGAGCCAGGCAACGCACTGACACCTTTGCCACCATTGTGCGATGTGCTGGGTGTTCAGTGTGACCCTGTGCCTTTAAGGAGGGGTGGGCTCCCTCCAGTCAACTGTCCTCCATCTATCCCATTAAATGCATGTGCTCTCATTGTAGAGACTCTTTAAATTGTAGAGTTAGGGACCGCAGATCACATGGTGCCTTGTCGGGGCCTGCAGCTTACGCATGTATTTGCAAATGTGTGCAACCAAACCCTTGTTTTTAACGCATAATGTTAGACAGGTCAATTCGGTTGGTCGCTGGCTGGTTGGTAAGTAGTGACTGGAAATCTCTTCGTTTTTTTGATCTGCGTCCGCCCTTCCAGTGCTTCTTACCACTAAGACCAGTTATAGGTGGAGGCGGTGACCACTTTTTGCATTATTGATATCTATATTGAGCCAGGCAACGCACTGACACCTTTGCCACCATTGTGCGATGTGCTGGGTGTTCAGTGTGACCCTGTGCCTTTAAGGAGGGGTGGGCTCCCTCCAGTCAACTGTCCTCCATCTATCCCATTAAATGCATGTGCTCTCATTGTAGAGACTCTTTAAATTGTAGAGTTAGGGACTGCAGATCACAGGGTGCCTTGTCGGGGCCTGCCGCTTACGCATGTATTTGTAAATGTGTGCAACCAAACCCTTGTTTTTAACGCATACTGTTAGACTGGTCAATTCGGTTGGTCGCTGGCTGGTTGGTAAGTAGTGACTGGAAATCTCTTCGTTTTTTTGATCTGCGTCCGCCCTTCCAGTGCTTCTTACCACTAAGACCAGTTATAGGTGGAGGCGGTGACCACTTTTTGCATTATTGATATCTATATTGAGCCAGGCAATGCATTGACACCTTTGCCGCCATTGTGTGATGTGCTGGGTGTTCAGTGTGACCCTGTGCCTTTAAGGAGGGGTGGGCTCCCTCCAGTCACCTGTCCTCCATCTATCCCATTAAACACATGTGCTCTCATTGTAGAGACTCTTTAAATTGTAGAGTTAGGGACTGCAGATCACAGGGTGCCTTTTCGGGGCCTGCAGCTTACGCATGTATTTGCAAATGTGTGCAACCAAACCCCTGTTTTTAACGCATACTGTTAGACAGGTCAATTCGGTTGGTCGCTGGCTGGTTGGTAAGTAGTGACTGGAAATCTCTTCGTTTTTTTTATTTACCCTGGAGCCCTAAAATGGGGCCCCTACAATGCCCCCCCCCCCCCAAAATCACTGGAAGAAAAGGTGGATTGACATTCACTGTTTCCTTATCTAATCTGTTTAGTCCACTAACCTGTGATTTAGAGGAATTTGTCAATAAAGGCATCGATATATATACCTCTACAACATCAGATAATACATTTCCCATAGAAATAGCTCCAAATTTGGCTACCAATGAAGACCACATTGGGAACTCTTTTTTTAGAGCAGTCACCAAAAAGCGTGGTAAAAGAAAACTACCAGAGGAGGAAGAGGTGGAAGGCACATTAAGGGAAAACAAAAAAGAAAGAAAATAGAGCAACTAGAGACTCAATTAAAATATATAATCTATCATCCCACTCTCTCACTGGTGCCGAAATGGCATTATTCAAAAAGGGCTTGAGTTTTGCCCCATCTAGGGGCCCCAACAAATTTGGATTATTCAAGGACCTGCATAGTTTTTTTCACACACTAACCATCAAGCGACATTATACAAAGCCACAAAGCCCAGCCAAAAGAACTATGACTGACTCGTCTAATCCACATAATGTTTCAGTAGAGACAAGGGGGTTAGACCAGGATACGAACCTTGGGTTACACATCTTCAAAGAACTATGGGATGAAGGCCCCACAAGTACCCAATCTATTAATTCGTACTTAGACCCGAGACAATACATATAGCATTTCGACCCAAATGTTCCTTTTTTCCTGTCTAAACCAAAGGTCTATACATAGAGACTTTTTCTCAGGCAAGGTATAAAGATTTTTTTATCTTTGTGTGAAAATAAGAAGAACAACAAGTCAAAAAATTTAACGTCAGCAGAATCAAAAGCATTACAAGGTCTGGAAGGTATTTCTAATATTGTTAAAGCAAGCGAAAGAGGCAGTCTAGTTATACAGAACAAAGAGGATCATTATAGAGAGGCCCACCGTCTCCTTATAGATAAGAACACATATATGAAACTGCAAAAAGTTCTTAATACCCTGGTGGAAGATGCTTTTAAAGATGGGGTGTTGGATTGAAAAAGAAAAACAATTTCTATTTCTGAAGATAAGCAGCACCTATTTCTATCATCTTCTGAAGAGTCTTAAATCCTTAGAACACCCACCTGGTAGACCAATAATGGCCAGCACGAATAGTTTTATTAGTTAGACCTCCAATTCACACATGTTGTGGATCCTGACACGTTGGTTTTTCTGGACTTAGAACTTGCCCATGAGGAAGGTCTTATTGTTTTGCATGCATAACCATTGTAAACCAACTAGTGGCAATTCGTATTTGCATTTTTCCAGTGGCCACCATCCCTCATGGTTGAACAACATTCCGGGGAGACAGTTTAATAGGTTGCAACAAAATTGTACCATAAAAAGAAGAGTACGAAAGACGGTGTAGATTCTCACCAAAAAATTTGTTGAAAAAGGTTATCCGGATACCTTAATAACAGAAGCATTTCTAAAACATGCACCCCTTAGTTCTTCCACCTTAAATAAGCCAATCAGAGAACATGCGCTCATATATGAAACTGCAAAAAGATAATTTGCCTGAATTTCAAAAAGTTCTTAATACCCTGGTGGAAGATGCTTTTTTTTTTGTTTTCAAAAGATTTTTATTAGAAAGTCATAGAAAACTTTACAGATCATTTTCATCATATATCAGAATAGAGAAATAGAGTAGTTACATCACATAAGAAGGATATTACAAAAGGGGGTCTGCACAAAAGCAATAACAGGTCAGACAAGTCAAACAATAATAGGACCGGAAAGAATAAAGGAAGCTGTATGGCTCAATTACAGGGACAAAATGCCCATAATCTAGACTGTACACGTATCAAACGTTGGAGTCCCATATGGCCGATTTGGCCTGAAATATTGGCATGGAGTTATGTGCAGAATGAAAAACTTTTTCTGATAGCTTAATACTTTCCATTCGGGAGAGTACCTGAGACCACACCAGGGTGTCTGATCTCCAATTAAGGGCAATCATCCAGTGAATAGAGCACATCAATGTATGGATCAGTCTCCCTGTTTGGCATGGGACACCCGGAACTTTCATAAAAAGTAAACAGATTTTAGGGGAGAGGGAAAAGTTTGACCCAGCTATTTTCGACACAAGATTTTGAGCTTGATCCCAGATGGGCCGCAAATGATTGCAGTTCCAAAAGAGATGAAGTAGAGTACCGTCCTCAGAACATCCTCTGAAACAAGAGGGTGAAACTGAATCATAAAAAGAGTGTAATATAGAGGGGGTTAGATACCATCTAGTAAAGAGTTTAAGGGGGGATTCCCTGCATGCACTAGAACGAGAACATTTGCGCAGATTGCTTAACATATTATTCCATTCTAGCGATGAAAAGGCACAACCCAGGTCCATTTGCCATTTAATCATATATCCCTGCTTCTCAGGAAGTGAGACACCAACCAAATGTGAGTATAATGTAGAGACAATACCCTTCCCTCTGGTGGAAGAGGAGCAAATGTTTTCAAACACAGTAAATGGTGGGTTCAGTGATGCAGTGCACTTTGAGCGATAAAACTAATTTATGATTAAATAGTGGTCCATCTCTGAGTTAGGGATATTGTGCAATTGGATGAGTTGATCAAATGTACAAAGTGTGTTACAGACTGAGATGGCTTTAAGAGAGACCAAGCCTCTAGATATCCAAGGCTCCAGGTCTGTTTCATCTAGTGGGAAAGAGGGAGAGTCCAGATGATTCATGAAGGAAGTCAAAGGTGAGGTTCGGGATATCATCTCCATAGGGGATTTTAGTCTGGACCAAAGTTGAAGTAAATGATTGATAATTTTATTGGAGAATATTTTGAATCGAGGCGGTCTCGGATTGTCCCAGAGTATGGCCTGCAACGAGCATGGGGCAACTGTGGCTCGTTCAAAATCTAGCCAAGGGATATTATCATCCTTGGAACACCATTGTGCTAGCTGCTGAAATTTAGCAGAGATGTAATAAAGCCAAAAGTCGGGGAGACCCAGGCCGCCTTGAGACTGAGGAGCATGCAAAACATGTTTATTATATCTGGATTTTTTTCCACACCAAACAAACTTTGATATTTCTCTTTGAAAGGATATAATATGTGTTTTTGGGACATTGATGGGGAGGGCACGGAAAAGAAATAACAGCTTGGGGAGTATAATCATCTTAACCGCTAGTATTCTACCCAAGAGTGAGATATGGTAAGTAGACCAGGTTTTTAGTACTAATATTAGTTTTTTAAACATATTAGGGAAATTTAATAAAAATAGAGAATCATAGTGAGGAGTAATATGCACTCCCAAATATTTGAATGATCTCGAGCACCAGGTAAATGAAAATCTTTCTGTAATGGAAACCTGCATCCAATTAGGGAGGGTGATTGGCATAAGAGAACACTTAGAGAGATTAACCCCTAGACCCGAGATTAAGCTAAATTGTTGCAACTCCACTAGTAGTTGAGGGAGGGATATATGGGGTGGGATAAAAAAAGAAGAACATCATCAGCATAAAGGCTAAGTTTGAACTCCTTTCCCTCTTTACGATAGACGCTAATCCTGGCATTGTTTCTGATAGAGATTGCTAGAGGTTTGATTGCCAAGGCAAACAGAAGAGGGGAAAGGGGGCAACCCTGTCTAGTACCCCGTTTCAATTTAAAAAAAATCTGAGTTGCATCCGGGAAGGCGGATCCTTGTTTGTGGGGATTCATACAGGGCCCTAAAGCCATGAACGAATCCATCACCCAATCCATATCTCGGAAGTAGATGGTCCAAAAACGCCCAGCTGACGCTATCAAATGCCTTATGGATATCTAGGCTGACTAGGCAAGTGGGAGATTTGCTAATATTGGCATCCTGAATTATATTGGAGACTAACCTAATATTGTCGGTGAGCTGTCTACCTGGGATGAATCCGGTTTGATCTGGATTAATCAAATGGCAAATGTATTTAGCTAATCTATTGGCAAGTAGGCGACCAAACAATTTCAAGTCATTATTCATAACCGAGATGGGCCTAAAGTTTTGTGGGAGAGAATGGGTTTAGGGATGAGTGACATATTTGCATATAGCATTTCCTCAGGGAAGCTACCGCCCTGTAAAACATGGTTAAATAATTTGGATAATCTAGGGGTCAGGATTGAGGACAAACATTTATAGTAGGAGGAAGAGAAGCCGTCTGGACCTGGGGCAGTGGATGACTTCAAGGATTTAATCAGGCGAAGGATCTCATCCTCCGAACAAGGGGCCTCCAATTCCTTCCTCTGAGAAACCGAGAGGGAGGGGTTTTGAAGTCTCCCAATCCAGGAGTCAAACTCAGCCAGAGATACATCAGAGGACACTGACAGGAGATCCTTATAGAAATTAGTAAAAATCTTCAGCACCTCCTCAGGGTGAGAAACCGTCTTCCCATCTTGCCTTCTAAGTTTATAAACATGGGTGGGTTTAGAATCTTGTGTGAGTTTTTTGGTGAACATCGTAGACATGGCGTCACTATTAAGCATAAATTTGGCTTTGGACCACCTAAGAGCTTTTTCTGTATCATTAGATAAAATTTCATCTAAAGCACGCCTTTTAGCGGAAATCTGATCCATCAAGTCTGAAGAGGGGGCCTGGTTATGCAAATTATATAATCTATCTAACTCTTTAGTAAGGGATTTTATGTCAGTTAGTCTGGCTTTATTCTTGGCTGAGGCTAGGGCAATAATCTTACCCCTAATCACCACTTTATGAGCTATCCACACTGTTGTTGTAGGAGTATCACCATTTTCATTTAAGTTAAAGTATTCATCCAAAGAGGATGCTATCTGGGCTGTAAATGCAGAGTCATTCAGTAAGGAGTCATTAAGTCTCCAGTGGAAGATGCTTTTAAAGATAGGGTATTGTTTTTCTTTTTTCTTTTTATTTCTTTTCTTTTTTTTTTATTATCCAAACAAACAAAAAAGCAGAACCCCTTATTTCTATCATCTTCTGAAGGTTCATAAATCCTTAGAATAGTTTCACTAGTGGTCTATTACACTCACTATCTCGGCTTCTTCCTCCAACCTATTGTTCCCAACCTTCTTGCCTTTATTAGGGACTCCCTAAGGACGTTGCAATATTTTCTGTTTAAAGACCTGGCAATAATCTCACGGCAGGCCCATCACAACAAGGATAATAAATGTCTGGAGGTTCTGGCAATCGAATATACAGTATATCATACAGAACCCTGACCGAAAATGAAAAATACTCTCTACTATGTAGAAGGGAAACAGTTTGGATCTTTAAGCTTAATACAATATCACAAACACATTGTTTGGTATAATAATTTACATACATGGTTTTAGAGGTCCCCCCCCCTACCTTTATCTTTCCCAGGTCATTTCACCGGCCCCCCCCTTTTTTCCCCTCTTGTTCCCCCCTCTTTCATTCTCATAAATTATTAACCAGCTGATGTATTATTTTGTAACCTGTGTTGAATATTTTATGCACTTATAGTTTCAATTGGTTTTTATTTGAACATACGTATACTTTTATTACTAATTTTATAGTATTGTTTACATTGAGTGTTTAGGAGTGTTAAGGGTTAATAAAAATGGATGGAGATGTACAAAGGCAATCTTGAGGCATTAGGTTGCAGTATGAGCTCTCTGCTCCCCCCTACTTTGTTATTGACTCCTCCCTGCCTACCTCTCAGTTCTTTACTTTCCCTCCCTTTAAAAGTCTTTGGTTCAGGTTAGTGTCACATGACTTGATAAGGCTCCATAGAGCGAAACGCATTTTCATTGTGACTGCCTAATACGGACACGTGAGGTTCCTTCCCTGCACTCAGCACAGCCCTGGGCCATGGTGCAGCCCATGACAACATCCTCTGGTGCCAGGTGGAAATGGTTCTTCGGCCCTCAGTCTTCCCCATGTCTAGCGGGTCTGGTGTGCAGACAACACGATATCCCAGCTGATTCCCCAGCAGCCATGTTTTACCCTTTCACCAGCCTGCTTTTTGGATCTGGTTACCATCAGTGCTGCGAGCTTCCTCGCATGAGCCCCCTTGCCTCCAATGAGCAGCCACTCAGCTGACAGACGCAATACTCTGCTATACCACCCACAGGATAGCCTTTACATCTCTATCTGGAGGCAGGTAGGCTCTCCATTTTTCATGAGAGGAAGTGAAGCTGTCATTTTTGGGCACAAACATTCCTTAGACCTGAAGGTATATGTTTGGTGTTTCCTATTTCATTGGATAAGGTTTAATCCCATGACTTTTAACCACTTGCCGAGGGCTACGTTGCTTGCTTGTGAGGGTCTAGGGAGCGAGCGCGCGCCCCCGGAGGCACGCTCCCGCTCCCGCGTGGTCACGGACCCCCCCGCGCGTGTGACCAGCGGACCCGATGTCCGCCGGCCACTCGGCGATCGGCGGGGGAGAGGGAGAATGTCAGGAAGCTTGTGTAAACAAGCTGCCTGTCATTCTCCTCGCTGCAAAGACACTGATCACATGGATCTACTATGTAGATCCGTTGATCAGTGTCCTTACAGCTGAAGCTACAGCCAATCACAGTAGAAAGCATGCCCCTAGGGACACACACAGCCCCTCCCTCCCAAATAAAGTTAACCCCTTCACTACCAGTGTATTTTTACAGTAACAGTGCATATATATAGCACTGATTACTGTAGAAATGTCACTGGTAACCCCAAAAGTGTCAAAAATGTCAGTCAAGGGTCCGATCTGTCCGCCGCAATGTCGCAGTACCGCAAAAAAAATCGCAGATCGCCGCCATTACGCGTTAAAAAAAAAAACAACAAAAATGACAAAAATCTTTCCCTTTGTTAGTAAACGCGATAACTTTTGCGCAAACCAATCAAAATATGCTTTTTGCGATTTTTTTTACCAAACATAGGTAGCATAAAACAAATTGGCCGAAAATGTTAAAAAATTTTGATTTTTACATTTTTTTTGGGGGGAATTTCATATAAAAAAATGTGAAAAATATTGTTATTTTTGCAAAATTGACGCTCTTTTTTTGTTTATAGCGTGTGATCAAAAAATCGCACAGGTGATCAAATACCACCAAAAGAAAGCTCTGTTTGTGGGAAAAAAAGGACGCCAAATTCGTTTAGGTACAGCGTCGCACGACCGCGCAATTGTCCGTTAAAGTCAAGCAGTGCCGAATCGCAAAATACCCCCTGGTCGGAATGGGGGTAAAATCTTCCGGGGCTTAAGTGGTTAAACAAGTGACTTTGTGTGTAAAAAAAAATGTATATTTTTTTATGCAAGCTGGTTGATTTCTTTTTTCTTTAACCACTTTAGCTCCAAAAGGTTTTGCCCCCTTCCTTACCAGAGCACTTTTTGCAATTTGGCACTGCGCTGCCTTAACTGGTAATTGCACGGTCATGCTACACTGTACCCAAATTATATTTGTGTCATTTTTTTTATTTGGTGGTATTTGATCACCACTGGGATTTTTATTTTTTGTGATATTAACTAAAAAAAGAGCAAACATTTTTTTTATATGATAATAAAGAATTAAAATGAAAAAAAAAAAATAAAAACAAAATTATTTTTTTTTTCATTTTTGTTATAAAAAAATCCATTAAACTAAATTTTTGTCATACATTTAGCGAAAAATGTATTCAGCCACATGTCCTGGGTAAAAAATAATTAATAAGCGTATATTTCTTGGTTTGCACAAAATTTATAGCATCTACAAACTATGGTACATTTGCTTGGCTTTACGCTTTAGGTTATGACTGCCTATCTCATTTCTCGAGGTGTTAAAATGGCAGGGCAGTACAAAAAACTCCAAATTACCCCTTTTTGGAAAGTAGCCATCCCAAGGAATTTGCTGAGAGGCATGTTGAGCCCATTGAATATTTAATTTGTTTGTCAGAAGTGATTAAAAGATGACAAAAAAAATGTTTACACAAAGTTATTCCTGAAATGATTGCTCACACATGCCATGGGTATGTGTGGAATTACACCCCAAAATACATTCTGCTGCTTCTCCTGAGTACAGGGATACCACATGTGTGAGACTTTTTGGGAGCCTAGCTGTGTACAGGACCCCGAAAACCAATCACAGCCTTCAGAATTTCAAAGGGTGTAAATTGCTAATTTCACTTCCTCACTACCTATCACAATTTCAGAGGCCCTGAAATGTCAAGATAGCAGAAAACCCCCCAAAATGACCCCTTTTCCGAAAGTAGAGAAACCCCTTTTCAGAGGCCCTGAAATGTCAAGATAGCAGAGAACCCCTCCAAGCTATTTGCTAAGAGGCATGTTGAGTCCATGGAACATTTTATATTTTGCCACAAGTTTTGGAAAAATTACAAAAGTTGTTTTTTTTTTTTAATTTTTACACAAAGTTGTCACTTAAATGATATATTGCTCACACATGCCATGGGTATATGTGAAATGACACTCCAAAATTCTGCTGCTTCTCCTGAGTACTGGGATACCACGTGTGAGACTTTTTGGGACCCTATTCGTGTACAGGACCTCAAAAACCAATCACCGCCTTCAGGTTTTCTAAGGGAGTAAATTGCTCAGTTTAATTCCTCACTACCTATCACTTGCAGGCATCATTCCAGTATAACCACTCAAAGTCCAGCAACATACCAGTAAGTTGCTGGTCCTTGTTGGGCATATATTGTAATGTTCTTTTCTTTCATGCAACCTGTGGGCTGCATGAAAAAAGAGAACACAACAGATTCCTCCATTCACATTGATCGATCTGTGGTATACCCACCATTAGAATACCACCCTGCATCCACCCTCTTCCAATGATGGGCATACTTGCACTTTTCTTTATTTTTCGTTCAGCCCATGGACTGAACAAAAAAAGAGAACCTAACGGATTCCTCCATTCACATTGATCGATGTGGATGAAGAAATCTCTGCCAAGAAAAGTGAATATAAGTATATGCCAAAGTAAAGGGGAGATCCGCCCTCTGGCTCCACCCCATCCCCTACGCTTCGGCATATATGCTTTTTTAACTGCGGTGGTTAGATCACCTCCTAAAGCACTAGAGTCACAGATTTAGAGAAAAAACATTAACTCAATAAAACAACTTTTTTTAATTTCAATCTGTGTCAAAAAAGAGTAAAAAATATATGGCGAAGCATAGGGGCAACCCGCCCCTATGTCTACCCCAGCCCCTCTGCTTCACCAAATATGCTCTTTTTTTAACTGTGGTGGTGAAATCACCTCCTACAGCTCTGGAGTCACTGATTTTACATATTGTGAGAGCAAACGCTGTTGCTGTCAAAATAAGCAAATCAGTTTTGCAGCTGAATGGCGTACTTGCAAAACAAACAATGGTTAACAATAAAACACAGTAACAATAAAACATTACAATAAAATACAGTAAAACAGTAAGAACAATAAAACGACAACTATATATTTTTTTTTTTATAATTTTTATGTCTTTTTTTTGTCTTTTTTTTTTTACACTTTTATTGTTAGTATAAACGTTTCCGGTTAGGGTCTCTCAAAATGTGATAGCCATCTAACATCTTTTGAGACCCTGTGTGAAAGTGTGCCCTAGACTGTGCCATGCTGTACCCTACACTAATATTCCACTAGTGTGTGTTAGCGATTGAAACAGTCACCGATTCAGAGACCAGGTTCGTCAGAACAGGAGGGATAAAAATAGGGTCTGCTGTGCCTATATCCACGCTTGCTACAGACATGGCATCTTTTTTGGGGTGCTCTTTGGGTAGGGGTACCAGGGAGGACATCCGGAAAATGCCTCTCATGCAGCCAGCTCACTGCATCTTGATTGGGTAATTGGGCCACAGCACCTTCTGGATACAGAAGGGTTGTGATGATCTCGTCACTAAACTCTAGTTAAGGAAAAATTATATTAACCACTTGCCGACCAGCCGCCGTAGTTATACAGCTTCAGGTCGGCTCTGTTACGCGAAACGACGTTCATGTACGTTGTTTCGTGTAGCCATTAGTCACTCCACTCCACTGGAGGCGCACGCATGCACCAAATGGCTAGAGGGGACCCAATCAGCAGGTCTGGCGGACGCAATGTCCACTGGGCATCCGCGATTGCTCCCCATGGAGACAGAATGGCCGTCTGCCAATATAAACACGCCAGACTGCTGTTCTGTCAGTGATAAACACTTCTCCTTCTATTCAGGAACACAGCTCTCTGTGTTCATCCAGTGAATACAACCCCCAAACAGTTATAAAGCATCTCCTAGGCACACATTTAACCCTTTGATCACCCCTGGTTTTAACCCCTTCCCTGCCAGTACCATTAGTACATTAAGAGTGCATATTTTTAGCTCTATTTGTGGGGAAAAAGGACATCAATTTTATTTGGGTACAACATCACACAACCGGACAATTGTCAGTTAAAGTAACGCAGTGCCATATCGCAAAAAATGGCCTGGTCATTAAGGGGGTAAAACCTTCCGGTTCTTCAGTGGTTAATGTATAAGTTCCTAACTTAAAAAAATTACCATCCATTGCTCTCAGCCTCCTCCAAATCTCCAAATTCCTAATTTGGCTGCTGAAATCTGACTTCCTGTTAAAGGGTGGCTATGTTTGTCCCCCATGGTCCCATTGTATGTAGGGAGGTAGCCACCTTCTCTTGCTTGCTCCTGAGTTGAACTAAGGACTATGGACTGTTGGACTTTTTGTGTGCATAGAGCAGTGCACATGATCAGAACTAACAAGCTCTGCTCTATACAAACAGAAGTGAGTGGGGAAATGAAAGGTTCAGGAGCTCACGGAGGACGTTACAAGGAAGCAGAAAAACACAGTTAGATACAATTTCATTAAAAATAGATTACAGGGCCATTAAGTAGTGGATGTGTACAGGGGTGGACTGAGAACCCTCAGGGCCCCCGGGCAAAATAAATCAAGTGCCCCCGCCCAGGCCCCACCCATGTCCCGCCTCCAGCCACACCCTTGTCCCGCCTCCAGCCACACTCTACACAATCTTTAGACACAAGGAACAAAAGTGCAATCATTTATAAACAAGTGCAATATAAATAACGAATGCAAAAACCAAACTGTGCAAAATAAATCACAAACCAAGACAAGTACATAACCAATAATAAACAGACAAACCAAGACCAGTGCATTACAAAATCATAAATAGATAAAACCAGAGCATTACAATGGTAAATTGCCAGGTCTAACTGGACTAAGGTTGGCACCTCATCCCTTTAATCCAGGACACACATGAATTACACAGGTTCTGAGGCTAATATAATGCACATAAGGCACCAAATGAGTTTAATTACCACCTTAATCAGCCACAGAACCTGTGTAATTAATGTGTGTCCTGGTTTAACCGCTTGCCGAATGCCCCGCCGCAGATGTACTGTGGCAGGCAGCCGCTCCCAGGCAAATTGCCGTACATGTACGGCGGTCGCTCTGGGGAGTCTAGGGGGCGAGAAGCCAGCACGTGTGCTCCGATTGCCACCTGACACCTGCAATCTCTCCCTGCTGAGAGAAAAGGGCGGTCGGATGTTGTAAACACAACTGACCGTTCTTCTCCCTGGAATGATCACAGAGACCATGTGATCCTTCTATATAGGATCGTATGTCTCTGTGATCATTTCACAAGCCCAACCCCCCCCCAGTTAGAATCACTCCCCTAGGCTTACATTTAACCCCTTGATCACCAACAGTAATAACCCCTTTCCTGCCAATGGCAAAAAAATCGCAGATTGCCGCCATTACTAGTAAAAAAAAAAACAATAAAAATTACATAAATCTTTCCCGTAGTTAGTAGACGGGATAACTTTCGCTCAAACCAATCAAAATACGCTTATTGCGATTTTTTTTTTATACCAAAAATATGTAGCAGAAAACAAATTGGCCTACAATGTTAAAAAAAATGTAGATTTTTAAAAAATTTTTTTTATAGAATGCCATATAGCAGAATGTGAAAAATATATATATATATATATATTTTTTTTTCAGAATTGTCGCTTTTTTGTGTATAGCTCAAAAAATTTAAATCGCAGAGGTGATCAAATACCACCAAAAGAAAGCTCTCTTTGTGGGGGAAAAAAGGGATGTAAATTTTGTTTTGATACAGCGTCACACGACTGCGCAATTGTCCGTAAATGTAATGCAGTGCCAAATTGCGAATAGGGCCTGGTCAGGAAGGGGGCAAAATCTTCCGGGGCTGAAGTGGTTAAAGGGATGAGGGGGGAATTAAATAGTGGCAATGGGGGTGAGGTGCAATAGTGAATTGTTAGGTCAGGGGGAGAATCACATCGTAGCAATGGGGGGGGGGGGGGGGGTTGGGGTTTAGGCAGTGGAGAATTACCAGGTCTGGGGGGTGGGGGGGGGGTCGGGTCACATATGCAGTTTTGTGCAGACACCTATAAGTGGTATTTGCAGTATAACAGATGGTGTTGCATTTAAAGGGACTGATGGAATAGGATGTTATGGATACACCAATATAAAGTCAGGTAGTATCAGTGAAGGTTGGGAATGGGGTGACAGGGAATTGGCAGGGAAAGGGGGGGGGGATAGGTAGTAGTGAATGATTAGGTCTGAAGGGGATCACATATTGGGGGTGGGGGCAGTAGTGAATGATCAGGTCTGGGGGGGGGATCACAGTGTGGTGCTGAATTTGGGGGGAGATCATATATTGGTGTGGGGGGAGGGGGGCAGTGCTGAATCGTCAGCCCCGAGTGTCAGTGGTGAATTGTGTGGTGGGGAATGAGAGCGGTGGTGAATTTGGGGGAGATCACATATTGGTGGGGTGTCGGTAGTGAATTGTGTGGTGTAAAGGGGGGGAGGGTGCCACATCAGTGGTGAATTTGGTGGGGAGATCACATGTTAGAGGGGGGGGGGGTGTCAGTGGTAAATTGTGTGGTTTGGCAGGGGGGGCCTACACCACCACTGTATCATAACCCCCCCACACAATTCACCACTGATCTCCTCACCAAATTCACCACTGCTGTGTAATTTTCCCCGAATGACACAGCAGTGGTGAATTTGGTGGGGAGATCACATATTGGTGGGGGTGTCAGTGGTGAATTTTGTGGTGTGGGGGGTATGACACAGCAATAAATTTGGGGGGAGATCACATATTGGTGGGGGTGTCAGTGGTGAATTGTGTGGGGGGGGTATGACTCAGCGGTGAATTTGGGGGGAGATCACATATTGGTGGGGGTGTCAGTGGTGTGTCAAACCCACCCCCCCACACAACCACTGACATCCCCACCAATATGTTAACCCCCCCCCCAAATTCACCGCTGTGTCATACCCCCCCCCCACACACAATTCACCACTGACACCCCCACCAATATGTGATTGTTGCCCCCAAATTCACCGCTGTGTCATACCCCCCCCCCCACACCATTCACCACTGACACCCCCACCAATATGTGATCTCCCCCAAATTCACCGCTGCTGTACCATGGTGAATATGGGGGAGATCACATATTGGTGAGGGTGTCAGTGGATCTGGCATTTAGTTGGGGGCTTGCTACTTAGATAAATTACCTACTTGTGGTGTGGACATCGTGACATTGATGCAGACGCGCCCCTCCTCCCATGGAAGCAGTGCCAGTGTACACCTGATGCCGGGCCCCTCCCCTCCCCTCCTCTCACTTCCACAGCGCCGGCAGCAGGGCTCCTCCCACTTCCAAAGCGCCGGTGTACACCTGATGCCGGGCCCCTCCCCTCCTCTCACGTCCACAGCGCCGGCCGCAGGGCTCCTCCCACTTCTAAAGCGCCGGTGTACACCTGATGCCGGGCCCCTCCCCTCCTCTCACTTCCACAGCGCCGGCCGAAGGGCCCCTCCCTTCCTCCCAGCGCCGGCTGCAGGGCCCCTCCTCCCACTTTCATAATGCCGGGCCCCGATAGCCCGATGTTGTCTCTGAGACAACATCGGGTGAATTAATGCTGTAGTGGGCGGCGGGTCGCCTTCCCGACCGGGCCCTCCTTCCCGGCCGGGCCCTCGGACCACGTCCGAAGTGCCCGACCGCTCAGTCCGCCCCTGGATATGTATAGATTATTTTTGGAGAATAAAGATATTGTTTGGTGTCACTTTAACTGTCACAGAAAATGTGAACACGTGACAGTTGCAGAATAAGTGCCATACGGACATAATAAAGGTTAGTTAGGATGCCCTAAAACACATGATATGATATGTAAAATAAAGTAGCAGAAGGCAAATGATTAGACTCCTAAAAATAAAATTGTTCGTCAAATAAAAATTAAGAATATAAAAAAAGTGTCAGGGAAAATTTATGCTCCTAGTATTGGTGAGTAGGCTCAGATCATGAGGCACTGCCTTAAAACAAATTAGCCAGTATTCTAGAGGTTGGTTTTCGAATGAAAATGGACAGATGAGGGTCTTCACTCATTGACAATGAGATGTTTCTTATGTGATGTTCCTTATGTGAGAAGTTTGTCTTTATAACACCTTTGTGAGTACAATATATTTATTTTTTACCAATCTTGTGTTTGGAACCCAACAACTGACTGACCCCCACCCCCCCCCCCCCCCCCAGTTGATGCACATACATTATATAAAGCACTACAGAAAATAGCTCTTAGGCCATCTTAAAAGCCATATGTGGCTAAGCTGGCTGTAGCTGTTAAAAAAAGCATGCCAGCACCAATGCAAGAAGAATACCGTCCATCCAATGGTAAACCCCAGTTCTGCAAGGGTTAGATGTTAAGTGGGTTTTATTTTTCATTTTGCAAAAAGTACTACATTTTGGCAGCCAGGATTGTATTTAACTGTTGTATACTTTGGGAAATAAAGGGTTGTTACTCATGTGTTCACCCTGCGCCTTGCGTAAAGTGTAAAAAGAAACATCACACACATACTTAGACTGCTTGTATATAATTGGGAGATTGCAACCTGCAGCATTTAGGTGGGTTTTCTAAATGGGGGTTTCTGAGACTCCATCACATCATTCCACGCATGGATTAATTTTCCCTCGTGTCTATTTCCTTTCCTATGGCCTCAAACATGGTTACTTTCTGAGAGTTTATGTATTTAAATGCTCATATAAATAAGTCGACTTTATAAATGTAACCTTCTATTAACTTCTGTATTAAATATGCTTTTAGTTGCAATTTGTTAATAGTACTAACTTTGAATACTAATAATATAAATAAAATAAGATTGAATGGGTTTGTATAACCAAAAGGAAGTTGGAAAGATAAACTTCTTTCAAGATGACTCCCAGACATAAAGGTATTTTGCAAATAATTTTAAGAGTGTTGATTCCTAAATTTGATATCTGATTGTCCTTTTTCCTATTTTCAGGAATATTTCCAGCAATCTCTGTCAACAATGAGGGGAATAAGTTGGTTGCTTGTTGCTCTTCTTAATATGTTCTGGTAAGTCAACAGCTATATTTTATTTTTTTAGAACTTGACAACTCATCTTTTTTCCAATATTTATTATAAGCAGACATGATCTTGAAGTCATTGTGACAAAACAAACAAATGAATTATCACTAAGTGCAATTTAGTGAAGTACATCAAGACACGAGTCCATCCAATTCCCTCCAATTCAACCAACAGAGAAAAAACAAAAAAATAAAAAGCATAACAAAGGCAACCCCCCCCCCCCTCTCCTAATAAAGCATGATCCAATTTAATCCAGTAGGAGAAAAAATGTCTCCCTGATCCCCCAGAGGCAAAATTAGATATTCCTTTGATCTGCTTTACCTATAAATATTGGTATCCAGTTATTTATTATGCATTTAATAAAGAATCATAGCCTTTTAAAAAAAACTATCTACTTACTGTAGCTAGCCAGAACCAGCTCTTGAGAGAGTTTAATTTGCATTTCCACAGCTCTTCCTGTGAAGTAGCCTTTACATCTAGGAGAAAATAGAGTTAACCTCCAAATAAGAAAAGAGTGCCCCCTTGTCCTCTGTGGTGACCTTAAGGTGAATAACTCAACACCAAGTTCACTGTATGGACCACTTATGTATTTATACATGTTGATCATATCCACCTTTAATCTCCTCTTCTCAGGAGAAAATTTCATCTCAGCTCATATCTGAGCTCCTCCATGCCTCTAATCAGTTTGGTTTCCCTTCTCTGCACTTTCTCCAGTTTCTCAATATCCTTATTGTGAACTGGTGTCCAAAACTTAACTGTATATTCTACATGAGGTCTTACTAATGATTTGTACAGGGGCAAACTCTCTCTCTGCAGTCTATACCTCTTCTAATACCAGAAAGGATTTTGCTCACTTTGGAGACTGAAGCTTGGCATTGCATGCTACTATTACACTTATGATCTACCAAAACCCCAAGATCCTTCTCCGCCATTTATTTTCCCAGTTGTACTCCCCCCTAGTATGTAAAGTGCATGCATATTTTTTAGCTCCCAAGTGCATAATCTTACAGTTATCAACATTAAATCTCATTTACTAAATAATCTCCCAATTAAACAGTGATCAAGATCATTGAAATTGGCTTGTAAGTTGGAGACATCCTGTAAGGATGTTACTTCACTGCATGGTGTCATCTGCAAAGACTGAAATTGCACTTTTAATTCCAAACTCTATATCATTTGTAAATATATTAAAAAGCAAGGGTTCCAACACTGAACCTTGGGGTACACCACTTATAACCTTAGACTACTCCCTGAATTCTATATTTTAGACAGTTTTCTATCCATTTACACACTGATTTTTCCAAGCCTGTAGAATTTACATTACACATTGTATGTGGAACTGTGTCACTTTTGCAAAATCCAAGCAGTCCACAGCAACTCCTTTGTCTAAGTTTTTTCTTACTTTCTCATAAAAATAAATCAGATTTGTTTGACAACTTCTGTCTTTCGTGAATCCATGCTGTCTGTTCCTTAAAATATTTTTTTCTATCAAAATCTCATCTATGTGGTCTTTTATTAAACTCTCCTGTATCTTCCAAACCATAGAAATTAAACTAACAGGTCTCTAGTTACTTTTTAACCTCCCCCCATCCGCGGACTCGAATTTTCGGGAGGCCGTTTTTAAACGGCCTCCCAGTGACACGCCCCCCGCGCGCTCCCGCGAGCGCGCTGCGGGGGAAATCGTTGTCGGCCGTGTCCCTTGGACACGGCCGATCACAGATCGTGGTGAATGGCCAATCACAGCGGCCATTCACCACGTGATCGGGCCGTCCAATGAGCGATGATCTCATATGTAAACATATGAGATCATCTCTCATCGCCGGCGCTCCTTCCTGACACGGAGCCTGCAGTGTGAGGAAGGAGGGGGAGCCTCACAGCGCCGGGGACACAGGAGAATGTAATCAGGGCACTGATCACCAGTGCCCTGATTACTAGAGGTAAAAACACACACACAGTGCCCCCCCATCAGTGCCCACAGTGCCCGCCATCAGTGCCCCCCCATCAATGCCCACAATCAGTGCCCATAGTGCTGCCAGTCAGTGACCATCAGTGCCTGCTCATCTAAGCACTGATGAGCACTGACTGGCAGCACTATGGGCACTGAGTGTGGGCACTGATGGTGCTGCCCATCAGTGCCGCTCATCAGTGCCACCCGTCAGTGTCCAGTGCCATCCGCCAGTGCCCATCAGTGCCGCCTATCAGTGCCCGTCAGTGCCGCCTCTCAGTGCCGCCTCTCAGTGCCCAGCAGTGCCACCTCTCAGTGCCCAGCAGTGCCACCTCTCAGTGCCCAGCAGTGCCGCCTATCAGTGCTCATCAGTGCTGCCTATCAGTGCTCATCAGTGCCGCCTCTCAGTGCCGCCTATCAATGCCGCCTATCAGTGCGGCATATTAGTACCTCCTCATCAGTGCCCATAAGTGCCACCTCATCAGTGCCCATAAGTGCCACCTCATCAGTGCCCATCAGTGCAGCCTATCAGTGCCCATCAGTGCCGCCTCATCAGCGCACATCAGTGAAGGAGAAAAATTTATTTTCAAAATTTACTCGCAGAAAATAAGAAAAACTTTTTTTTTTTTTTCAAAATTTTCTGTCTTTTTTCTTTTTTTTTGTAAAAAATAAAAAACCCAGAGATGATTAAATACCACCAAAAGAAAGCTCTATTTGTGTGAAAAAAATGATAAAAATTTCATATGGGTACAGTGTAGCATGACCGCGCAATTGTCATTCAAAGTGTGACCGCGCTGAAAGCTGAAAATTGGCCTGGATGGGAAGGGGGTTTAAGTGCACAGAAGGCAAGTGGTTAAAGACTTTGATCCGTTTTTAAACATTGGCACCACATCAAGCGTGTGTCAATCCAGTAGTACTATGACAGTCATCAAAGTGTCAATAAAAGTTAGAAACAATGGCTTTGAAAAGACAGAGCTTAATTCTTTTAGAATTTGTGGATGGATGCCATCTGGTCCAGGTGCTTTATTCACCTTTATAATGTCTAAATATTTCTGGACTGTATCAATTTTAAGCCATAGTGGTTCATTTGGGGCTGTGTCAATATCATCCCCATTATAGACTTGAGCTCCCTATGTCCCTTTGTTGATCAACAGTCTGGACTCCAAAATTTGCCATTACCAAAAGAACCAAAATAGCCTTATTTTTTTATTTTATTTTTTTAATAAATATGTAGAGGTAGTGTCTCTGGACCTTGATATAAATAAACCACTTACCACTTTCAATATGGCTGCACAAAAGTGACAGAGAAGCGAGTTGCAGTAAGTCTTAACAATAGGATTTTTTAGTATACTATAGGTGGATCAGTCAAATAATAAATCTGTGTGCTTGCTGGGGATTTTTAGCTTGATAAATACACCTTATCAAAATTTCTTGATGTAACAAAACCATCTACAGCAATTACTAATAATTAAACCGTTTCACTATACTGTAGTATTAAAGTGTATGTAATCTCTAACAATATACCTCAAATGATCTAGTGCATCTTGTACAGTAATACATCCACAATATTCACACACACATAAAAAAAAAAATAACATGAAAATTCAAATGCAGTGAGCATAAAAATGAAAATAACTCTGGTATGAATGATCATCCAATAAAATTCTTCAAAGTCCTGTAAACGAACTTGCAATTTAATTGACCAATCAGCAATAAAAAAGGGAAAAAAAACAAAAAGTCAGCGCTACATCTAAAAAACATAAATAAAATAAGCTGCTTGCAATATAGGTCAATATACAAACCCTTAAAATGAACAATAAATAATAATTGCAGCTCTGAAAATAAATTCTACAAATATTATATCATAAAGAACAAAATCAAGCAAAGCAGTCTCACACTGAACAAATTGGAGTCCTTAGATTAATTCAAATTCCTCGAAAGTGGAATAAGTCCACAGGTGACTCTAAATCCTCATTAAGTGTAAATTTGGTAAATTGGAAATTCCCCAGACATAGAGTCTGCCTTTTTTTAAAAGTTCTGCGTAAGCGCATTGATCTGTGCAATTGCATTCCAATCCTCCAACTTCCAGTAGACACTTCCTACTTGTCATCCACTTCTGAGAATGGTGCTCATAAAACATCCTAAAGTAAATAAAAAGCCATATAGTGTAGTATTCTTATATGGACAATGTTTACAAACACCCGCACAAACTGTGCATCAATGTAAAAAAGCACATATCCAAAATGACCTCCACCACAGTTATGCAATGCGCACTTATCGTCAGTGGGTGCTGCCAGATGAGTGTGCAGCAAGAAAGTGTTTCACGGAAGTCTTTTGATTCGGTGAGAGCCAAGCCTTGCGTGAAAGGCATAAAATACTGAATGTTATTTTCAGCTAGACTGCAAGTGGATGATGGTAGGACTGTGTGGTTCTTCACATCCCTTAAAGAGGCTTCTGACTGGGTGGATACGCTACCTCGCCAGCCCTCCTGACAACTGTTCCTTGCTCCTTTTTTCTGTGGCCTTGAAGTGCCTGATGGCTTTTTAATACTGTATTGTCTCTGTGGGTATTACCTCTATTTTCACTACTTACCCTACAGTTTGATGGATGACTGTTTGAACTGTGCTCAGTCCAGAGCTATTGTCCCCACTTTATCATTTTTCTTTTGATACCACAGGTATGGCCTATGTCTGTTGGATCCTTCTTTTATCCTGTTAGATTATTCCTCAATACTTCACATCTATAGCTATTGTGGATTTTACTTAAGTTTTTTTGCCCCAGGCAGTTACTGGGAGACTGCACCTACTTTTTTATCCCGGTCTCCAGTTTGCAGAAAACGCTTGACGTTTGCTTGCGAGAGCATAGATGTCATTTTGCACACATTTCCCCCTTGTAGGCAATTCTGCCTTGCTTGTGTTTGGAACTGAAACCTCCCCAAGTTAGATGTTGGGGCTGGTGGGGTGGGGGTCTTGGTTGGGATAGTTTTGTTGTTTTTTTTTGTCTGTTTACTGATGTGCATTTTCTTACAAGCAGTGTTTTAATTAAAATACAGGGTTGTCATTTCACGTGCAGCCAGGTATGTGTGGTAGTCCAAGTTCCCCTCCTGGGTCCTTCTCCTGTACTCCTGTTCTATTTTCCCTACATGATGTCTGATGGCTAATTGTACCATAGTGTCCTAGAATACCAGGGGCTCAAACTCCTCAGTGAAGAGATCACTAAAATACTACAGCCTCCAAATTTGCATTTTACAAGAGACTCACCTGGTGGGAAGAAAACCCCTGAGCCTTAAGAAACCATAGGTGGGTCATCATTACCACTCCTCGTACACAAATTTTTCCTATGGGTTAGTATTTTGATCCTCTTCCTTTCCGATTATTGGCACTGGTGTTGGACCCGAACGGCTGATATGTTATACTACATGCCATGTTGGAAAAGCTGGAGATGGCTTTGGTAAGTTCGTACTTGCCCCCCCCCCCGTCTCCATTGGACTACTCAACCAGTTGGTGGCTAAAATTGTGACTTATTCTACTAATAATTTTTGGTGCTTTCAATATGGTCCCTAATGCTGGTGCGTACAGATTCACAATGATGGTGGGCGGTACCTCTGAGTTGGCTGCCTGGGTGGAGGCCTTTAACTTTACAGATGTGTGGAGATGGCATTTCAGCGGGCATATACTTGCCACTCTGTCACCTATAAAACCTTCTCCAACATAGATTTATTCTACGCTGGGGGCCTGTCCTTTCCAGGCTTCGGGACATTTCTATTTTGCCACGTGGTATCTCGGATCATGCACCACTTGCCTTACAGCCTAATGTGTCTACTGCTCCAGTGGATAGTTTGTGGCATTTTACCTGGTTTTGGCTATCTAACTCTAGGATTTTTGAAACATATAGATCCAATATGATACGGTATTGAAATGACAAGTTCCAATCTGTGTCTCTGCTTTTAAAGCTTTCTCGAGAGGGTGCTTTCAATCTGGTATCTGTAAGGTGCGATGGGAGTTGAAGGCAGATCTCCAGCAGGCAGAGGGGAAGGTCGCCTCAATGAAGTTGGAATATTCTTATACAGGAGACTCCTGAGTATATGCTTCCTTTCAGGCTGCACTCTGGGATGTTTTTATTCTCCGTACCTCTGCCACCACCCATCTGTTACACCAGTTTAGTGCATTTTTCAGCAGGGGCAGAAAAGCGGCCGCATGTTGGCATGGTTGGCTAAGGAACAGTCCTCACCTCTGTCCAGCTCCTGTATCCGTGATCCTAATGGGATGTTGTTGACTGATCCCACTCATATCAATGCTTGCTTTGCCTCATATTAGCAAGAGCTTTATAGCTCTCGACAGGTGGGCACTGATGAAGAACTGTCTGATTATCTAAGGGAGATTGATCTCCCGTGCTTAACCTCCACCTATAAAGATAGGTTAGACAGCCCATCACTTTGAAGGAACTTGCAGGCAGGAAAGACCCCAAATCCTAATGGCCTTCCTGCTGAATTTTTTAAAACATATGCGGAGAAGCTGCTCCCCACATTCCATGCCATGCCTCTGAAGTCACTGGAAGCAGATTCTCTTTCCCCTTCCATGCCTGACGCAGTGGTGGTGGTCCTTCTCAAACCTGGTAAAGCCCTGAGTCAGTGTTCAATGTACTGGCCTAGAACCCTCCTCAATGTGGATGTCAAAATCCTAGCTAAGTTTTAGCCGGTCATTTGAACACTGTGATCACTGATTTGGTACATGCGGATCAATCCGGGTTCATGTCGGGTAGGGGAACCGATAATAACATCCCTCGGCGCCTTACCCATATTTTTAGGGCAGATGAGGACGGTTGGGGGTTAGTTGCTTCTTTAGATGCTGAAAAAGCCTTTAATTCAGTGAAGCGGCACTACCTCTGTCGCCTACTCTATCACATCCCCAGTGCCAGGGTACTTACTAATAACTAATTTTCACTGAGTCGTGGTATCAGGCTATATGCAGAGGACACCACCCTCTTGTTCCTGGGGGACACCACCACCTCCTTCCTTGCCCATGACACTGCAGATTATTGACATCTTTGAAATATAATACAATAAATACTCGTGCTATGGTGAATATCAAATGTGAGATCAATGAAAAAATGATCTGCAGCAGCTGTGCACAAAGTGTTAATCACTTGTAAACATGAAAATACAAAAAATAGCGCTAGCATAATTTATTGTTATGTTTATTTTTATTCATTTGTATATTTTTTTCCATTTTTTTTTTCATTTTTTCCCAATTTTTCATCTTTTTTATTATTTTTTCATTTTATTTTTATGTAATTTGATTGGTCTCTTAGGAGGAGGAGGCTCCTCTTTGAATATAAATTGTAGGTCTTCACTTTCTGGAAATGAGGTCCTTGATGACGCCCTGTGCGAGGGCGAAACGCGTTGATGTAATTTCCGGTTCTGAGTTTTAACTACTTCACTTCCGGCTGCTGTGGAACGCATGGTGGTCGTTCTCATCTTTGGGTCCTTCTCAGGCATTAAGGTTACCTGGGACAAGTCACTGCTTTTTTACCTGTGTCCTTCTTGTGCTCACCTGAATACTAACACCTCCCTGGCTTGAATTGCTGAATTTAAGTATCTGGGTATAGTGGTGGAGGGTCCCCTGTCTTCCTATTTTGACCTGAATCTACTGCCGTTACTCAAGACCTTCTCCCAAAAGTGTATGGCCTGGCAGTCTTTCCCTCTCACTCCAGTGGGTAGAATGAACCTCATAAAAATGGTATATCTGGGGGCGTGGCCTGGAGTGGCATTACGTAGGAAGCAAGTGAGCAGAGCTCTGCCGGCTAATACTCCTATCCACATTAATCCTGCTTTCCAAGATCCTGTTTTGGGCTCCCCACATCGCCTGCTCGCTCCCGCAACTGCCGAGCCATGTCACCGCCTAAGAAGCCTTCTGACACCCTCGCAAAATTAGATAAGTACTGCCGGAATGATAAAGATGCTTCTTCCCAAGATGGCACCGAGGCGGGGGCGGAGGTGAGTGTGGCGGGAGCAGAGGCCGCGAAGGAGTTTGAGGCAATCTCTCTGTGCCAGGCTTCCCTCACTGACAAAATTGAAGAGGTCAAGGTAGACATCTCCTTGATCCGTCAAGACCAGCAGAAGCTGCGGGAGAGAGTTAGAGGCCGAGCGCAGAATTGGCGGCATGGAGGATTCCCTACCCCCCCTGCAGAGCACCTCTGACCGTCTTCAGCTCCAGGTGAGCCAGCTCCTGCTTAAGCAGGATGATATGGAGAATAGACTGAGGCGCTGTAATGTTAGACTCATAGGTCTGCCTTAGGGGGCTTAGGGGTCTGATCCATCAGATTTCCTGGAGCAGCTTCTAGTAACCACGTATGGCCGGGATGCCTTTTGTCCTACTTTTGTAGTGGAGCGCGCCCACTGCCTCTCGGGCAGACCTCCACCTCAGGAGGCACCCCCTTGCACTTTCATCGCCAAGCTTCTTAACTACAGGGACAGAGACACTATCCTTAGGCTGACCAGGGAGAAGGGCAACATTCCTTTTGGAACCGGCAGGATTGCTATTTTTCTGCTGAGGTGCAGAAGAAGCGCAAAACCTTTCTTGAAGCCAAACTCAGGCTCCGCATCAAGCATATTAAATATGCCATGTTATTTCCAGCTCGCCTTCGGGTGGAGGGTGCAGATAGAGTTCATTTCTTTGATGACCCTGAAGCTGCCATTTCATGGCTGGAACGCTTGGAGACCCGGGGCTGATTGCCCTCTGTACCACATTTCTTGTTTTCATCTGCTGAGGATCTACCTTGGACCCTTCTGCCATACTACCTCTTCTCCGTTGCTGTCCTGCTGCTCCCCTGATGCTATGACTCCTACAGGTGTGTCTGCACTGGACCAGGACCTTTGCTTTGTATCCTGAACTACCTGGATGTCATCTTCGGCCTCACCTTGTCCTGGTGGGCCCTACACTTGCTTACCCTCCATGCAGCGGATGTTCACGGTACCACTTTTCTATTTTCTCCTTTGAGGATTTTATCCGGATGATGGAAGCTGTTACTCTCATGGCTGCCGGAGAGCTCTATTTTTTCCCCTTCATCTTTCCCCCCCCCTTTTTTTTTTCTCTTTTTCTTTTTACTTCATTTTTTTCACGGAACCTTGTAAGTCCTACAATAGTGTCTTGCTACCCAGCGAAGTTTCGCTCACAGGCTCTGCATGTGGCAGGGCTGCACACCAACCACCCCTCTGCTGCCGGATTGGGCGGTGGGGGTAAATTTTTCATCCAACATTTTTTTCTTTATTGCCATGGACTTTTTTTCCCTTTTTTTCTGTGGGGTCCTGTTATTTGTGTGGTTGGGACTGGAATCCTTATGCCCGCACATGTTGGGGTTGGTGTAGGGCGGGGAGGGAGGGAATGTTTTCTTTATTGATATCTGTTTTTTTGCCTATATGGGAATCTATGTTGCATGTCTTTCTACTTATTCTGTGGTTAACTGAGATGCTTGATGGGAATACCGCCTGTTATCCTGCTAATGGTGTCCTTGCTGGGCTTTTATTTTTTTATGTTATGGGTCGAACGGAACCCCAGAAGCTCCGGCACATCTAATTTCCCTGAGCTTAAATTCCTGATGTGGAATGTTAGGGGCATGGGTGATAAAATTAAGCGGTCTGCAGTCTTTGCCACCCTTAAATACCTACGGGCGGATGTAGTGGTGTTGGTTGAGACTCACTTGGAGGGCCGTCTACAGATGGCACTTCGCCGCCCTTGGACTGGCTGGACGTTCATTCATTCAATGTTCCCCTCTCATTCCCGGGGTGTGGCCATTTTGGTTGCAAAATCATTGCATTTTGAGCTTTGGGGGTCCCTAGTAGACTCATCCAGGAGGTATAGATATAAACGATAATGCAAAAAGTGGTCACTGCCTTCACCTATAACTGGTATCAATGGTAAGGAGCACTGGAAGGGCGAACGCAGATCAAAAAAACTAAGAGATTTCCAGTAACAACTTACCAACCAGCCAGCGACCAACTGAATCTTTAAATTGTAGAGTTAGGGAGTGCAGATTACAGGGTGCCTTGCCCGGGCCTGCAGCTTACGCATGTATTTGCAAATGTGTGCAACCAAACCCCTGTTTTTTAATGCATACTGTTAGACAGTTCAATTCAGTTGGTCGCTGGCTGGTTGGTAAGTTGTGACTTTAAATCTCCTAGTTTTTTGATCTGCGTCCGCCCTTCCAGTGCTCCTTACCATTAAGACCAGTTATAGGTGGAGGCGGTGACCACTTTTTGCATTATTGTTGAAATCTATATTGAGCCAGGCAACGCATTGACACCTTTGCCGCCATTGTGCGATGTGCAGGGTGTTCAATGTGACCCTGTGCCTTTAAGGAGGGGTGGGCTCCCTCTAGTCACCTGTCCTCCATCTATCCCATTAGATGCATGTGCTCTCATTGTAGAGACTCTTTAAATTGTAGAGTTAGGGACTGCAGATTAAAGGGTGCCTTGCCAGGGCCTGCAGCTTACGCATGTATTTGCAAATGTGTGCAACCAAACCCCTGTTTTTAACGCATACTGTTATATCTATATATATGCATATCCTTGCGAATGGCATGCTTAATACCTATGATACCTTGCACAATCAATTTGGGCTGCCTGACTATATGTATTTTTGCTACTTGCAGATCCATCACGCTTTCCGTTAGCAATTTCCTCAACCGATCCCTGCTCTTGCCCCGATCTCTGTATTGCAGGTTGTTCGGGGGGTCTGACCCTAGCCACCTTATTTCGATCCTTTACAATATTTTACATGTACCAGCTTCTATGGTTCTCGCATACACTACCAAGCTCAGATGGGAGGAGGATGTGGGGGACATGGAGGATGATGAGTGGAGTGATGCCTTAGACGCCTGCAAATTGGTCTCCCCCCGACTGTCTGACTGCCTTACACAACTATACGTCCTTCACTAAGCTTACCTTACCCCTCTCATGACAGCCAGATACAGATGTGATGCTTCTGACCTTTGCCCCATGTGCCGACTGGACCGGGGAACCTTTTACCACTTTTTATGGAGCTGCCCAGAGCTTCAGGGTTATTGGGCACAGGTTGTTAAATTCCTACATGACACTATGGGCTCCCCTCTCTCACTGTTCCCCAAGTGATGCCTGTTGGGGATATTCCCAGACACCAGTATGGATAAATTCACTACCCTGTTCTTGCACAAGACTCTATTCCTAGCCAGGTGTGATAGCATGACAATGGATGCGAGACATACCCCCCACTTTCCGAGACTGGATTTGAGAGGTTAACAACACGTTGCCCCATAAAAAGTGGATCTACGCTCACTGAGGGTGTCCTGCCAAATTCAATAAAATCTGGGACAGATGGCTGCAGGCTCCAGAGACGTGCTCTTGAGCCCAAGTTTACTGCTCCGATTAGTATGCTGATTTATCTTCCTATGCTATGTTTGCTTCTGGGCATTACCCATGCTGCAGCGATGCATCCCATTTGACTTGCTGTATTCCCATGGCTATCTGTTACTCTGTTTGTTCCTTTGCAATTTTTTTTTTTTAATCAATAAAGAACCTGTTTGATTAAAAAAAAAATGGTTTATCTGCCAAAGTTTTTATAATTCTTTCATAATTGTCCTATTTTACTTCCGGCTTCCTTTTTTGATAAACTGAATGGCATAATTTCTTCCTTTGTGTGGAATGGGAGACAGCCATGTTAGTCTTCCTCCTTCCCTCACGCAGGGTGGATTGTCCTTGCCCAATTTTCAGGCCTATTGTTTTGGACAGCGGTCTTGGTAATGGTAAGATATTGGTTTTCCCAGCCTTGGGATAATGCCGCTGTGATTCTAGAGGTGGCCATAATGGGTTTGTATTCCACTCTTAGTAACTTGGTGTTGTGGGGGGCCGGGTTTCATCCTGGAGTCACTAGCCTAATGTGAACCACTATTGCAGTATGGCATAGGGCTAGAACTCGTTATCGCTCTCCCGGGACGTCGTTCTCTCCTCCCATCCCTCTCTGTTCCTAATCCCCAGGTGTGAGCTACTAGGGGAATAGTGGGATTGAAACACATTGTTTCCGATGGCAAGTTACGCTCATTTCCCACTTGAAAGACACTTATATCTTGCCACAGTGGGTGTATTTGAGATATTTCAAACTTCACCATGCTTTTCACCTACAATTCCCATCTCCCCTTACTCTGGAATCTGATCCTGTGGAAAGTTTACCTACTTCCAGGCTGCTAGACAAGCCCTTATCCTCCCTATACCTCTGCCTAGCTATAGCACCTACCACTAGCCAGGGCCCTTGGTAAATGGCAGACAGACCTTCTTAGTCTGACAGAGGATGATTGGGCTGAAATGGTTGTCCTCCTATCATGGTCTCTGCCAGGGATCGTTTCCTCCAGCTCAAATACTTGAACAAGACCTATTTTACTTCAAAAATGTTCACGGCTCTCTGCCCCTCTACTCCTGTGTCATGTCCCAAATGTGGCATGCCAGAGGCCTCTTTTCTACACATGGTCTGGTTTGCCCGTCTCTTCACTCATATTGGACAGAGGTGCTCGCTGATATTAAGCGAGCCACCAATCTAACCCTTGAGTCGGATCCCAAACTACTGTTTTAAAATGTTATTGATGATCAGTGTTTGGGTTGATATGCTAAGTTATTTGTATGTTATGCCACCTTCTACTTGCAGAGAGAGATATTTCTCAGTTGGAAAGCTGCTGCTCCACCAACAGTATCCACTTGGCGCACTGCTTTGAACTCAGTTCTATCACTGTATAAGATTACCTATCTAAATCAGAACTGCCCAAGAAAATTTGATAAAATTTGGTCAGGTTGGATAGATACTTGGGGCTCTGTGGGGGATGACGCCTCTTCCCCTAGACAAGATGCTGTGCCCTTATTTGTATTTATTCATGTTCTATTATACTTTCAGTGTGTTCTTCATTCTTTTGGGCTATATTTGGTTTTATCCCTTACTCCCCCACCCCCATTCTCTCCTGCCCCCCCTCTCCCTTCTCTCTTTAGGTGATATCCTTCTATCCCCCCCCCCCCATTCTTCCCTATATCCTCCCCCACCTATAGCACTTAATATTCATATGGCTAAATGTTTTGCTCATGTTATATGTGAGTTAGTTGGTATCATATTTCTTGGGATGCTCCGGTTTGTCCTAATATCTTGCAATACCTTTGTTATGGATTTAATGTCCAATGTGCTTTGTACACTGCATGTTTTTTTGTATTTTTTTGAATGAAAACATTTCTTGTTAAATAAAAAAAAAGGAAAGCTTTTTTAAAGCACAAGATGCTGGTAATCATTATCCCTTTAAAGATCACTTCTCCCACTCTTCTTCATCCTTCGGGGGGGGGGGGGGTATTCTTGTAGATAAATGTCCCCATAAGGTGATAAAAACATTGACACTTACATTTAACACTGCCACTCGGGTATGTGTCGGCATGACCTCACGCTCTGTATAGCAACCTACACATGTTTCACGCCACTGTACATCATACATGAGCAGGTGTTTGTAAACAATGTCCATATAATAATACTACACTATATGACTTTTTATTTACTTTAGGATGTTTTGTGAGCACCATTCTCAGAAGTTGATGAAAGGAAGGAAGTGTCCACTGGAGGTTGGAGGATTGGAATGCACTTTTAAATAAGAGAGCCCCTACCAATTGATCTAAGGACTCCAACTTGTTCAGGGGGACTGTTATGCTTGATTTTGTTCTTTATAAAATAATGTTTGGAGAATTTATTTTTAGCGCAATTCTATTATTGAATACACATCCTATTCACATTGATGGGTATGATTGGTCAATTAACTTGAAAGTTAGGTGATGGGACTTTGAAGAACTGTATTTGATAATTATTCACACTAGATTTTTTTTTCATATTAATGTTCATTACATTTAGCCTTTCATTTTATTTATTTTATTATAATACAGTATAATTTTTAGGAAATCACAAATATTGTTCCTTATTGCCAACAGCCTTTGCAGTTTTTACTAGAGTGGACATTGTCTATTTGAAATGTCTAACAATAAATGTATCCTATTTGCTCCCTTTTGGCCAGCTAAATATACAGTTGAATGCATTTAACTACCTATACTCTCTAGCTCTAGACTGTTATCAGTTAGCATTGTTCCCTGCTATTTCCATGGACTACAAAACATCTCCTCCTGTTATGGAGAAGAGAGAGAGAGAGGTGTTATGTGGTCCTAACACAGTGTTATGTAGCCCTAACACACCCTCCTCCTTAGTTATCTATAGGGCTTACATTAGAATGAAGTGTCATAAATTGTGTTTATATTTTTTTTATTCATTTTTATGATTTACCAATAAATGCTTTCTAAAATTTTAGAAAATATTGATGTGTTTGTGATAGTACTGGAGCTAGAGAAGTGTGGCTTGGTTCTTGTGAATATACAATAATGTATGTCTTCATTCAAAGGAGCTGATCCCATAATAAAGAAGTAGTGAGGGTGGACCTTGTTCTGGTCCTTGGTTGCTAGGAGAGATGGGTCGAATGGCACCCTGTTCAGTTCGCGCCAGAACTCTTGAACATCAAGTTTGGATCCGAATAATGAACCCTATTGAAGTCTATTGGACCTGAACTTAAGAAATCAAAAATGCCCATTTTGAGGGCTTAGGTGCAAGTTATTGGGCATACAAAGAGGACATGTATCAATAAAAATGGGAGACATGTATCAATGAAGAAAAAGTGAAAAGTCAAATGAGCAGTGATTTACTGATGCTTAAAGTGTAACAATAAAAATGAAAAGTGGCGCATCTGTACCGTGTATAGAACCTGCTGCAGCAAAAATTACATTTATAAAGACAAAAAAATTACATTTTCCCCGCAAGTTTTTTTTTAAATTTTTGTGAATAATAGCTTAGGGAGCCAGTTTGTATGATGAGGCCATGATTTAGTGCCCTCTGAACAAAATTAGAGATATTTTGGATAAATTCTAGTGTCTGTTTTGCAGACTTTGGATAGAAGTAACAGGTGCAGAAAAATTGGGCTTTGGGTTTTGATAGTGCAATCACACTGTAATCTATCAGAGGTACTGTTGATGAATCAAGTAATGCCTGTGCATTGTCAGGGAGTGGCTAAGGCTGTGTTCAAATAACTCAGCTGACTCTTCCATGCATGATGCTGGGGCTATGAAAGGAGTAGCTGTGGACAAGGAGGCAGAAAAAGCCACTCTGTCAGCTGCGGTGGACTGCGCACTTGTCTCTGTATGGCTGACAGAGGATGGGGAGGATGAGGATCTTTTAGTAAGCCAGTCCAGCACCTCCTCTGCATGCTGTGGTTGTATAGCATGGGCAACATCACTAAACAGAGTAAATGGTGCCCTGCATGAGGAAAAACCACATCCACCTTTGCCTGTGGACACATACGTTGCTGGCCCCCTCACAGTGCCATGGGAATGTCTGCCTCTCCTTGTTACCCTCCCAGACATGATGGGGGGTGGGGGCTTATTGCCGAAATGTAATAGAGAAGGGGAAATGTGCACTTAGATGCACTTTAATCAATGGAAAGTGATGTTTGGTGCTCTTTAACGTGAGTGCTCACTACACAGATAAGCTACACTGACACACTATATATATACTGCAGTAAAACTGCATTGACGCACTTCAATATACTGCAGTAAAGGTGCATTAAGGCATTTCAATAAACTGCAATACAACTGTACTAATGCACTTCAATATACTGCAGTAAAACTGCACTAACACACTTCAATATACTGCCATAAATGTGCACTAAGGCACTTCAATATACTGCAGTAAAAGTGCACTAACACAGTTCAAAATACTGCAGTAAGTGTGGTCTAACTTCGTTCAATATACTGCAGTAAATGTGCACTAACCCACATCAATATACTGCAGTAAATGTGCACTAGTGCACCTCAATATACTGCAGTAAACGTGCAGTAATGCACATCAATATACTGCAGTAAACGTGCACTAAGGCACCTCATTGTACTGCAGAAAAACCTGCCCTGCAAACACTAAACTGAAACTAAAGTAAAAGTGAATGGTCACACTACACTCACATTACCCTATCACTATATTCACAATAAACTGACACAAAAGTAGAAATGGATGGTTGCACTATATTCATGCTGCACTATCACTATATTCACACTACACTTAAACTCTACACTCACAATATAATCACAATAGCACACTAACTTGCAAGTAGCAATGAACAGAGCCCTGTTCTATCTATGGCAAATGGCTGCTTTGGGAAGGATCCTTTTATAGTGGGGGTGGGTCTATGAGCAATGAGACATGATTGGATAGAGTCATCATTACTTTCTCCAATCATAGCTCTGACAGTGTTCTGTGCCCTAATTGGGCAAATACTTAATTGTTTCAGCCAATCAGGGCTTCCAATGCACTGTGCTGAGCACAGTGCATTGTGGGGCGTTTGGCAGGCCGAACAAACGGTCGAACACCACGACAATTTGGGTGTTCGCAGAACGGGTGAACAGCCAATGTTCTGCCAGAATTCATGTTCGGGCCGAACCGTTCACCCAACGTAAGTTGCTAGCCATTAGATTGGGACAAAAAGAGTATTCAACAAATAAAAACAACACCCTTTTTTGTTGTGTCCCTGCTAGGTGGATTCACTCACTCACTTTTTCCTGGTGACCATTGTCACTGGGACGGACAGAAAGTAAAGGAAAAATCTTAATTTTTCAATTGTCACCAGGTAAGCAAAAAGGGGAACCAAGGAGCAACTTCATATTTCCCTCATATTGGAGAGATTTTTGCTGCCTTCCTGGGATGCAGATGCAACAAATAACATCTCACATGGTGCTGGAAGACAGGTGCTCAGGACAATATCCAGAAACTGCATGGAAGCACTTCAGGGAGGATATTTAGCAGAAGCAACTGCCCGCAGGTAATGGGATACACACTATTACAAATAATGTATATGGTCCTGTATCCCAAAAAACCCTAAACTTTATTAACAGTGGGGGAAAAAAATAAATCAAACTATTAGTGTCAAATATATAATGAAAAATATAGAAAGAAAAGAAGTATTGAAGTGTTTCTAACCCAACTGCAACTACCTTACAAATCACATTTTGAAGCACATTTATAATTTATTTCTCCTGTAAGCTAACCATCAGAAACATAACATTTCTCTGGAGAATAAGAGGAAAGAGCGAGACGGCATCCATTCCATCATACTATGCAGCAAGGTATGTTACATGTTTTCAGTGAGGTACAAGACGGGGGATGATTGTTTCCCCCTTAGCGCCCTTTCTATGTTTTTTTACTGCTTTTATACCTACCTTGTGTCTCTTCTATAGATCATTGGGCCATAGTTCTGTGAACTTTCAGCTCTTATGGATCTCGGTGTTTAGATGGGAATTTTCCATTTGTATTGTAGATTATACAGCTACCTAATTCTGGGATCTGGCTATTGTTTTTACTGGAGGAGGTATGTAACCCAAACCTATATGGGGACCTTCTATATGGGAATTCGTGGGGAGAGAGGTTGTTGTACCCCCTCCTCTCCCAGATATATTTATGGACATAGCTGTCCCTTTTCCCCCCTCCCTCTCCCCCCCTTAGGGGGATTTTGTTCTCAGATAAATACAGATAAATATACATATGTGATACTGGTATTTTTCTTTCCAGGCAAATTCCCTTCTTGGTTGGATTGTATTTTTTGACATCTGCATTGAGGGTTTCAAGTTGCAATTGAGGCTACCAGCCCTTCTCCCTAATATATCCCCTATTATATCCCATATGGTATTTTCATCCATACATATATATATATATATATATATATATATATATATATATATATATAATATCATCTATATTAGGCTTTTGTGCCTATGCACAAAGGCCGAACAAACGGTCGAACACCACGACAATTTGGGTGTTCGCAGAACGGGTGAACAGCCAATGTTCTGCCAGAATTCATGTTCGGGCCGAACCGTTCACCCAACGTAAGTTGCTAGCCATTAGATTGGGACAAAAAGAGTATTCAACAAATAAAAACAACACCCTTTTTTGTTGTGTCCCTGCTAGGTGGATTCACTCACTCACTTTTTCCTGGTGACCATTGTCACTGGGACGGACAGAAAGTAAAGGAAAAATCTTAATTTTTCAATTGTCACCAGGTAAGCAAAAAGGGGAACCAAGGAGCAACTTCATATTTCCCTCATATTGGAGAGATTTTTGCTGCCTTCCTGGGATGCAGATGCAACAAATAACATCTCACATGGTGCTGGAAGACAGGTGCTCAGGACAATATCCAGAAACTGCATGGAAGCACTTCAGGGAGGATATTTAGCAGAAGCAACTGCCCGCAGGTAATGGGATACACACTATTACAAATAATGTATATGGTCCTGTATCCCAAAAAACCCTAAACTTTATTAACAGTGGGGGAAAAAAATAAATCAAACTATTAGTGTCAAATATATAATGAAAAATATAGAAAGAAAAGAAGTATTGAAGTGTTTCTAACCCAACTGCAACTACCTTACAAATCACATTTTGAAGCACATTTATAATTTATTTCTCCTGTAAGCTAACCATCAGAAACATAACATTTCTCTGGAGAATAAGAGGAAAGAGCGAGACGGCATCCATTCCATCATACTATGCAGCAAGGTATGTTACATGTTTTCAGTGAGGTACAAGACGGGGGATGATTGTTTCCCCCTTAGCGCCCTTTCTATGTTTTTTTACTGCTTTTATACCTACCTTGTGTCTCTTCTATAGATCATTGGGCCATAGTTCTGTGAACTTTCAGCTCTTATGGATCTCGGTGTTTAGATGGGAATTTTCCATTTGTATTGTAGATTATACAGCTACCTAATTCTGGGATCTGGCTATTGTTTTTACTGGAGGAGGTATGTAACCCAAACCTATATGGGGACCTTCTATATGGGAATTCGTGGGGAGAGAGGTTGTTGTACCCCCTCCTCTCCCAGATATATTTATGGACATAGCTGTCCCTTTTCCCCCCTCCCTCTCCCCCCCTTAGGGGGATTTTGTTCTCAGATAAATACAGATAAATATACATATGTGATACTGGTATTTTTCTTTCCAGGCAAATTCCCTTCTTGGTTGGATTGTATTTTTTGACATCTGCATTGAGGGTTTCAAGTTGCAATTGAGGCTACCAGCCCTTCTCCCTAATATATCCCCTATTATATCCCATATGGTATTTTCATCCATACATATATATATATATATATATATATATATATATATATATATATAATATCATCTATATTAGGCTTTTGTGCCTATGCACAAAGGCCGAACAAACGGTCGAACACCCCAACAATTTGGGTGTTCGCAGAATGGGTGAACAGCCAATGTTCTGCCAGAATTCATGTTCGGGCCGAACCGTTCACCCAACGCAAGTTGCTAGCCATTAGATTGGGACAAAAAGAGTATTCAACAAATAAAACAACACCCTTTTTTCCTCTCTCTGTATCCCTGCTAGGTAGATTCACTCACTCACTTTTTCCTGGTGACCATTGTCACTGGGACGGACAGAAAGTAAAGGAAAAATCTTAATTTTTCAATTTTTACCAGGTAAGCAAAAAGGGGAACCAAGGAGCAACTTCATATTTCCCTCATATTGGAGAGATTTTTGCTGCCTTCCTGGGATGCAGATGCAACAAATAACATCTCACATGGTGCTGGAAGACAGGTGCTCAGGACAATATCCAGCAACTGTATGGAAGCACTGCAGGGAGGATATTTAGCAGAAGCAACTGCCCGCAGGTAATGGGATACACACTATTACAAATAATGTATATGGTCCTGTATCCCAAAAAACCCTAAACTTTATTAACAGTGGGGGAAAAAAATAAATCAAACTATTAGTGTCAAATATATAATGAAAAATATAGAAAGAAAAGAAGTATTGAAGTGTTTCTAACCCAACTGCAACTACCTTACAAATCACATTTTGAAGCACATTTATAATTTATTTCTCCTGTAAGCTAACCATCAGAAACATAACATTTCTCTGGAGAATAAGAGGAAAGAGCGAGACGGCATCCATTCCATCATACTATGCAGCAAGGTATGTTACATGTTTTCAGTGAGGTACAAGACGGGGGATGATTGATTTCCCCTTAGCGTCCTTTCTATGGTTTTTTACTGCTTTTATACCTACCTTGTGTCTCTTCTATAGATCATTGGGCCATAGTTCTGTGAACTTTCAGCTCTTATGGATCTCGGTGTTTAGATGGGAATTTTCCATTTGTATTGTAGATTATACAGCTACCTAATTCTGGGATCTGGCTATTGTTTTTACTGGAGGAGGTATGTAACCCAAACCTATATGGGGACCTTCTATATGGAAATTCGTGGGGAGAGAGGTTGTTGTACCCCCTCCTCTCCCAGATATATTTATGGACATAGCTGTCCCTTTTTCCCCCTCCCCCTCCCCCCCTTAGGGGGATTTTGTTCTCAGATAAATGCAGATAAATACACATATGTGATACTGGTATTTTTCTTTCCAGGCAAATTCCCTTCTTGGTTGGATTGTATTTTTTGACATCTGCATTGAGGGTTTCAAGTTGCAATTGAGGCTACCAGCCCTTCTCCCTAATATATCCCCTAGTATATCCCATATGGTATTTTCATCCATACATATATATATATATATATATATATATATAATATCATCTATATTAGGCTTTTGTGCCTATGCTAATATTATACCACCACCTTTATGATCCACATATATTGGCTTCCCGGCACCTGCAGAGGAGATACCCCTTCATCTTGTCCGTCCTATTTTGAGGTTAGCATAATTATAGTTGAAAAATTATGCAATATGTATCAATGTATGAATATGAAATATTTGTTTATAATGATTGTAATTTTTGTATTTTCACTATATTCTCTTTAGTGCAGCACCTATTTGGTCTTGGCAATGCCCTGATGAAGCAATGAATGCGAAACGCGTTGGCTTATCCAGGGACCAATAGTCTGCAAAATATATATTAGGATCCAGTAGTGTGGTATTTTTGGTACACAGTTATACACACACAGACCGGTATATCTTTTATGTACTGTATGTCTTGTTGTCATGTTTTTTATTCTTTTGTAATAAAATGAATATATTTTTTATACATATATGAGTGTTGTATTTGTATTCCTGCAACCACCAGTTATGTCGGTATAGTCCCGCTTTCTTGGGTCCTCTCTTGGCCCCTACTACCCCTTGTTTTTTGTTCTAGTTTATTGGGGATGATGGCATACATTTCATAGTATTCATTTTTTTGACTCTCTGGAGAATATTTGTGAACAACGAGGTCAACAAGTTATTCTTGCCCTGAATTGGAAAGTCTTAATAAGTTGCAGGAAGCTTTATTAGGGTTTCAACTTTCAGCCAGTAGAAATTGGAGTAACTATTGATGAGAAAGCTTGTTTGGAAGCGCTTGTTTTTTGAGTGGGATACCCTTCATAAAGCTGCTGCTAACTGCTGTCAGTTCAATCTTTTCATATTTGTTTTTTATTTATGACTAGTTGGTACTGTAGTGTAGACTACATGAAGCTGAAAGGTACTGCTGTGTATACTACATCAATCATACTGGAGTTGTGACTTTTGAATTTCTCCCCAGAATAAGACAAATATTGCCACATGTGATAAAGAATAGCAGGTTAGCGTTCCAATGTTTCATCTTGCAATCTTAAACATCTTTCATCAGTGCCCTATAATACTATTACTGTGCAAGAGTAGGGTGACCAGAGGTCCCTGGTTTCCAGGGAAATTCCCTGGACTGAAGACACTGTCCCCAGACCAAGTATTTCCCCGGTTTTTGTCCCGGGATTGGATTTTAACTTAAAATTTCAAAGACAGTCGGTGCAGAATAAAAAAAAAAAAAAGTATTCTGAACTACACACCCCTCGCCGCTGCTCCTACTAGCATTATCTGTGCCCTTTTCTGATGATCATGTGCTGGTCAGCGTGGAGGGACTAGTTCTTCAGTTTGGGGCACGTGCCCCTTCCGCTCCGGCTCGCATGTTCTTCTGCCTTGGCTCAAGCCCTGACCAGCCACCTGCCTGCCTATCTCCTTGCCTTCTCTGGCGGAGTAATCTTCCTCTGCTCAGATCCACTCCCCACCCAGTAGTAGCCGGGGCCCAGAGAGTGAGACTTGAGAGGCTGTGAGGCAGGCGGTGGCAGCAACAGGCAGAGAGAGAGGCAGCTGAGCTCAGCTGACAGTGTCCAGCAGCAGGAACAGAGAGAAAGCGGATCCCATCATGGGGCTGCCAGTGCCTTCAAGGTTTCAACACAGGTGTGCTTTGGGGGTGTCTGTGAATAGACTACATTGCACTGTATCTGTCTCTGCTGGCATAATGGAAGGCCGTTCTCTCAGTATGGAAGACCTTGATCCTGTGTTCCTGCAAAGCAGGGACAGAGGTCTATGCCTTCCCTTAGTAAAAGCACCCCCCCCCCCCCTGCAGTGAGAAAACACTTGTTAAGCACATATTTAACTCTTTGATTGCCCCTGATGTTAACCCCTTCCCAGCCAATGTCATTAGTACAGTAACAGTGCATATTTTTAGCACTGATCACTGTATTAGTGTCACTCGTTCCCACAAAGTGTCAAAAGTGTCACTAAAAAAATATGTCCCCGGATTTAATTTTAAAAATCTGGTCACCTTATGCAAGAGTGTTCACTACTTTAAGGAACAGTCAGTACAATCATATGGCAATGGACTAGGTGTATTTATTCCAGTTTTTATAATGTATGAAATAGAATAGTTTGGAAATCTTTCCAGGTTAATGCTGTACTTTGACAAAAAATTGGCTGTGATATCTGGCACCATTGCACTGGTACAGAAGGTAAAATATTTCATGATGATAGAACAATTCTATGTGCATTAATTACTGTATTGAAAGCAACTCTCCCGCTAGGGGAAAAGAGAAAAAGGCTTGTATTTATTATTTATGTATGACACTTCAGTGATTTAAGTAGAGTAAACCACATTTTTTCATTATACAATAAAACCTTGGATTGCGAGTAACTTGGTCTGCAAGTGTTTTACAAGACAAGCTAATTTTTTAAATAAATATTAGCTTGATAAACGAGCGATGTCTTGCAATACGAGTAGCAACTGAGTAGAAGCCTGCGGTCAAACTGGGTACAATTTAAAGTAGTGCTATTAAAAGCCAGACTTTAATCACTACTTCAGTACTACTACAGCACTACTTCAGCACTACTTCTGTGAGATTTGTAACGATTTGATATGACTTCAGTGCTACTTCAGTGAGCAGGGCTGTCCATGTCACAGGGAGGAACAGTGATGTTTTGAACCAAAGTTTAACTAGCAAAATGTTAATATTTAACTTCTTTCAGTTTTGGGTTTGGTGCCTCAAACATTTTGCCACAAATAGCAAGCTTTTCACCCTTGCTCAACGATACAATACCCACCATGAAATTATGGTCTTCATTTCTACGTTATTTTTATTTTTAATTATTTTCTTTGTTCATCTCATCTTCTTTTTCAATCATTCATATTTAAAATCCTTACATATTTTATAGCTACAAACTTTCTCATCTTGAGGAACTCCTTTTTTGGATTCTACCAGTACAGCTAATCTATATGATTTAGTCTGTAAGTAAACATCATTTATTTTCTACAATTATTTCCTTTTGCTAAAAAATAGCATTTTTTCAAGTAATTTATCTCACTTACATGTCATTTGTAGAAGCAGCCTTAGTTCCTGATGTGACTTAGAAACCTGGGGAAAACCTTTCACACATGGACCAGACAAAAGAAAGATGTATGTAACATAAAGCACATTGCATAATTCTACTTTAAATTCTGCATATGTGCAAAAAACTTACAATTCATTGTTGTTTCTAGACATGGTGACTTATCCTTGAAAATTGCTAATACCTATCCACCCGAAACACGTAGGATAATCTCCTGGACATTTTCCTCTGAACAAAGTTCCAAGCCTGAAATATACGCATGGAACAACAGAGACAAATGTTCCTCAAAAGTCACCATTTTTCACCTTGTCACCTACCTTTCTAACTTCTTCACTTCTCTCACCGATGGACCTTAAACCCATCCATGACAAACTTGCCAATTACCTTGTAAAACTTTTTTGAACATAAACTGTTCAATTTTTATTCTAAGGCTTCTTTCACACGGTCCGCCTCCGCAGGCGGATCCGTGTTGCTCAGCGGGGATCGATCCGCGATCCCCGCTGAGCCGGGCAGATGACAGCTCCGTCTCCGCTTGCAGAGCGGAGAGGGAGGTGTCTCAGCACCCGCTGCCCTCTATGGGGGATCGGATGAGAGCGGACCGCTTGTCCGCTCTCTTCAGATCCGCTCCGCTCCGATTACTGAACGGATGGAAAAATAGGGTTTCCATCCGTCCAGATTTCAGCACAGGATCGGATGCGGATGGCAGCGGGTGTCAGCGGAGGTGACCTCCGCTGACACCCGCTGCCCCATAGAGCTGCATGGAGGATCCGATCAGATCCGCCTAAAAAACTGACAGGTGGATCTGATCGGACCGCCCGTGTGAAAGGGGCCTAAGATACTTTACTTTGTTTACTCTTGCCCTTAAAGTCCCAACAACCTTGGTTTGAGGCACCTAACCTAAAACACAACGATTTCACAGGGACGGTGGCAAAACCTTACTATAAGGCATCCTAGAGGTCAAAACCCCTTTTCCAATATTTAACTTCTTTCAGGCTCAAGTAAGAGAGGTGCCTCTTATCTTGGGTTCACACTGGGGCGGCTTCAAAGTCACCTGACTCTGAAGCCGCCCCGTGCAGAGGGCTTGCATACGACTTCTCTAATAGATGTCAATGCAAGTCGCCCCCAAAGTAGTGCAGGAACCTTTTTCTAAGTCGGAGCGACTTGAGTTGCTCCAATTAGAACGGTTCCATTGCACTAAATGGAGCGTGACTTGTCAGGTGGCTAAGTCCCCTGACAAGTTGCCCCAGTGTGAACCGGGACTTAGTGTAGCAATATGGTTACAATTAATGAAGGTACAACATTTAGCAACTCACATGGTTGATGATTAAAAGAGGCACATCTAAGTATGCAAGCATCCGTGGTAAAGCTGTCCACATAGACCATCCTCCGCACCTCCGACTCTCACCACTGTCAGTCGGCGATCGTGACAGGGAAGGCTACCCTGCAATAGAGCAATCTTAAAGCGCTCGTGGAACGCAGTGTGGAAGGAATGACGTAGATGGCGGTGGCGATGCAAAGGAATGTCTTTGTGGACAGCTTTACCCCAAATTCCTGCATACTTTGATGTGTCTGTCTTATTCATTAACCATGTGAGTTGTTAAATTTTGTACCTTTATTAAATGCAACCATATTGCTACATATATTGCTTCTCTTTTATACTTTGTAGCTCCTGCTGGATTCTGCTTTATGCATTCCCTCTTGACATTTATTTTTTTTGTGTGTGGTTGTGGAACAAATCATATGAGTTTCTATTATTTCTTATGGGGAAATTTGCTTTGATATACGAGTGCTTTGGATTACAAGCACATTTCCAAAACAAATTCTGCTTGCAATCCATGGTTTTAATACATAATTGTTTTTATATTTTTGATTGTGTCCTTTGCGTTTAAAGATGTATTTACTTTTTTCTGAAAAAAATCTTAATTTTCAGTTGGTAGATTGTGTGAGCTACTGTACATCCTATACAAATGCTTTTACTAGAGAGCGAGAGGCATGCAGTCTTTGGTCATTTTATCTTTGAGTACCATCAAGAGTCACGTTTTGGTAATTTTGTTTTCTCCAGACAGAAGAAAAGCCAGGATTGGTCCAAAGGAGTACTTTCTGGGATGGTAATTCCTAGCCTTGTACCAAACAAAGTATGTCATCCAAACGTGATGACAGACTTTGTAAGAAGCTTATTTCCTATTCTTTAGAAATATAGGAATGACCAAAACAGGTCCCTGTCCCTCAGAACACAAACAGCTAGGTTTGGTAAAATCAGTGGTCGAGAAGCAAGATGGTGTACCATCTCCTAGGACGGAAGATATGGATGATCCAGGAGAGTCTATGGAGAGTCTGCTAGGATGTTAATTATGTCTTATGTGTGTATGATTGTACTGGACCGATAGACATGAAATATGGCTCTGAAGGAAATACTGCAAAGCAGATCTGTGAAGAGAATATGGTGTGGGTGGGCCTTGTTCTGATCCTAGGCTACTACCTCTCTGATGATGACAAAGGCAGTATTTGCAAAGAGGAGTGGGTATTGGTGCTGCTCTATTCTACCTCAGAGTGTTGGACTAAATTTGTCATATATCATACCGTATCATACAGTTTTTCCAAATAAAATTGAATTTACCGTATCCCGCTATGGAGCTTGTCCTTTGACATTTGCATGTACGTTTGAAACTGTTGTGGAGAGTAAGAAACACCAAGGAGGAATATCCTAGGAGTGGCCCTGAATATCTTTAAACAGCCAGGTGGACATGTGGTGGCTGGTAAGGATGATCGAACTTTTGAAAAGTTCGGTTCGACCAGAACACCCGAATTTTCCAAAAGTTTGGTTCGGATTTCAGAACCCCATTGAAATCAATGGGACCCGAACTTCGGTAATCAAAAAACATGATTTTGAAGCTCTAAAACCCAATCAATGCCCCTAAAAAGTGCCTAGGGTTCTGGGTCATGCCCCATTAACTATTAATCACACAAAAAAAAGTTCTTAAAAATTGTCATTTTTGATAAAAAAGCCAATTATTGAAAAATTAAATTAAAAAAAAAAAAAAAAAAAAAAAAGAGATTTTGTATTTAGTATCTGGGGGGTCTAAAAGGTGTGCATGTGAAGTTTCAGCTCTGTAGCATGTCCAGAACCATGAAAAAAAAAGGATAATTTTTCAGTAGAACAGGGATGTGGGTCGGGACCCTCCTTTAACTTTAACACCTATATGATCTTTTTTTCTGGTTCTGGACATGCTACAGAGCTGAAACTTCACAGGTACACCTTTTAGACCCCCCAGACACAAAATCACACAAAAAAAGTTCTTAAAAATTGTAATTTTTGATAAAAAGCCAATTATTGAAAAATTAAAAAAAAAGAGAGATTTTTTGATTTTTACTTTGGATTTAGTATCTGGGGGGTCTAAAGGGTGTACATGTGAAGTTTCAGCTCTGTAGCATGTTCATAACCAGAAAAAAAAAGATTGTTTGTATTAGAAAACTTTCAGCTCAGGGGGTTTGCTTCGCTCCTGTAACACCTTGCCGGTTTAATAGAAGGCATTTTTTTGGGATCTTTGCAGTCAGGAAAAACATCTGAACTTGTGTATAGCGGTACTGTGCACAAGTTCTGATGTTTTGCCTGCCTTCAAAAACCCCCAAAAAATGCCAGCAAAAACACACCTGGGCATTTTTTTTTGACGCTAGCGTTTTTTTTGGTTCTTTTGAGGCAGGCAAAACATCTGAACTTGTGTATAGTGGTAAATATACACACATCCATATATTTATATACACACCTAGACATATATAGGTGTGATAAAACCCCCTGTCAGAAAGTTTTCTAATACAAACAATCTTTTTTTTTCTGGTTCTGGACATGCTACAGAGCTGAAACTTCACATGTACACTTTTTAGACCCCCCAGATCTGAAATCCAAAATCTCTTTTTTTTTTTTTTTTTCAATAATTGGCTTTTTTATCAAAAATGACAATTTTTAAGAACTTTTTTTGTGTGATTTTGTGTCTGGGGGGTCTAAAAGGTGTACCTGTGAAGTTTCAGCTCTGTAGCATGTCCAGAACCAGGAAAAAAAGGATTGTTTGTATTAGAAAACTTTCTGACGCTAGCGTTTTTTTGGCATTTTTTTGGGTTCTTTTGAGGCAGGCAAAACATCTGAACATGTGTATAGGGGGTATATATACACATATATGTCTGAATATATACCCCTAGACATATATAGGTGTGATAGTAGCAGAAATATATTACTGTAAATGATTTCATTAGCGCAAGCATTTATTTCTGCTACTATCACACCTATATATGTCTAGGGGTATATATTCAGACATATATGTCTATATATACCCCCTATACACATGTTCAGATGTCATGTCTGACATCAAACATGTCCTCAAAAAAGCACTGGCAGTGGCAGCCCCTGCAGCATAAAAAATGCTTGGCTGGTGAGAAGCCATATGGGTGTGCCGAAGCTATTCAGAAAAATGATCTTTTCTCTATAGCGGTCACCCTGCTATGGAAGGGTTTTGTCACCCTGCCATAGCAGTCACTGCCAGTTAACCCTACACTACACTACGGCCCCCTTACACTTAACACTTTCCCTACAGAAACTCAATTTTTGAAGCTAACTTAAGTGTAAAGGAGCACTCTAACTACACTAGATATCCCTTTCCTCACACTAAAAATAGCTAAATGACACTTTTAAAGTAAAATTAACAGAACTGCTTCCACTCTCTTCCATGTCCAGTATAACAATGCTAGGAATATGGCGGGGGCGATCTTATATACTGGGGGGCGTATTCACTAATGATTGGTCTAGGGACCCCCTAGTAACTCCAATCACATTCCTAGCATTCTCCTGCCCCCTCAATTGGCTTTTGCTAATGGTTCTGGTCCAATCACGGGCTTTTAAAGCCCATTTCCTGAAGCATTGCATTTTGGGCGGTTCTGGTTGCCGAATTCCGAACTTTTTGGGCAAAAAGTTCTAAATTCGGCCGAACCTCGAACACCCAATGTTCGGGTCGAACCGATGGTGGACCCGAACCGTTCGATCATCCCTAGTGGCTGGATTGCCCCTTTGAAGGGAGATATCTCTGGTGAGTGAGGCAACAAGAGGGGGCACATGTGGATACACCGGGCACTGTGCATGCTTCTGAGTAACTCTCTCCTGCTGCAACATCACCAGTTCCTGTCCTCAGAGGAGTACTTGCAGTACTGATATATGAAGGGTGGACTATATTTTTTTAATGAAAGGACATATGATTGGTAGCACTGGTCACTTTATCTGCTATTGGTCACTTTATATTTAATAAGCACAATTGATATTTTAAGGCACAATTGATTTCATCACGTGTTTGTCTTTATAGTAATATTGAGTATTTTCACTGGCCCCTTGCTTTTTTGCACACAATTGTATATAATTATATGCATTTTTTGTATTTTTTATAGTTATATGTTTATCTAAATCAAGTATTTTTGGGCATGGTATGATATATGACAAATTCATTCTAACTCTCTGAGGAAAAAAAAATGACATCATTTTGGCTTAGGCCAGAAACCAGGAAGCAACTAATGAAAAGTTTAAACTAATCTGTAAAATGTATTAGAAAACATCCAAACAATATATATATATATATATATATTTTAAGTAGAGGCCCAAGAGAATAAAATGGTGGGTATTGTAATTTTATACTGCATGTCACATGATATTTGCATCGTGGTCAAACGGATATTTTTGAAGAAAAAAAATACACTTTAATGAGGTTTAGTGCACACAAACACAATATAATACTACATTTTTGGTAAACTGTAAAAGATGATGTAACACCAAGTAAATAGATACCAAATATGTCATGCTTTAAATTTGTGCACCCCCATGGAATGGTAACAAACTATAGTACAATAAATTATCCATAGGCGACACTTTAAAAGAATTTACAGGTTACCAGTTTAGCCTTACACAGGAGGTACAGTTCTAGAATTATTGCTCTCATTCTAATGTTCGTGGCCATGGCGCTCGACTGAGGATGGCGGCTGTGTGATTCCTCAGCTCCGCTCCCCGCCGGCCTGCTAGTGCCTGCCCGCGCTCTTACAGATCCCGCCCGCATCTACAGAGCACCGCGCCGGACTGCTGCTGCCTTCGGGAGCCGACCTGGACCACTGGGTAAGCAGGGGCGACCCTTGAAAGACACTTTAGGACACATCTCAAAGCCGCGGCCTGCATGACCAAGATGGCGGCGGGGGCCCGACCTATGCTCAGAAGCTGCAGCAGGGCTCCATGTCGGCTCTCCCTGCTCAGCTCTCGCAAGGACCATCAGCGGAGGCTGATCGAGGGGGCTCACAGACCTCTTCACTCTCTCTGGAGAGAGACATCTTTTCAATCCAGTCTGACCTGGACAGACCCCTGTGTGACATAGCGCTGAGTCAGGGGAGCTTGGGTGACAGCTTTCCCCCTCTGTCCGGAGCACAAGTTGCAGCCCCTCACCCACAGCCGGAATACTCTGGTGACCCTATTTTACTGGCAAAATTCTCTACCTTACTGGAACAGGGTCTTGAGAAAGCTAGCCAGCATATCACTTCTGATCTCAAGCAGGAATTTCAGGCTCTAGGCTCCCGCATGAGCTCTATTGAATCTATTTTAGAGGATACAGTGGCAAGGACATCTCAGAACACAGTATGTATTGAGACTTTTCAGAATAGGTTGGAAGATGCCTTGACTAAAATTGACGATCTAGAAAACCGTTCTCGTCGGTGCAATTTTAGAGTGCGTGGTATACCTGAGTCATTCACTGATGCCAAAGCTATCACTAAGGAACTCATAGTGCACCTAATACCGGACATTAACCCCCACAAGTTGGAATTGGACAGGGCGCACAGGGCCCTAACAGCACCTAGGGAAGATGGCCTCCCACGTGACATAATCGTGAAGCCTCACTACTACAGGGTGAAGGAGCAGGTTATGGCTAGAGCCAGGGACATTGCTGACCTACAGCTTTGTGACCATAAAATCCAAATATTCCCTGACATATCGCCTACTACAATCCAAAAACACAGGAATCTGAAACCTTTGTTACAACCCCTCATAGCCAAAAATATAAAGTATTATTGGGCGTTTCCTTTTAGACTGAACTTTGCATATCGTAATAAGAAGCACTCTTTTGCCACGTTTCCTGAGGGAGAGGCCCTCTTGCGATGCCTGGGACTGATCTCCATGGATCCGGATGGACCCCCTTCTACTCCGCATTCCAAATCTTCTGCAGCCAGGTCCACACAGAGTCCGTTGCCTCAGGTGTGGAGGTCTACCAGGAGCCAAGCCAAGATGAAAAGCAAGCCACCCTGATGGACTAAGGGAGACTCTAGGTTCTAAGTAACCGTGTGTGCACTTACTTTTTTCTTCCACCTTTAGGTGTGGTGTCCCCTTTTCTTTGGGCACGACTCAACTTTTTTGGACGTATCTTTCAGAGCTTTTTTTATGCTCTTTGATTTTGCATTTTTTCTCATTTTTGATCCTTGAGCGGGATCATATTTGTGATTTCCCGGCTGGGAATCCCTGACATAATGTTGATAGCTGTGGGGGGGGGGGGGGGACCTGGGGCTGAAGGCTGTCTGGCCTCGGAGTGTTCTGTGTTCCTCCGGGCCGGGGTTTCCGGGTCTCTGGGTCGTCGACCCCCATGGATACTGTTACTTTGATGATATTGACTGTTCTATCTTTTATGGGTGGGTGAGGGCCGGTGGTGGTAGTCATGTGCCCTGTTTGACTTTGTTTCCCACCCTCTGTGGGTGAGACGGGGCCAAACCAACTCCTGGGCTTGCCCAGTGTCACATTTGTGGTTTGACGGGGCATTTCCTCGGTGGTTTACAGATTTTTTTTTATTATTGCTGTTTGATTTGACTAAGCACCATGGCAGACGATACAGTTAGGGTCCCAGTGAAATTTGTCACGCATAATGTGAGGGGTCTGAATTCCCCGATTAAGAGGCGGCAGGCATTCCAACAGTACAAATCCCTACAGGCGGATGTGCTTCTCCTCCAGGAAACACACTTCCCACCTAACTACAACCCGACATTTCTACACCACCATTACCCCACGTTTTATTTAGCTAACGGTCCGGGTAAGACAGGGGGGGGTAGCGATTTGCTTTTCTAAACGGGTGTCCTTCACTCTGGAGCGTCAGGTTAGTGACCCTGAGGGCTGCTTCCTGCTGGTGGTGGGATGTTTGGAGGGGCCTCCGGTCTCTATTATCTCTTATTATGCCCCTAATACTGGCCAATTGCCCTTCTTTCGTTCTCTGTTACATGCACTTACTCCCCAGTTGGAGGGCCTGGTGTTCTATGGGGGGAACTCTAATGACGCCTTCGATTCAGCGTTTGATAAAACGGCGAAGCTGACGTCCTCCTCTAGACATTACCCCAAAATAGGTTCTAAATTGGCTAAAATGCTGCATTATCATAATTTGATTGATCTTTGGCACGAGCTGAATCCCTCGTTTACTCGTTTTTCTCGCATGCCCACCAGACTTACACCAGGATTGATCAATCATCTGCTAATCCACCCTGGGTCGGCGCACCTTTTTCAGCGTAGTAAGATAGTGGATGTCGCCTGGTCGGACCACTCCCTGGTATGGACCTCCTGTGACGACTTGGTTGTTTGGAGGGGCCCTGCTCCCTGGCGGTTGAATGAATCGCTTTTGAGCAATCCTACAGTATGTTTCGAGCTTGAACAAAATATTAAAGATTATTTTGCCTCCAATGATCCGGCTGATACTTCTCCGGTCATTAATTGGGCGGCTCATAAAGCCACTATCAGGGGGCAATTGTTACAGATTGCATCGCGTATGAAAAAGAATTCGCAAGCTCTTATTAAGGAAAAGGAGGGGGAGTTGTCTGAACTAATGCGCACCCACAAACAACATCCACATTTGGACCTTAGAGACAAGATCGATGCGGCAAAAGAATTGAATCTTTGCTTGACCACTCGGGCGGAAAAGCGTTTGCGATGGACGCAAGCTACTTTTTATACTTTAAAAGATAAACCAGGGACGATGCTGGCTCGTAAGCTGACTCCCCGATTGCGTCGGGCGCCGCCCCCCAAGTTGCGGAGGGCGAACGGTACACTTACCCAAAACCCTCAGGCAATCATGTCTATATTCCATGAGTACTATTCCTCTTTGTATGGTGCTCGGGGAGATGTGACAGTGGAAGATGTGGATGGCTTCCTGCGGGACGTCCGCATTCCCTCCCTCTCGGATTCCCACAGGGAGCTCCTGGAGGGGGATGTTACGTTGGCGGAGGTCTTGCAGGTGATTAAGCAGGTGAAGCCCTCTAAGACCCCGGGCCCGGACGGCTATATATATATATATATATATATATATACATAATTCTTGTGAATGAGCAGCCCAATCCAACTGTATACATATATATATATATATATATACGTATATATATATATATATATATATATATATATATATATATATATAATATAATATATGTATACACACACATATATGTATATGTATATATATATATATATATATATATATATATATAATAAATGTATACAGTTGGTTTGGGCTGCTCATTCACAAGAATTACATGCAAAATAATGGTACCGCTTTCAGCACCTAAAATCCAAAAGAATCGTACCGCCAGGGAGGTTAAGGTAGGCTTACCTGAAGGTGGCTATACCATTCCTCCCCATGGTGCATGCAAATGAAATATCAAAACTTGCAAAATTCTAACTGAGCACATGCGACTGTTTAAACTTTTTAAAACTAGCATGGTCAGTGTACTCTGTAGACATCATATTTTAAACTTCCCTGGCTCCCAGCTCTACAAGGTAACAAATAGACTGTAATGCATGCCACTTACCCAGCATACGTTACTTTAACTCCATTCTTTTTACTAAATTTACTGCATGTACACTGGAGCCTCTGTGCTCCTGTCCATACGTATTGTAAGCACATAATACTCTGAGGATATAATCTACTTGTCTCTACATAATTGATGTGCTGATGTATGTAGATGATCTTTAGTAAATCAAGCCCAAAAAATACCAGTGCTAAAATAAAATTGGCATTGCAGCAAAAAGCAATATATCATCCCAAGTGAATACTGCACTTTGCTGATTCACATTAGATACATGCTTGGTGTAGAAGGAAAACAACTGGGATGTACTCTAAAAGAGTACATGGGGAATAAAATCAGCAACAATATAAATGTCCAATGTACACTGTAAAAATGCTAGGTATAAGTGGGTGGCACATGTTTAGAAGACAAATATTCTTTTCACAGAAAATATTCTTTTCACACTTTAATTATTTTTATATTTTATTATTTTCTGTTCTAATAGATAGCACAGTAAGAAGAAAAAATTATCCAGAGTATGAATTTAAAACAAATTATTATTAATGTAGGTCACTAATATAGGTGGTATACAATAGGGAATAGGGGTGTGTTTTGAAGGTGACTATGATTATGATTATTCTTTAACAGAATAAAACAGCTTTGTCAGAAAATTAAGTCAGCCCATTTCACAAGCTGGGCTGTAATGGTAACTTTTGGGTTGAATATGTAAGTTGTTTTGAGGTACACTCGTTGTTTGGACATAAAGATTGAGGAGGATACTTTCCAGAATTTACCATAGCTAACATAGTACTTGTTTACTCACTTCCCATTCCCATAACATAGCCTAACATTCTCCCTCCCAACCACCATTCAGCCCCGGTTCACACTTGTGCGTCTGCGGGGTTCGCATGTAATGTCGGAGCGCACTGCTCCGACATTACATGCGATCAGCTGTGCGGTGCGAGTTTAGCCATACAAACTAAATTCGCATCGCTCCCGCAGCAAACACGCACAGGAGGCATTTTTGCAGCCGCATCAGGATCGGATCGCACAGCGGTTCACACTTGTGCGATCCGATCCTGTGCGAACTGCACGATCGCACTGCGATATGCGATCAAACTGGGGGTGTCGTTAAGATTACATTGACACCCCCAGCGTATCGCATATGGCAGTGTGAACTGCCGGGGGTGCGTGTGCGATGCGGGAACAGGCTGCGAATTCGCAGCCTTCCCGCATCGCATATATGTGAACCGAGCCTCAGTCTGTGTTTGAGGAGCTAATCAGACCCACAATTGACCTGCCCCAGGCAGTGATGTGGTGCAGTGTTTCAAGTAAACAAGTTAACTTTATTGAAACTTTGTACAGATTACAACAATAGAGTACCAAGACATTTGGATAAAAAAATGAATAAAACAGGAAATACAGAATAGGTGTTTCACTTAACAATCGTCTTACAGTGGAAATCACAGGTAGTGTCCACATCAGAATCAAAACTAAACAGCATATCACCAAATGTGGGGAGCACATAACAGGACATCATATATATATATATATATATATATATATATATATATATATATATATATATATATATATATACAAATTAAAACAGTAACTCTGACATATCTGAGAAATAAAAACCAAAATAAAAAGGCTTCAACCAGTGTGGGTCTGATGGAATCTACAGACATAAAAAGTGTGGTGCAGTGTTTAGGTGAATCAGGAGGAGTTGTCCTGTGATCTTAGTGGATGCAAGCAATGCAAACAATTAGGGATGATCGAACGGTTCGGGTCGACCATCGGTTCGACCCGAACATTGGCTGTTCGAAATTCTGCCGAATTCAGAACGTTTTGCGGTAAAAGTTCGGAATTCGGCCACCAGAACCACCCAAAATGCAATGGGAAGGGAACTGGACTTTAAAAGGCCGTGATTCGCCCAGAAACATCAGTAAAAGCAGATTGGAGTGACTAGGGGTAGTGTTGAGCGAACACGGACTGTATTATTCGTGTTCGTACCGAATAATTGGATTTTTGTTACCGGAACACGGACACGGACACTTTACTGTATATTCGGGTAAAAATCCGTGTTCGGTCGTTTTATTTCCGGGTTTTGCATGCTTTGGCGCGCTTTTCATGGCGGGCTTTCAACAGCCAATCAACAAGCGTTTAACTGGTGTGCCTAAGCCATCCCAGCCATGCCTGCAAATGTATCAGTAGCTGTGATTGGCCGTCTGAAGCATGTGACCAAGTCTTTATAAGTTCGAGGCAGCGCTGCAGCGGCGTCATTCTGCTGCTTAGATCAGGGAGAGAGCACACATCAAGGTGCTGGCTGCTGATTAGGGACAGACAGGCAGGAAAAAAACATTTGTGTCCGGATAGAATTGAGGGACAGGTCGGAGTGTTTTAGGCAGGGCGAGTTGTAGGCATTTTAGGGAGAGGCTGCTGCTGATTTTTAGGGAAATTGTGTCCTGTTAGGGATAGAGTCTGCTGAATTTTAGGGAAAGTGTGTTCTACAAACTACAATCGATATTGCTGTGTGGGGTGGGGTCTGCACTTTGCACTCAGTCCCGATCTACGATCTCTTATCAATCCTGTTAGGGATAGAGTTTGCTGATTTTTAGGGAGAGTGTGTTCTACAAACTACAATCGATATTGCTGTGTGGTGTGGGATAGGAGATAGGCAGGTGTCAGTGATCCACATCCATTTTGCTGTGTGTGGGCTGCAGTGAACACAATCTTTTTGGGGTGCAGTGAACACAATCTTTTTGGGGTGCAGTGAACACAATCTTGGTGCAGTGAACACAATCTTTTTGGGGTGCAGTGAACGAAATCCTTTTGGGGTGCAGTGAACACAATCTTTGTGGGGTGCAGTGAACACAATCTTTTTGGGGTGCAGTGAACACAATCCTTTTGGGGTGCAGTGAACACAATCTTTGTGGGGTGCAGTGAACACAATCTTTTTGGGGTGCAGTGAACAAAATCCTTTTGGGGTGCAGTGAACACAATCTTTGTGGGGTGCAGTGAACACAATATTTGTGGGGTGCAGGGAACACAATCTTTGTGGGGTGCAGTGAACACAATCGTTTTGGGTGCAGTGAACAAAATCCTTTGGGGGTTCAGTGAACACAATCTTTGTGGGGTGCAGTGAACAAAATCCTTTTGGAGTGCAGTGAACACAATCTTTGTGGGGTGCAGTGAACACAATCTTTGTGGGGTGCAGTGAACACAATCTTTTTTGGGTGCAGTGAACACAATCTTTGTGGGGTACAGTGAACACAATCTTTGTGGGGTGCAGTGAACAAAATCCTTTTGGGGTGCAGTGAACACAATCTTTGTGGGGTGCAGTGAACACAATCTTTGTGGGGTGCAGTAAACAAAATCCTTTTGGGGTGCAGTGAACACAATCTTTGTGGGGTGCAGTGAACACAATCTTTGTGGGGTGCAGTGAACACAATCTTTTTTGGGTGCAGTGAACACAATCTTTGTGGGGTACAGTGAACACAATCTTTGTGGGGTGCAGTGAACAAAATCCTTTTGGGGTGCAGTGAACACAATCTTTGTGGGGTGCAGTGAACACAATCTTTTTGGGGTGCAGTGAACAAAATCCTTTTGGGGTGCAGTGAACACAATCTTTGTGGGGTGCAGTGAACACAATCTTTTTGGGGTGCAGTGAACGAAATCCTTTTGGGGTGCAGTGAACACAATCTTTGTGGGGTGCAGTGAACACAATATTTTTGGGGTGCAGTGAACAAAATCCTTTTGGGGTGCAGTGAACACAATCTTTGTGGGGTACAGTGAACACAATCTCATACTTCTGAAGATTTGAGGGTGCTGCCTGTTCCATACTCCTACTCCTCATCCATCCTTTTAGGGGTACAAACAATAGTAATTGGGGCCTAGTGTGGTTGTGTACGTGTGAGATACATACACTTTTTTTGATCATATTTCCTATTCCGCTATTCAATAAAAACCTTTGGGGATCAATTAAATTGCAGGATAGTCTGTGTCGGTACGTGTGAGATCAACCTTTCCAAGTTTTTGGGGTTCATCTCATACTTCTGAAGATTTGAGGGTGCTGCCTGTTCCATACTCCTCCTACTCCTCATCCATCCTTTTAGGGGTACAAACAATAGTAATTGGGGCCTAGTGTGGTTGTGTACGTGTGAGATACATACACTTTTTTTGATCATATTTCCTATTCCGCTATTCAATAAAAACCTTTGGGGATCAATTAAATTGCGGGATAGTCTGTGTCGGTACGTGTGAGATCAACCTTTCCAAGTTTTTGAGGTTCATCTCATACTTCTGAAGATTTGAGGGTGCTGCCTGTTCCATACTCCTCCTACTCCTCATCCATCCTTTTAGGGGTACAAACAATAGTAATTCGGGCCTAGTGTGGTTGTGTACGTGTGAGATACATACACTTTTTTTGATCATATTTCCTATTCCGCTATTCAATAAAAACCTTTGGGGATCAATTAAATTGCAGGATAGTCTGTGTCGGTACGTGTGAGATCCACCTTTCCAAGTTTTTGAGGTTCATCTCATACTTCTGAAGATTTGAGGGTGCTGCCTGTTCCATACTCCTCCTACTCCGAGTCCTCATCCATCCTTTTAGGGGTACAAACAATAGTAATTGGTGCCTACTGTGCTTCTGTACGTGTGAGATACATACACTTTTTTTGATCATATTTCCTATTCCGCTATTCAATAAAAACCTTTGGGGATAAATTAAATTGCGGGATAGTCTGTGTCGGTACGTGTGAGATCCACCTTTCCAAGTTATTGGGGTTCATCTCATACTTCTGAAGATTTGAGGGTGCTGCCTGTTCCATACTCCTCCTACTCCTCATCCTGCCTTTAGGGGTACAAACAGTAGTAATTGGGGCCTAGTGTGCTTCTGTAAGTGTGAGATACATACACTTTTTTTGATCATATTTCCTATTCCGCTATTCAATAAAAACCTTTGGGGATCAATTAAATTGCGGGATAGTCTGTGTCGGTACGTGTGAGATACACCTTTCTAATTTTTGGGGCGCATCTCATACTGCCGAGGTTTTGAGGGTGCTTCAGTCTGCCTCCTGCCTGCTCCTCCTACTCCTCTTCCTCATCCTGCCTTTAGGGTACAAAAAATTGAGAATCGGCGGGGCCTAGTCTGTGTTTGTACGTGTGAGATACACCGTATTATAAAATTTTTCCTATTCCGCTATTCAATAGACACCCTTTTGGAGTGTAAAAAATTAAATTACGGCATAGTCTGTATTGGTACGTGTGAGATACACCTTTTAAATTTGTTTGGCGCATCTCCTTCCCCCGCCAAGGATTGCAGGGCGCTTCAGTTTGCCTTTTGTTCCCAACTCCTCCTACTCCTCTTCCTCATCCTGCCTTTAGGGTACAAAAAATTGTAATCGGGGCCTAGTCTGTGTTTGTACGTGTGAGATACACCGTATTATAAATTTTTTCCTATTCCGCTATTCAATATACACCCTTTTGGAGTGTAAAAAATTAAATTACGGCATAGTCTGTATCGGTACGTGTGAGATACACCTTTTAAATTAGTTTGGCGCATCTCCTTCCCCCGCCAAGGATTGCAGGGCGCTCATCCTCCCTTTAGGGTAGAAAAAAATTTAATCGGGCCTAGTCTGTGTTTGTACGTGTGAGATACACAGTTTTTTATCCTATTCCGCTATTCAATATACACCCTTTTGGTGTAAAAAACATTAAATTGCGGCATAGTTTGCATATTTGACTGTGAGATACACCCGTGCGATACTGTTGTTGTTTTGTTCCGCTATTCAATAAACACCTTTCTAGGGCAAGATCTTAAATTACAGAAATATGAGGAGACCGTCAAATAAGGGCCGTGGCCTGGGTCGTGGTGCTGCTGGTCCTGTTGCAAGGAGAGGACGTGGTCGATCTGTGCCAGCTACACGCACAAGTCAAACACCTTCCTCAAGTGTGAGTAGGCGACAGAACCTGCATCAGTATTTGGTAGGGCATCATACGCCTCTAGAAGTGATGAGGCCAGAACACAGAGAGGCGATAGTAGATTGGTTTGCTGCTGACAGTGCCTCCAGTTCCTTCACATTGTCTCCCACCCAGTCTACTGCAGAAAGGTCAGAGTTGGCACCTGCAGCCGATGTCCAACCGTCTTTCACCTCACCCCCTTGCAAATCAGCCAAGCAGTCTGAGCCCCAAGCCATACAGCAGTCTCTTCTTCTTTTTGAGGACTCTGTCAGCAGGGTTTCCCAGGGCCATCCACCTAGCCCTGCCCCAGAAGTGGAAGAGATTGAGTGCAGCGATGCCCAACCACTTATTTCTCAAGATGAGTACATGCAAGGACCATCGCAGCACGTCTCCGATGATGACGAAACGCAGGTGCCAACTGCTGTGGCGTTCAGCATTGTGGAGACCGACAAGGAGGGCAGGGGTGAAGACTGGGTGGAAGATGATGTGGAGGACGATGAGGTCCTCGACCCCACATGGAATGAACGTCATGCAGGTGACCTGAGTAGTTTGGAGGAAGAGGCGGTGGTCGCACAGAGCCACCAGCACAGCAGAAGAGGGAGCAGGGTGCAGAAGCGGAGCGGCCGTGCCCTAGACACTACGCCTGCTACTGCCCAACGCAGCAAGGGAACGAGCGCACCAAAGTCAGCTCAAAGGAGTTCTCTAGCGTGGAAGTTCTTTAGAAAATGTGCTGATGACAGGACACGAGTGGTTTGCACCCTGTGCAATCAGAGCCTGAAGCGAGGCATAAACCTTCTCAACCTGAGCACAACCTGCATGATCAGGCATCTAAGTGCAAAGCACGAGCTGCAGTGGAGTACACACCTTCAAAACCAAGAAACGTCTCTGGCTCATCCTGCTTCCTCTTCTGCTGCATTCTCGGCCGCTCCAGCCACATCTGTAGTGATACCGGCACCTGCCACCCCGCAAACAGACGATCTGTCAGCAACACCACCACCTGGGTCACCAACAACCATCTCCACAATGTCCCGTGGAAGCGTTCAGCTTTCCATCTCCCAAACACTTGAGAGGAAGAGGAAGTACCCCCTTACCCACCCGCGATCCCTGGCCCTGAATGCCAGCATTTCAAAATTATTGGCCTTTGAAATGCTGTCATTCCGTCTGGTGGAGACGCACAGTTTTAAAAACCTTATGTCGGTGGCTGTCCCACAGTACGTCGTGCCCAGCCGCCACTACTTTTCCAGGCAAGCCATCCCTTCCCTGCACAACCAAGTGGGGGAAAAAATCAGGTGTGCACTGCGCAACGCCATCTGTGGCAAGGTCCACCTAACTACCGATACGTGGACCAGTAAGCACGGTCAGGGGCGTTATATCTCCCTAACGGCACACTGGGTAAATGCAGTGGCGGATGGGCCTGAGGCGGATAGCAATTTGGCGCATGTCCTTCCACCACCGAGGATTGCAGGGCGCTTCAGTTTGCCTCCTGTTCCTAACTCCTCCTACTCCGCTTCCTCATCCTCTACCGCCTCCTCATCCGGACAGCGTAACACCTTCACCACCAACTTCAGCACTGCCAGGGGTAAACGACAGCAGGCAGTTTTACAACTTGCTTGTTTGGGGGACAAATCACACACCGCGCAGGAGTTGTGGAGGAGCATGGAACAGCAGACAAATGAGTGGTTGCTGCCAGCGAGCCTCAAGCCCGGCCTGGTGGTGTGCGATAACGGGCGAAATCTCATAGCAGCTCTGGGCCTAGCCGGTTTGACGCACATCCCTTGCCTGGCGCATGTGCTGAATTTGGTGGTGCAGAGGTTCCTTAAAAACTACCCTGATATGTCAGAGCTGCTGCAGAAAGTGCGGGCCGTCTGTGCGCACTTTCGGCGTTCTCACCCTGCTGCTGCTCGCCTGTCAGCGCTGCAGCGTAACTTCGGCCTTCCCGTTCACCGCCTCATATGTGACGTGCCCACAAGGTGGAACTCCACCCTGCACATGCTGCAAAGACTGTGCGAGCAGCAGCAGGCCATAGTGGAGTTTCAGCTGCAGCACGCACGCGTGAGTCGCTCTGCGGAACAGCACCACTTCACCACCAATAACTGGGCCTCCATGCGAGACCTGTGTGCCTTGTTGCGCTGTTTTGAGTACTCCACCAACATGGCCAGTGGCGATGACGCCGTTCTCAGCTTAACTATCCCACTTCTATGCCTCCTTGAAAAAACAATTCGGGCGATGATGGAAGAGGATGTGGCACAGGATAAGGAGGAGGAGGAGGATGAAGAGGTAACATTTCCAAGGCTTTCAGGGCAGTCATTCGCAAGGGGCTCCGAGGGTGGGTTCCTGCACACACAAACGCCAGGGACACAATTGTCCAGCAGGGGCACAGTTCTGGAGGATGAGGAGGAGGAGATGGAACTATGTTCGAAGCAGGGTGGCACCCAGGCCAGCTCATGGCCATCACTGGTACGTGGCTGGGGGGATACAGAGGACACGGACGATACACCTCCCACAGAGGACAGCCTTTCGTTGCCTCTGGGCAGCCTGGCACACATGAGCGATTACATGCTGCAGTGTCTCCACAACGACCGCCGAGTTGCCCACATTCTAACTTGTGCTGATTACTGGGTGGCCACGCTGCTGGATCCCCGTTACAAGGACAACGTACCGTCCTTAATTCACTCACTGGAGCGCGATCGCAAGATGCGCGAGTACAAGCGCACACTGGTAGACGCGATGCTGCTGGCATTCCCATCTGACAGCGGGGCCACAGTGGAAGCACAAGGCAGAGGAGGAGGAGGTCGCCAACGCAACCAGGGCACCGCCAGCACCTCAGAAGGCAGGGTTAGCATGGCCGAAATGTGGAAAAGCTTTGTCAGCACGCCACATCAAACAGCAGCACCAGCAGCTCAGATGGAACGTCTTAGCAGGAGGCAGCATTTTACCAACATGGTGGAGCAGTATGTGTGCACACGCCTAGACGTACTGAATGACGGGTCTGCCCCCTTCAACTTCTGGGTCTCCAAAATGGGCACATGGCCTGAGCTTGCCCTTTACGCCTTGGAGGTGCTGGCGTGCCCTGCAGCCAGTGTATTATCTGAACGGGTATTTAGCACGGCTGGGGGCGTTATCACAGACAAGCGCAGCCGCCTGTCCAGAGACAATGTGGACAAGCTCACGTTCATTAAAATGAACCAGGCATGGATCCCACGGGACTTTTCCGTACCTTGTGCAGAATAGCAATGGATACCGACCTTACGCACCCATTGTTCCATTTTTGCTCTTTCTCACTCTTTTGGGGTGTACCCTCATTTAAAATTTGTGAAAAGAAGCAGTGTTGGCTACCTCGTCCTCCTCCTCAGGGCAAGATTAACGTAGGGGCTATTGGAGCTGCAGCTCCAGGCCCCTACCTTTTATATAGGCCCCGGGTTGGCCATATTCACTGTTACCGCTCTTCTGTCAATTGTAAACACAGAAGTCTGGCTTCTATGCTCGCTTCCCCAGGCAGCACCCTCAGAACCTCCCCACACAGCGCGAAGGCCGGACAAGGAGGGACAGTTGCCGATGCATGGATGTGTTTATGGGCTTCAGAGACAGCATCCCATGTTGAATTAGGCATGCATGGCTGCACTCTTCCTCCTCTGGGTGCATGCCAAGGCACGGCCCTTAAGGCCCTTCAAAATCCTCAGCACCAAGCCCATGATGCTCTTAATCCGGCCCTGGTCCTCCTCCACCGCCGCTTCCACCTACACCGCCCATAGGTGTGCGCAGCCTATTGCATTAGGGTGTGCACCCCAAAGTTTAAATACACATGCATGTGTTTGCCTACATGTACATGGCCCCGATACATTACTCTCCCTGCTGGCAAAGAGAAATAGAGCAGAGCAGGTCCGAGGGAGATCTTTCCCATCTCCTCAATGGCAAACAGAGTGATAATGCTATGTGCCCTAGTTGATTAGGGTGTGCCCAGGCACACCCGGCACACCCTGTGTGCACGCCTATGACACCGCCACATCCACCACCACCTCAACCTCCCTCCTACTCCATATGGGCCTCGTCCTTCAGAGATGAAGAACATTGTTTTATTTTTCTGGTTTTTTTTGTTGTTTTAAGTTATTTCCCTATCCACATTTGTTTGCAGAGCACTTGCCATGCTCTTAATTACGTGTTGCTGCCATTTGCAGCACTCTAGCCCTTTCCCTTGGTGTTTTAGAGCCATTTTAGTGCCTGAAAGTTCGGGTCCCCATTGACTTCAATGGGGTTCGGTGTCCGGGAAAAGTTCGGCAAAAGTCCGGGACACGGACCCGGACTTTTTTTTAAAGTTCGGCCGAACCCGTCGAACACGGACATCCAGGTGTCCGCTCAACTCTAACTAGGGGGTCCAGAGGCCAATCAGGAGTGAATACTCCCCCCATACGCCCCCCAGTATATAACATAGCCCCTCCAAATCTCTAGCACTGTAATAGAGAGGCTGTGCAATAGAGTGGAAGCATTTCTGTTACTCCTGCTGCTCCAGTGTCATTTTGCAATTATTATTGTGAGGAAAGGGATATGCAGTGTAGTTAGGGTACTATATACCACTATAGTTAGATTCAATAATCTAGTTTCTGTAGGGAAAGTGTTAAGTGTCAGGGTGACCGTAGTTTAGGGTGAACTGACTCTGCTATGCCAGGGTGACCGAACTCTTCCATGTCAGGATGACCGCCAGAAAAAAAAGATAATTTTTCTTAGAATTTCAGTAGCGCAGGAATGGGGCTCCGCTGTGTATATATATATATATATATATATATATATACACATATATATATATGTGTGTGTATATATATATATATATATATATATGGAATCAAAAAACACAATTTTGAAGCCCTAAAACCCAATAAATGCCCATAAAAAGTGCCTAGGGTTCTGGGTCATGCCCCAGGGACTATTTTTCACACCACAAAAAGTTCTTAAAAATTTTTGTTTTTGATAGAGAGCCAATTATTGAAAAGATTATTGAAAAAAAATGAGATTTCTTTGGATTTAGTGTCTGGGGGGTCTAAAAAGTGTACCTGTGAAGTTTCAACTCTGTAGCATGTCCAGAACCAGAAAAAAAAGATAATTTTTCTTAGAATTTTTTGTAGCGCAGGGATGGGGTTCCGCTCCTTTCACACCTGGGCGTTTTTGTTGCAGGCATTTATTGGGCATTTTTTGGGTGTCTTTGGCAGCATTTTCCAATTATTTCTAGAGCTTACATTGCACAGGACAGAGAATGAAAAATTTTATTAGTGTTGTTGCAGTCTAAGGAAAAATCTCCTATGCCCCTCCTTCCCACTTCAATTTTTGGTCTAAATTTACTTACACTGAACAGAAAAATAATGTGCATGTTTTACAATTTGGTACTATCAACTGGCCTTAGTACTGGTTTTACTGGCTTTGGCATTCACCTACATGTGCCTAATTGCAAATACATCCTAGGTACAGGGCTAAGATAAAAAATGGTATATCATTCATTGTAAAAACAGGGCACTAAGCACAGGACGGAACATTTGGCTATAGAGCCAATAACTGTAAAAAATAAATAACTGTAGTAATAATAAGTTAATAATAATATATATGAACATAAAACTGTTTGATTGGTTACTCATTTAACAGTGATGAACACTTAAGGGTATAAGGGTTGCCCATTTAGAGGACAGCATTACGGCAACATAGACACATTGGGGTTGATTTACTAAAACTGGGAGAGTGCAAAATCTGGTACAGCTGTGCATGGTAGCCATGCTTCTTCTTCTTCTAACTTCAGCTTGTTGAACTAAGCTTTGACATAAAAAAATGGTTTCTATGCAGAGCTGCACCAGACTCTGCACTCTCCAGTTTTAGTAAATCAACCCTAGTGAGATACTGTAGCTACAAGTTTAATTTTACAGTTTAGACATCATTCTTGATCCTTTAAATGGCAGAGTTATTTAATAAATTAAACTGGAATTGCAGCACACTGTTTTTTTTTTTTTGTTTTTTTTTTTAACTTTTAAATGGGGTAGGAAGTCAATAAATCAGTTTTTTTTTTTTTTTGCTATGTCCCCAGTGAGGATATTTCTGATTCCCTTATTTCTTTCAGAAGATAAGGGTATATGTATCTCGTGATAAAAAAAGACAAATATTTAAAATTCCTTTTCTTTTCAAGTGTCCTGGTTTGGTACCTACTGTCATAAGGAAAGGACTATCTTTGAAACAGGATCATAGTCAGTATTAAAAACCTTATAAACTTTCTAAGCCTTTACTCGACTAAAAAATACTGTAGTTTTAATTTAACAGATAGTGAAAGCACAGAATGTAATAGTTTTTTTGTATCCTATTTTTTCTGCTTTGCATCCTAGAAAAAACAAAGTGCAAAGTCTTCAGACCTACTTTTTATTTTTCAATCAGAACGATAATACAAGCCATTACTGCATTTACACCATAAAGTACTTACATTTGTAGATTGGCGGAAGATGCTTTTAAATTTCAGCTAATTGAAAACCACTCTGAGTGATTACAATCAAGTGAACCTAAAGGTGTCAATGATGAGTAGGGAGGGGTTGAGTCATTACAGGGTAACATTTTTCAGAGAGAGAGAAATTATGCCTGTGGTTGAGGTATATATATGAAAGAATAGGACACAATACAATTAGCAAAGGGGAAAGGAATAAGACGTGAACGGGTAAAGAAAAGTGAGCAAGTAAAGAGAAAACACAAATTAGGCAAGAAAAAAAAATGTTTTTTTAATAGATTTTAAAGAACAGAATATATTTATAACAATAATGGTAATGAAAGGTTATTGAGGTTTTCAGGAGAGAGTAAAGAGATTCATTCGGAAATAACAGACCTGGGATCCAGAAGAACAACAAAAAAATACATCAATCACTTAAACATATAGCAACATTAATTTGATCTTTGCTGGTGACTGGGATCTGCAGGACCAAAAGTGAGGATGGCCTGGATGTACCCCACTCTATTCACTATATGTCTTTTCATAGCCTGCAGGGGTAAGTACCTTTAAATGTGAATATATAATGTAATTGCACATTTGTGTGAGAGAGACAGACTAGGTAAACTATATTGGTCTGAACATGTGGAAAGTCCATCTTTATTTATCTGGTAAATCTATCTATCTATCTATCTATCTATCTATCTATCTATCTATCTATCTATCTATCTATCTATCTATCTATCTATCTATCTATCTATCTATCTATCTATCTATCTATCTATCTATCTATCTATCTGTTTATAATCTATCTATAATCTATCTTAGCATCCGGTACAGTTTTTTTTTTTTTTTTAGAAGAGGCCAAATGTTTGCCAATAAACTTTTTTTTTTTCTTTTTTTTTTTTTTTTTTTTAATGTTATGTATAGTATTTATAGGTAAATACATTAGTTGGAACTAACATTTAGCTCTAAAACTCTCAGAGCCTTTAAGTTGATTTGATTCCCCTAGTTATTTGCAAATTTCAGAAATTACAATTCTTCAGCTGCTTTGCTTTATATAGTTCTCCTGATTCTGTTCTGTGTATGTGTATTTGTTGTTGTATTTGCTGTAGTAGTTAATACACAGGGATCAATTTACTAAAGACAATTAGGCTGTGTACTTTAAAGGGAACGTTCCATTAAGTTAGTGAATGAGGTGAAGCTCTGCTGACTTTCATCATTCAATCATATGCAAGCAAAAATACTGTTTTTCGTCCTTTCTTGTGATTGGGTATTCTTTTCCACCTAAATGTCCAGCATATTCAATAAGCTAGAACAAAACTTCCTATGCAAAGCGATAAGCCTATTAGTCTTTAGTAAAACAACCCCTTAGACTGCAAATAGTTTATTTCTGTGCTATAATATATAATGCCTTTATGTAAGGCCAAGAAACCTCTAAACAGAAGATAAAAATGCAGAGCGCAACTTATGGAAAGCTTGCTAAATATTTGATGGATGGATACAACAAGGCTGTAAGGCCTGTGCTAAATTGGAAGAATAAAACCACCGTGGAGTTAGATGTATCTTTGTATGCCCTCTTGGAAGTGGTAAGAAAAAAAATTTCCATTAATTAATTGTACTTTCCTATTCTCATATTTTCCTTATGCTTTTACTTGCAAATATGTCCTTTCAGTATGATACAAGGAAATAAAGAGCCAACCACTAGAGAGGAACTAAGCCATAGGTATTTAAATGTTCTGAGCATGCTTAGGATAGCTGCTATCTTAACATAACATATCAAAATGTATTTAAAATGAGTGGAAACTCATTTGAAAAATGTGCTTAGAAAAAGCCACCAAATTAGACCACACACATTCTTTCCAGTTCAAAAGTTCGTAACTGACTAACTTTTATTTTAATATGAAATAAATAAAATAGAAGCTGATTACACAAATAATGACAACAGCTTGCATTGCAAACGTTTAATTTGTGTTTAATTTCAAATGTCAAAAGACTTTCAGTTTTATGCATGTCTATGAAACATTTCAAATGTCAAAAGACTTTCAGTTTTATGCATGTCTATGAAACACTGAATATATAACTGGTCATTGGTCAATACATTTTTAACACTATTCATAATTCATAATATACACATAGTTCATAATATACACATTTTGGAACATTAAAATTAATCAAATGTTTTCTAACCTAACAAACTGACAATTCGATAAAAGAGTATTGGGGTCATTACATGCCATTTACATACTTCACAAAGCCTGACTTGGAGACTCCCAGGACATTGTACCAGACATACTGTATATTGCCTCTATGCCCTGAATTACCTCTGCATTTTGAGCTTGGGCAAACTGTCTTACTTTTCAAATAGGACCTAACTAAGGTTCTTCATTGGACAGTTACAAGGTCAACAACATCCCATACCCCACTTTCTCCCTTAGCAACACTGGATTTTAGTGCAACTGTCTAGTATCTGACATGAGGAGAGTGTAAAGGGCAGAGAAGGGTGCTAATAAAGAAGGAAAAGAGGGCCGGGGGAGCCAAATATCGAACAAAACCCTAATGTAAAGAGTGAAAGCAGATTCCATCCAAGCCACGCCCCACTATGTTTCACCCCACCCGTGGGAGTTTAGTCATGTGTTTCCCATGACTAAGCCCCCTGAGCAGAGAAAAACATGTCAGGCATGGCTTTGGATGGAGTCCAGGCTGAAGCTGTTTCCACTATTTATACATGAGGGTTTTGTGAGATGTGCAGCTCCTGGGACTTCTTTTCCTTCTTCATTGACTTCTATGGAGCTGAGATAATCTCTTTCCCTGTTGTCCATGGTGTCTTCATTGTCTGAAATATGTTCTAAATCAACCTTATTTAATTATTGAGATGAAAATAATTGTAGTATTTAATAATATCAATTATATGTATATCAAGTCATTTTATGTAGAGGTTAAAACTTAAAGGAAATATTTATTTAAAAGGTAGACTACAATTCCTGCCCCCTACAAACACACACACACACACACACACACACACACACACGCATGCCTTAAGGAAATAGTATATTATATGCCTGTCATAATGTTTGGTGGGTATTTGGAAAAGAGAGAAGTCTGTGAAAATCTGTGAAAGATATTATTATTACTATTATTATTATTATTAATAATAATAATATTAATATTCAGGTTTTTTTTTTTATAGCATTAACAGTTTGGGCACCACTTAAAGGCAGGCAGTAAAGGCAGACAGAGTAAGGGATAGCCATATAAGTTGAGTTATGAAGTAGCAGAGGATGGGAGAGGCTCTGGAAAAGTCCAGGAGCTTACCAAGGGAGGAGGTGCTGAGGGAGCTACATAGAAGGAGGTTTTGGAAGGAACAAAGAGGAAGGTTTGGGTGATATTTTAGGATGAGGTTGATGATGCAGCTAGGGGCAGATTTGTGGATGGCTTTGTGTGTTGTTAATATTTAGAATTTTATATGTTGGGCAAGTGTAAGCCAATTGAAGGTCTGGTAGAGAGAATTGTCAAGGTGACAAATAAAGAATGTGTGAATTAGTAGCTTGTCTTTGTAATTGGCTATGAAGAAGCATATTTTGGAATGGAGGTGAAGGTGTATAGATTTGTACAGTAATTGGATGGGCCAAAAGGAGATGTCTGAGTCCAGCATTAAACCTAATACAATGGCATGAGGGTAGAAAATGATAGTTATGCTATTGATCTTTATGTTAAACTTGGGGCAGAGGGCATTCGAAAAGAAAATATGAGATACGTTTTTGAAAGATTGAGTTTAAGAAGTGATGTGACATCCATAAGTCAGTTAGTAAATTAGTGATGTGCAAGAAGACTGAAGCGGTGAGGGGTAGAGAGATAGATTTGCATATCATCAGCATAGAAATGGTAATGGTACCATGCTAGGTTATCAACTAACAAAGGGAGATGATATGACGTAAAGAGAAAGAGGAGAGAAGAAAGTAGAGCTGTTGGTGACATGGAAAGAGCATTTAGGTAGGAGGAGAACCAGGAAAGAGCAGAGTTTTGGAGGCCAAGGGAGTGGTGTTTTTTGAGGAGGAGTAGGTGGTCAACTGTGTCAAAGACAGCAGAAAGTAAGAGTACTGAGTAGTGGCCATTGGTTTTTAGCAATTGATGTTTTACAAGGACAGTTTCTGTGGAGTGTTGCAAATGAAAGTCATACTAGAAGTGGGTATTAATGAGGGTGATGGCATAGGTACTTTTGGGAGCACAAAGGGACAAATTATGTTTTAGGAGGGCAGCTTTGTACAGGGATATGTCTTTTCAGCCTTTCAGTATCATCTGTTTGCCAGAGCTGTAGTGGTCAGGGCCTAATTCTTTGTGTAGTAGGGGGTGCAAGTGTGTTCAGGTAGTAAGGGGGATGTTATAGGCAGTAAAGGCCTGGCAAGGGCAGGACAGGGGTGAGATTTTGTTGTAGAGGTAGTCTATAGCAGACCAGAGAAGAGAGAGGTTAAAGTGGCAAATGTTTCTTGGGTTAACTGTTTTCAGGTTGGAGGCAAAGGGGTTGAAGACAGGCTAAGCATGAAAATGATAAGGTTGTTATCAGAGAGAGAAAAAGAGGTGTTGGATAGTGTTAGAGAGGGAGCAAGGATAGCAGAGGTGGGCAAATGCAAGGTCAAATATGTTACCATCAGAGTGAGTAGGAGTATACGTCCATTGTGTTAGGTCAAAAGATGAGGCTAAATTGAGAAGTTAAGAGGTAGCTAGGGTGTTAGCATTAACAGGGATATTAAAGTCCCCAAGTGGGTATTTGAGAGGATAGAAATTAGGTTAGCCAGGCAGGTAAGTCAGCAGGAAAGCAATCAGCAGTCACTGCAGTCTTCAGAGGAACTGGAGAAATTAGACAAATACAATTAACTTCAAAAGCAGATAGGGATAAATAGGGAGGTGTTGGGAACACTTTAAAAGTGCTTTATGAGATAGAAGGAATCAAACTCAATTTCCCTATCATTTAACTGTCATTTAATGGCCTGGGTGAAAACAGTTCAGTGAAGGCCACCATGGGAGAAGGCAATTGGAGAGACAGAGTCAGATTCCTGAAGCCAGGTTTCGGTGATGGCAAGTAGTTAAAAGGTTTTGGAGATAAAGAGGCAATGGACATAGATAAGCTTCTTACAGGCTAAATAGGCATTCTAGAGGATACATGAAAAGTGTGTGCGTGTGTGTGTGCGTGTGTGTGTGTGGTGTGGGGGGGGGGGGGTTGGGAATAGAAAATAGAGTGTGCGGATTATGGCTGCTGCTAAAAGAAGGTGGATGCTGGATGTGGGCGTAAAAGTTGCAAGGCAGAGGCCCAGGGTTGGGTGAAACATCCCTAGCTGTAAGGAGAAGCTGGAGGGTGACAAAAGTAAGATGAAAGCAAGATTTTTATGAATGCCCATAACCCAGTATTCTGGAGCATATGTCAGCATGTGGGCTCAGAATAAGCAGGAGATGCTAAGTGCAGTAATAGGGAGATGGCGGAAGTGGGGTTTATATATGTATAAGCTGTTGGGTGGAGGAGAGGGGTATATGAATGGGAGTTTGGAGGAAGGGGGACACTATTGTGAAAAGGAAATGCAGACAGAGCAAATTACATAATGAAGAGAGAGAGTAGTTGTAAGTAGGGTTGAGCGGACACCTAGATGTCCGTGTTCGACGGGTTCGGCCGAACTTTAAAAAAAAGTCCGGGTCCGTGTCCCGGACTTTTACCGAACTTTTCCCGGACACCGAACCCCATTGAAGTCAATGGGGACCCGAACTTTAAGGCACTAAAATGGCTCTAAAACACCAAAGGAAAGGGCTAGAGTGCTGCAAATGGCAGCAAAACGTAATTAAGAGCATGGCAAGTGCTCTGCAAACAAATGTGGATAGGGAAATAACTTAAAACAACAAAAAAAAACAGAAAAATAAAACAATGTTCTTCTTCATCTCTGAAGGACGAGGCCCATATGGAGTAGGAGGGAGGTTGAGGTGGTGGTGGATGTGGCGGTGACATAGGCGTGCGCACAGGGTGTGCTGGGTGTGCCTGGGCACACCCTAATCACCTAGGGCACATAGCATTGCCAGTGAGGAGATGGGAAAGATCTCCCTGGGACCTGCTCTGCTCTATTTCTCCTTGCCTACAGGTACATGGCCCGATACATTACTCTCCCTGCTGGCAAACACATGCATGTGTATTTCAACTTTGGGGTGCACACCTTAATGCAATAGGCTGCGCACACCTATGGGCGGTGTAGGTGGAAGCGGCGGTGGAGGAGGACCAGGGCCGGATTAACAGCATCATGGGCTTGGTGCTGAGGATTTTGAAGGGCCTTAGGGCCGTGCCTTGCCATGCACCCAGAGGAGGAAGGGTGCAGCCATGCATGCCTAATTCAACATGGGATGCTGTCTCTGAAGCCCATAAACACATCCATGCATCGCCAACTGTCCCTCCTTGTCCGGCCTTCGCGCTGTGTGGGGAGGTTCTGAGGGTGCTGCCTGGGGAAGTGAGCATAGAAGCTAGACTTCTGTGTTTACAAGTGACAGAAGAGCGGTAACAGTGAATATGGCCAACCCGGGGGCCTATATAAAAGGTAGGGGCCTGGAGCTGCAGCTCCAATAGCCCCTACATTAATCTGGCCCTGAGGAGGAGGACGAGGTAGCCAACACTGCTTCTTTTCACAAATTTTAAATGAGGGTACACCCCAAAAGAGTGAGAAAGAGCAAAAATGGAACAATGGGTGGGTAAGGTCGGTATCCATTGCTATTCTGCACAAGGTACGGAAAAGTCCCGTGGGATCCATGCCTGGTTCATTTTAATGAACGTGAGCTTGTCCACATTGTCTCTGGACAGGCGGCTGCGCTTGTCTGTTATAACGCCCCCAGCCGTGCTAAATACCCGTTCAGATAATACACTGGCTGCAGGGCACGCCAGCACCTCCAAGGCGTAAAGGGCAAGCTCAGGCCATGTGCCCAATTTGGAGACCCAGAAGTTGAAGGGGGCAGACCCGTCATTCACTACATGTAGGCGTGTGCACACATACTGCTCCACCATGTTGGTAAAATGCTGCCTCCTGCTAAGACGTTCCATCTGAGCTGCTGGTGCTGCTGTTTGTTGTGGCGTGCTGACAAAGCTTTTCCACATTTCGGCCATGCTAACCCTGCCTTCTGAGGTGCTGGCGGTGCCCTGGTTGCGTTGGCGACCTCCTCCTCCTCCTCCTCTGCCTTGTGCTTCCACTGTGGCCCCGCTGTCAGATGGGAATGCCAGCAGCATGGCGTCTACCAGCGTGCGCTTGTACTCGCGCATCTTGCGATCGCGCTCCAGTGAGTGAATTAAGGACGGTACGTTGTCCTTGTAACGGGGATCCAGCAGCGTGGCCACCCAGTAATCAGCACAAGTTAGAATGTGGGCAACTCGGCGGTCGTTGTGGAGACACTGCAGCATGTAATCGCTCATGTGTGCCAGGCTGCCCAGAGGCAACGAAAGGCTGTCCTCTGTGGGAGGTGTATGGTCCGTGTCCTCTGTATCCCCCCAGCCACGCACCAGTGATGGCCATGAGCTGGCCTGGGTGCCACCCTGCTGTGAACATGGTTCCATCTCCTCCTCCAGCTCCTCCTCCTCCTCATCCTCCTCATCCTCCAGAACTGTGCCCCTGCTGGACAATTGCGTCCCTGGCGTTTGCGTGTGCAGGAACCCACCCTCGGAGCCCCTTGCGAATGACTGCCCTGAAAGCCTTGGAAATGTTACCTCTTCATCCTCCTCCTCCTCCTCATCCTGTGCCACATCCTCTTCCATCATCGCCCGAATTGTTTTTTCAAGGAGGCATAGAAGTGGGATAGTTAAGCTGAGAACGGCGTCATTGCCACTGGCCATGTTGGTGGAGTACTCAAAACAGCGCAACAAGGCACACAGGTCTCGCATGGAGGCCCAGTTATTGGTGGTGAAGTGGTGCTGTTCCGCAGAGCGACTCACGCGTGCGTGCTGCAGCTGAAACTCCACTATGGCCTGCTGCTGCTCGCACAGTCTTTCCAGCATGTGCAAGGTGGAGTTCCACCTTGTGGGCACGTCACATATGAGGCGGTGAGCGGGAAGGCCGAAGTTACGCTGCAGCGCTGCCAGGCGAGCAGCAGCAGGGTGAGAACGCCGAAAGTGCGCACAAACGGCCCGCACTTTCTGCAGCAGCTCTGACATATCGGGGTAGTTTTTAAGGAACCTCTGCACCACCAAATTCAGCACATGCGCCAGGCAAGGGATGTGCGTCAAACCGGCTAGGCCCAGAGCTGCTATGAGATTTCGCCCGTTATCGCACACCACCAGGCCGGGCTTGAGGCTCGCTGGCAGCAACCACTCATTTGTCTGCTGTTCCATGCTCCTCCACAACTCCTGCGCGGTGTGTGGTTTGTCCCCCAAACAGGCAAGTTGTAAAACTGCCTGCTGTCGTTTACCCCTGGCCGTGCTGAAGTTGGTGGTGAAGGTGTTACGCTGTCCGGATGAGGAGGCGGTAGAGGATGAGGAAGCGGAGTAGGAGGAGTTAGGAACAGGAGGCAAACTGAAGCGCCCTGCAATCCTCGGTGGTGGAAGGACATGCGCCAAATTGCTATCCGCCTCAGGCCCATCCGCCACTGCATTTACCCAGTGTGCCGTTAGGGAGATATAACGCCCCTGACCGTGCTTACTGGTCCACGTATCCGTAGTTAGGTGGACCTTGGCACAGATGGCGTTGCGCAGTGCACACCTGATTTTTTCCCCCACTTGGTTGTGCAGGGAAGGGATGGCTTGCCTGGAAAAGTAGTGGCGGCTGGGCACGACGTACTGTGGGACAGCCACCGACATAAGGTTTTTAAAACTGTGCATCTCCACCAGACGGAATGACAGCATTTCAAAGGCCAATAATTTTGAAATGCTGGCATTCAGGGCCAGGGATCGCGGGTGGGTAGGGGGGGTACTTCCTCTTCCTCTCAAGTGTTTGGGAGATGGAAAGCTGAACGCTTCCACGGGACATTGTGGAGATGGTTGTTGGTGACCCAGGTGGTGGTGTTGCTGACAGATCGTCTGTTTGCGGGGTGGCAGGTGCCGGTATCACTACAGATGTGGCTGGAGCGGCCGAGACTGCAGCAGAAGAGGAAGCAGGATGAGCCAGAGACGTTTCTTGGTTTTGAAGGTGTGTACTCCACTGCAGCTCGTGCTTTGCACTTAGATGCCTGATCATGCAGGTTGTGCTCAGGTTGAGAAGGTTCATGCCTCGCTTCAAGCTCTGATTGCACAGGGTGCAAACCACTCGTGTCCTGTCATCAGCACATTTTCTAAAGAACTTCCACGCTAGAGAACTCCTTTGAGCTGACTTTGGTGCGCTCGTTCCCTTGCTGCGTTGGGCAGTAGCGGGCGTAGTGTCTAGGGCACGGCCGCTCCGCTTCTGCACCCTGCTCCCTCTTCTGCTGTGCTGGTGGCTCTGTGCGACCACCGACTCTTCCTCCAAACTACTCAGTTCACCTGCATGACGTTCATTCCATGTGGGGTCGAGGACCTCATCGTCCTCCACATCATCTTCCACCCAGTCTTCACCCCTGCCCTCCTTGTCGGTCTCCACAATGCTGAACGCCGCAGCAGTTGGCACCTGCGTTTCGTCATCATCGGAGACGTGCTGCGATGATCCTTGCATGTACTCATCTTGAGAAATAAGTGGTTGGGCATCGCTGCACTCAATCTCTTCCACTTCTGGGGCAGGGCTAGGTGGATGGCCCTGGGAAACCCTGCTGACAGAGTCCTCAAAAAGAATAAGAGACTGCTGTATGGCTTGGGGCTCAGACTGCTGGCCTGATTTGCAAGGGGGTGAGGTGAAAGACGGTTGGACATTGGCTGCAGGTGCCAACTCTGACCTTTCTGCAGTAGACTGGGTGGGAGACAATGTGAAGGAACTGGAGGCACTGTCAGCAGCAAACCAATCTACTATCGCCTCAACTTGTTCTGGCCTCATCACTTCTAGGGGCGTTTGATGCCCTACCAAATACTGATGCAGGTTCTGTCGCCTACTCACACTTGAGGAAGGTGTTTCACTTGTGCGTGTAGCTGGCACAGATCGACCATGTCCTCTCCTTGCAACAGGAGCTCTACCAGCAGCACCACGACCCAGGCCACGGCCCTTATTTGACGGTCTCCTCATATTTCTGTAATTTAAGATCTTGCCCTAGAAAGGTTTTTATTGAATAGCGGAATAGAAAATATGATCCAAAAAAAGTGTATGTATATCACACGTACACAACCACACTAGGCCCCAATTACTATTGTTTGTACCCCTAAAAGGCTAGGAGTAGGGGGAGTATGGAACAGGCAGCACCCTCAAACCTTCAGAAGTATGAGATGAACCCCAACAACTTGGAAAGGTGGATCTCTCTCACACGTACCGACACAGACTATCCCGCAATTCAATTGATCCTCAAAGGTTTTTATTGAATAGCGGAATAGGAAATATGATCAAAAAAAGTGTATGTATCTCGCACGTACACAACCACACTAGGCCCCAATTACTATTGTTTGTACCCCTAAAAGGCTAGATGAGGAGTAGGGGGGGTATGGAACAGGCAGCACCCTCAAACCTTCAGAAGTATGAGATGAACCCCAACAACTTGGAAAGGTGGATCTCTCTCACACGTACCGACACAGACTATCCCGCAATTCAATTGATCCTCAAAGGTTTTTATTGAATAGCGGAATAGGAAATATGATCAAAAAAAGTGTATGTATCTCGCACGTACACAACCACACTAGGCCCCAATTACTATTGTTTGTACCCCTAAAAGGCTAGATGAGGAGTAGGGGGGGTATGGAACAGGCAGCACCCTCAAACCTTCAGAAGTATGAGATGAACCCCAACAACTTGGAAAGGTGGATCTCTCTCACACGTACCGACACAGACTATCCCGCAATTCAATTGATCCTCAAAGGTTTTTATTGAATAGCGGAATAGGAAATATGATCAAAAAAAGTGTATGTATCTCGCACGTACACAACCACACTAGGCCCCAATTACTATTGTTTGTACCCCTAAAAGGCTAGATGAGGAGTAGGGGGGGTATGGAACAGGCAGCACCCTCAAACCTTCAGAAGTATGAGATGAACCCCAACAACTTGGAAAGGTGGATCTCTCTCACACGTACCGACACAGACTATCCCGCAATTCAATTGATCCTCAAAGGTTTTTATTGAATAGCGGAATAGGAAATATGATCAAAAAAAGTGTATGTATCTCGCACGTACACAACCACACTAGGCCCCAATTACTATTGTTTGTACCCCTAAAAGGCTAGATGAGGAGTAGGGGGGGTATGGAACAGGCAGCACCCTCAAACCTTCAGAAGTATGAGATGAACCCCAACAACTTGGAAAGGTGGATCTCTCTCACACGTACCGACACAGACTATCCCGCAATTCAATTGATCCTCAAAGGTTTTTATTGAATAGCGGAATAGGAAATATGATCAAAAAAAGTGTATGTATCTCGCACGTACACAACCACACTAGGCCCCAATTACTATTGTTTGTACCCCTAAAAGGCTAGATGAGGAGTAGTGGGGGTATGGAACAGGCAGCACCCTCAAACCTTCAGAAGTATGAGATGAACCCCAACAACTTGGAAAGGTGGATCTCTCTCACACGTACCGACACAGACTATCCCGCAATTCAATTGACCCTCAAAGGTTTTTATTGAATAGCGGAATAGGAAATATGATCAAAAAAAGTGTATGTATCTCGCACGTACACAACCACACTAGGCCCCAATTACTATTGTTTGTACCCCTAAAAGGCTAGATGAGGAGTAGGGGGGGTATGGAACAGGCAGCACCCTCAAACCTTCAGAAGTATGAGATGAACCCCAACAACTTGGAAAGGTGGATCTCTCTCACACGTACCGACACAGACTATCCCGCAATTCAATTGATCCTCAAAGGTTTTTATTGAATAGCGGAATAGGAAATATGATCAAAAAAAGTGTATGTATCTCGCACGTACACAACCACACTAGGCCCCAATTACTATTGTTTGTACCCCTAAAAGGCTAGATGAGGAGTAGTGGGGGTATGGAACAGGCAGCACCCTCAAACCTTCAGAAGTATGAGATGAACCCCAACAACTTGGAAAGGTGGATCTCTCTCACACGTACCGACACAGACTATCCCGCAATTCAATTGACCCTCAAAGGTTTTTATTGAATAGCGGAATAGGAAATATGATCAAAAAAAGTGTATGTATCTCGCACGTACACAACCACACTAGGCCCCAATTACTATTGTTTGTACCCCTAAAAGGCTAGATGAGGAGTAGGGGGGGTATGGAACAGGCAGCACCCTCAAACCTTCAGAAGTATGAGATGAACCCCAACAACTTGGAAAGGTGGATCTCTCTCACACGTACCGACACAGACTATCCCGCAATTCAATTGATCCTCAAAGGTTTTTATTGAATAGCGGAATAGGAAATATGATCAAAAAAAGTGTATGTATCTCGCACGTACACAACCACACTAGGCCCCAATTACTATTGTTTGTACCCCTAAAAGGCTAGATGAGGAGTAGGGGGGGTATGGAACAGGCAGCACCCTCAAACCTTCAGAAGTATGAGATGAACCCCAACAACTTGGAAAGGTGGATCTCTCTCACACGTACCGACACAGACTATCCCCCAATTTAACTGATCCCCAAAGGTTTTTGATTAAATAGCGGAATAGAAAATATGATCCCAAAAAAGTGTATGTATATCACACGTACACAACCACACTAGGCCCCAATTACTATTGTTTGTACCCCTAAAAGGCTAGGAGTAGGGGGAGTATGGAACAGGCAGCACCCTCAAACCTTCAGAAGTATGAGATGAACCCCAACAACTTGGAAAGGTGGATCTCTCTCACACGTACCAACACAGACTATCCCCCAATTTAACTGATCCCCAAAGGTTTTTGATTAAATAGCGGAATAGAAAATATGATCCCAAAAAAGTGTATGTATATCACACGTACACAACCACACTAGGCCCCAATTACTATTGTTTGTACCCCTAAAAGGCTAGGAGTAGGGGGAGTATGGAACAGGCAGCACCCTCAAACCTTCAGAAGTATGAGATGAACCCCAACAACTTGGAAAGGTGGATCTCTCTCACACGTACCGACACAGACTATCCCGCAATTCAATTGATCCTCAAAGGTTTTTATTGAATAGCGGAATAGGAAATATGATCAAAAAAAGTGTATGTATCTCGCACGTACACAACCACACTAGGCCCCAATTACTATTGTTTGTACCCCTAAAAGGCTAGATGAGGAGTAGGGGGGGTATGGAACAGGCAGCACCCTCAAACCTTCAGAAGTATGAGATGAACCCCAACAACTTGGAAAGGTGGATCTCTCTCACACGTACCGACACAGACTATCCCGCAATTCAATTGATCCTCAAAGGTTTTTATTGAATAGCGGAATAGGAAATATGATCAAAAAAAGTGTATGTATCTCGCACGTACACAACCACACTAGGCCCCAATTACTATTGTTTGTACCCCTAAAAGGCTAGATGAGGAGTAGGGGGGGTATGGAACAGGCAGCACCCTCAAACCTTCAGAAGTATGAGATGAACCCCAACAACTTGGAAAGGTGGATCTCTCTCACACGTACCGACACAGACTATCCCGCAATTCAATTGATCCTCAAAGGTTTTTATTGAATAGCGGAATAGGAAATATGATCAAAAAAAGTGTATGTATCTCGCACGTACACAACCACACTAGGCCCCAATTACTATTGTTTGTACCCCTAAAAGGCTAGATGAGGAGTAGGGGGGGTATGGAACAGGCAGCACCCTCAAACCTTCAGAAGTATGAGATGAACCCCAACAACTTGGAAAGGTGGATCTCTCTCACACGTACCGACACAGACTATCCCCCAATTTAACTGATCCCCAAAGGTTTTTGATTAAATAGCGGAATAGAAAATATGATCCCAAAAAAGTGTATGTATATCACACGTACACAACCACACTAGGCCCCAATTACTATTGTTTGTACCCCTAAAAGGCTAGGAGTAGGGGGAGTATGGAACAGGCAGCACCCTCAAACCTTCAGAAGTATGAGATGAACCCCAACAACTTGGAAAGGTGGATCTCTCTCACACGTACCAACACAGACTATCCCCCAATTTAACTGATCCCCAAAGGTTTTTGATTAAATAGCGGAATAGAAAATATGATCCCAAAAAAGTGTATGTATATCACACGTACACAACCACACTAGGCCCCAATTACTATTGTTTGTACCCCTAAAAGGCTAGGAGTAGGGGGAGTATGGAACATGCAGCACCCTCAAACCTTCAGAAGTATGAGATGAACCCCAACAACTTGGAAAGGTGGATCTCTCTCACACGTACCGACACAGACTATCCCGCAATTCAATTGATCCTCAAAGGTTTTTATTGAATAGCGGAATAGGAAATATGATCAAAAAAAGTGTATGTATCTCGCACGTACACAACCACACTAGGCCCCAATTACTATTGTTTGTACCCCTAAAAGGCTAGATGAGGAGTAGGGGGGGTATGGAACAGGCAGCACCCTCAAACCTTCAGAAGTATGAGATGAACCCCAACAACTTGGAAAGGTGGATCTCTCTCACACGTACCGACACAGACTATCCCCCAATTTAACTGATCCCCAAAGGTTTTTGATTAAATAGCGGAATAGAAAATATGATCCCAAAAAAGTGTATGTATATCACACGTACACAACCACACTAGGCCCCAATTACTATTGTTTGTACCCCTAAAAGGCTAGGAGTAGGGGGAGTATGGAACAGGCAGCACCCTCAAACCTTCAGAAGTATGAGATGAACCCCAACAACTTGGAAAGGTGGATCTCTCTCACACGTACCAACACAGACTATCCCCCAATTTAACTGATCCCCAAAGGTTTTTCATTAAATAGCGGAATAGAAAATATGATCCCAAAAAAGTGTATGTATATCACACGTACACAACCACACTAGGCCCCAATTACTATTGTTTGTACCCCTAAAAGGCTAGGAGTAGGGGGAGTATGGAACAGGCAGCACCCTCAAACCTTCAGAAGTATGAGATGAACCCCAACAACTTGGAAAGGTGGATCTCTCTCACACGTACCGACACAGACTATCCCGCAATTCAATTGATCCTCAAAGGTTTTTATTGAATAGCGGAATAGGAAATATGATCAAAAAAAGTGTATGTATCTCGCACGTACACAACCACACTAGGCCCCAATTACTATTGTTTGTACCCCTAAAAGGCTAGATGAGGAGTAGGGGGGGTATGGAACAGGCAGCACCCTCAAACCTTCAGAAGTATGAGATGAACCCCAACAACTTGGAAAGGTGGATCTCTCTCACACGTACCGACACAGACTATCCCGCAATTCAATTGATCCTCAAAGGTTTTTATTGAATAGCGGAATAGGAAATATGATCAAAAAAAGTGTATGTATCTCGCACGTACACAACCACACTAGGCCCCAATTACTATTGTTTGTACCCCTAAAAGGCTAGATGAGGAGTAGGGGGGGTATGGAACAGGCAGCACCCTCAAACCTTCAGAAGTATGAGATGAACCCCAACAACTTGGAAAGGTGGATCTCTCTCACACGTACCGACACAGACTATCCCGCAATTCAATTGATCCTCAAAGGTTTTTATTGAATAGCGGAATAGGAAATATGATCAAAAAAAGTGTATGTATCTCGCACGTACACAACCACACTAGGCCCCAATTACTATTGTTTGTACCCCTAAAAGGCTAGATGAGGAGTAGGGGGGGTATGGAACAGGCAGCACCCTCAAACCTTCAGAAGTATGAGATGAACCCCAACAACTTGGAAAGGTGGATCTCTCTCACACGTACCGACACAGACTATCCCCCAATTTAACTGATCCCCAAAGGTTTTTGATTAAATAGCGGAATAGAAAATATGATCCCAAAAAAGTGTATGTATATCACACGTACACAACCACACTAGGCCCCAATTACTATTGTTTGTACCCCTAAAAGGCTAGGAGTAGGGGGAGTATGGAACAGGCAGCACCCTCAAACCTTCAGAAGTATGAGATGAACCCCAACAACTTGGAAAGGTGGATCTCTCTCACACGTACCAACACAGACTATCCCCCAATTTAACTGATCCCCAAAGGTTTTTGATTAAATAGCGGAATAGAAAATATGATCCCAAAAAAGTGTATGTATATCACACGTACACAACCACACTAGGCCCCAATTACTATTGTTTGTACCCCTAAAAGGCTAGGAGTAGGGGGAGTATGGAACATGCAGCACCCTCAAACCTTCAGAAGTATGAGATGAACCCCAACAACTTGGAAAGGTGGATCTCTCTCACACGTACCAACACAGACTATCCCCCAATTTAACTGATCCCCAAAGGTTTTTGATTAAATAGCGGAATAGAAAATATGATCCCAAAAAAGTGTATGTATATCACACGTACACAACCACACTAGGCCCCAATTACTATTGTTTGTACCCCTAAAAGGCTAGGAGTAGGGGGGGTATGGAACAGGCAGCACCCTCAAACCTTCAGAAGTATGAGATGAACCCCAACAACTTGGAAAGGTGGATCTCTCTCACACGTACCAACACAGACTATCCCCCAATTTAACTGATCCCCAAAGGTTTTTGATTAAATAGCGGAATAGAAAATATGATCCCAAAAAAGTGTATGTATATCACACGTACACAACCACACTAGGCCCCAATTACTATTGTTTGTACCCCTAAAAGGCTAGGAGTAGGGGGGGTATGGAACAGGCAGCACCCTCAAACCTTCAGAAGTATGAGATGAACCCCAACAACTTGGAAAGGTGGATCTCTCTCACACGTACCAACACAGACTATCCCCCAATTTAACTGATCCCCAAAGGTTTTTGATTAAATAGCGGAATAGAAAATATGATCCCAAAAAAGTGTATGTATATCACACGTACACAACCACACTAGGCCCCAATTACTATTGTTTGTACCCCTAAAAGGCTAGGAGTAGGGGGAGTATGGAACAGGCAGCACCCTCAAACCTTCAGAAGTATGAGATGAACCCCAACAACTTGGAAAGGTGGATCTCTCTCACACGTACCAACACAGACTATCCCCCAATTTAACTGATCCCCAAAGGTTTTTGATTAAATAGCGGAATAGAAAATATGATCCCAAAAAAGTGTATGTATATCACACGTACACAACCACACTAGGCCCCAATTACTATTGTTTGTACCCCTAAAAGGCTAGGAGTAGGGGGGGTATGGAACAGGCAGCACCCTCAAACCTTCAGAAGTATGAGATGAACCCCAACAACTTGGAAAGGTGGATCTCTCTCACACGTACCAACACAGACTATCCCCCAATTTAACTGATCCCCAAAGGTTTTTGATTAAATAGCGGAATAGAAAATATGATCCCAAAAAAGTGTATGTATATCACACGTACACAACCACACTAGGCCCCAATTACTATTGTTTGTACCCCTAAAAGGCTAGGAGTAGGGGGAGTATGGAACAGGCAGCACCCTCAAACCTTCAGAAGTATGAGATGAACCCCAACAACTTGGAAAGGTGGATCTCTCTCACACGTACCAACACAGACTATCCCCCAATTTAACTGATCCCCAAAGGTTTTTGATTAAATAGCGGAATAGAAAATATGATCCCAAAAAAGTGTATGTATATCACACGTACACAACCACACTAGGCCCCAATTACTATTGTTTGTACCCCTAAAAGGCTAGGAGTAGGGGGAGTATGGAACAGGCAGCACCCTCAAACCTTCAGAAGTATGAGATGAACCCCAACAACTTGGAAAGGTGGATCTCTCTCACACGTACCAACACAGACTATCCCCCAATTTAACTGATCCCCAAAGGTTTTTGATTAAATAGCGGAATAGAAAATATGATCCCAAAAAAGTGTATGTATATCACACGTACACAACCACACTAGGCCCCAATTACTATTGTTTGTACCCCTAAAAGGCTAGGAGTAGGGGGAGTATGGAACAGGCAGCACCCTCAAACCTTCAGAAGTATGAGATGAACCCCAACAACTTGGAAAGGTGGATCTCTCTCACACGTACCAACACAGACTATCCCCCAATTTAACTGATCCCCAAAGGTTTTTGATTAAATAGCGGAATAGAAAATATGATCCCAAAAAAGTGTATGTATATCACACGTACACAACCACACTAGGCCCCAATTACTATTGTTTGTACCCCTAAAAGGCTAGATGAGGAGTAGGGGGAGTATGGAACAGGCAGCACCCTCAAACCTTCAGTATGAGATTGTGTTCACTGTACCCCACAAAGATTGAGTTCACTGCACCCCACAATGATTGTGTTCACTGCACCCCACAAAGATTGTGTTCACTGCACCTCACAAAGATTGTGTTCACTGTACCCCCCAAAGATTGTGTTCACTGCACCCCACAAAGATTCTGTTCACTGTACCCCACAAAGATTGTGTTCACTGCACCCCAAAAAGATTGTGTTCACTGCACCCCAAAAAGGATGTTGTTCACTGCACCCCAAAAAGGATGTTGTTCACTCCACCCCAAAAAGATTGTGTTCACTGCACCCCACAAAGATTGTGTTCACTGCACCCCAAAAAGATTGTCTTCACTGCACCCCAAAAATGATTTTGTTCACTGCACCCCAAAAAGGATTTTGTTCACTGCACCCCAAAAAGGATGTTGTTCACTCCACCCCAAAAAGATTGTGTTCACTGCACCCCAAAAAGATTGTGTTCACTGCACCCCACAAAGGATTTTGTTCACTGCACCCCAAAAAGATTGTGTTCACTGCACCCCAAAAAGGATGTTGTTCACTGCACCCCAAAAAGGATTTTGTTCACTGCACCCCAAAAAGATTGTGTTCACTGCACCCCACAAAGGATTTTGTTCACTGCACCCCACAAAGATTGTGTTCACTGCACACCAAAAAGGATTGTGTTCACTGCACCCCAAAAAGATTTTGTTCACTGCACCCCAAAAAGATTGTGTTCACTGCAGCCCAAAAAGATTGTGTTCACTGCAGCCCAAAAAGATTGTGTTCACTGCAGCCCAAAAAGATTGTGTTCACTGCAGCCCAAAAAGATTGTGTTCACTGCAGCCCAAAAAGATTGTGTTCACTGCAGCTCACACACAGAAAAATGGATGTGGATCACTGACACCTGCCTATCTCCAATCCCACACCACACAGCAATATCGATTGTAGTTTGTAGAACACAGTTTCCCTAAAATTCAGCAGACTCTGTCCCTAACAGGATTGAGAAGAGATCGTAGATCAGGATTGAGTGCAGACCCCACCCCCCACACAGCAATATCGATTGTAGTTTGTAGAAGACACTGACCCTATATAATTCAGCAGACTCTATCCCTAAAATGCCTACAACTCGCCCTGCCTAAACACTCCGACCTGTCCCTCAATTCTATCCGGACACAAATGTTTTTTTCCTGCCTATCTTTCCCTAATCAGCAGCCAGCACGTTGATGTGTGCTCTGTCCCTGAATCTAAGCAGCATAATGACGCCGCTGCGGCTGCCTCGAACTTATAAAGACTTGGTCACATGCTTCAGACGGCCAATCACAGCTACTGAGACATTTGCAGGCATGGCTGGGATGGCTTAAGGCACACCAGTTAAACGATTGTTGATTGGCTGTTGAAAGCCCGCCATGAAAAGAGCGCCAAAGCATGCAAAACCCGGAAATAAAACGACCGAACACGGATTTTTACCCGAACATACAGTAAAGTGTCCGTGTCCGTGTTCGGGTACAAAAAATCCAATTATTCGGTACGAACACGAATAATACAGTCCGTGTTCGCTCAACACTAGTTGTAAGACTTAGAAGGAAGAGCTTTATGGGAAAATACAAGTTTACCTTCAGTCTGTCAGGGGCACCGTGGTTTCTGCCTTGTATAAGTGCAATGTAATTCATGTCAAAATAGACACTTTGGTTCAAAAAAGACTGTCCTAGCAAGCCTGTCTCCCCTCATGTCACAGCAATTATGAAAAAGGTTCCTGCACTACTTTTTACCAATTTCAATGTGACGTGCATGGACTTCTGTTAAAGGAAGTCGCAAGCCACAATGAAATCAGCAGTGCAAATCGCACCGATGTGCTGCACTGAGGTACCGCAGCCTCTGACTTCATTAGTTTGAGTTGGTGATGTCTCTACTGATCTGTTTACTGTTCTCCTTGTGGTATAGGAAGCTTTATCTGATAATCTGCAGTGCAAGGATGTTTCTGCTTCTTAATGTATTCTGGGAATCTGTGCTTTTTGAACCTCTTCTGCTGCTGCTTGCTGAATATTCCCTCACCTATCAGCAGATCACCAATATTATGGGGTGGTAGTCCTTACAATGACATAACTTGTTATATAGCTATGTTAAATGTAAAATTTGAAAAACACACATTTGTAACAGCTATCTTATAACTTTCTTAAGTAAAGAAGGGTTCTATTTTAAAATCACTCATTTCAAATGCATTGCATGAGGTCATTGTAGCTGTATTAGTGCACTTGCGACAGAGACAATTGAGTACTGTCAATGATTCTTTTTTTATTTGCACTAACATACAATTTTTCAGGACAAGCTTTCGGGGTATGTCCCCTTCATCAAGATCCAAGCAGTACTGATTCACAAAATGTTTAGTAGAATGGTAAAAAGACACATAATCTCTAAGCCAAAGAAAAAAAAAAGAGAAAACCAAACAAACATAAACAAATTTAACTGGCAATGGTAATAAAACTAGCATAGTTAGTGAGATAAGACAGAGGGAGAGCTGAAGACAGGGGGGAAGGTGGGGGGGATAGTCACAGAGTTGGTCGTAAAACTGTAGAATAATGAGTAAGGAAACTTATATCTAAATTTAAGCCGTTATTTTTTGTGTCAAAAAGAATCATCATTCTTAATTCAAAAGTTTTCCTTTCCTGGATAGTTCTGAAATTCCCTTTAAGAACTAAAACATTGAGGTCTTCTATAGCGTGGTACGGTTGTTAAAAATGATGTCCCACAGGTGTGCAGAAATTATCTTCTTTATGTTCCTTGATGGTATGTCTGTGCAAATTCATCCTCGCTTGCAACTTCTGTCCTGTTTCACCAACATACGATCCTTTGCTACATCTTTTGCATTGGATGAGGTACACAACATTACTGGAGGTGCATCAAAAGAGAAACCTCATACCTCAAGGTCTCCGGATTAAAAATCCTTGTGCAAATACACTGAACTCTCCTTATGCAGAAGGACTTTGCAGACACACCAACGAAAGATTAAGGAACAACCTCATTCACAAACTGTATGGTAAAAGGGAAACAATCAGGAAACAAAAGCAGCCGGTGTTTGAAACCTTAACATCATTGGTCGCTACAAGCATCAACCAAATTAAGAATGCAATGGAAACCTTACAAAGACAACTTCAAAAACTTGCCATGAGCAGGAAGCAAAAAAACTCCAAAAGCTACACCAAGAGCAGGCCTTGTGGATACAACCCAAACAACATAAAACAAACACAACATCTATAACTCCTGCTGTCAGTGACTTGGAATCAGATTCAGAATCCCAGGGTATCATCTGTGTAAATGCTGACCTGACTGAAAATGCGGATATAACAGAGGAACTTGGAATCATTAATTTGACAAATCATAAACTTTCTGAACCAGAAATAACCATCCTCTCCAAAGGCCTCACGTTCTGCCCAACCACCAAATTGGATAATTTACAGGTAATGTCAGATATGGAGGAATTCTTCAGGAGACTAAGGCTCAAAGAATATTTTTTCACAGTAATGAAAGGTATCATAGGACTACAGAAGGTGACAAAAAGAACAGCAACTTCACACCTCCACAAGGACGCAACCCCAAACTGGACACCTATATTGACAGCTTCAGACTGCCAGTTACATCCCTGATATCCACCCAGCAAAAGAAAATTTTATATAACCTTTCACCACTGGAGCGAAGAGCTATACACGATTTGCGCAATAATCAGGCCATCACCATCAAACCAGCAGATAAAGGGGGAGCAGTCGTTGTGATGGATACAAACAAATATATACAAGAAGGCCAGAGGCAGCTGGCAAATACTACTTACTATAAAAAACTGGATTATGATCCAACCCAGGATTTTACTAAGCAATTAAAAGGTCTCATTAAAACTATACAAACCCACCTACATTCAGAACTTATCAATGCTATTCCAGATAATCCAGAAATTGGGGACTACATGCTGCCCAAGATTCACAAGCCAGGAAATCCAGGCAGACCCATCATAACAGGTATGAATACACTTACCGAACATATCTTAGGCCGTGTAGAAAATATTTTAAAACCATTAGTCGTGAATACTGCGAGTTTCCTTCAAGACACAACTGACTTTCTTAACAAGCTTAACAATATACAACAATTACCACCAAATACACTTCTAGTCACTATGGATGTAGAATCGCTGTATAGTAACATCCCTCACAAGGATGGATTGGCTGCGTGTCACAGATTCTTATCATCCTCACCAAACCACAAATACAGTGCTGAGGATGTTACACAGCTCATCTAAATCATTCTTACAAACAACTTCTTCACCTTCAATAATGACATCTATCTCCAGTGTATGGGTACTGCTATGGGAAGTAAAATGGCACCCCAGTATGCAAACTTATTTATGGCTGATCTGGAGGACAAATTCCTGAACAGCATGCAACATAAGCCATACAGATATTATCGCTATATTGATGATATCTTCATCATATGGACAGAAGGTGAGGAAAATCTCAAACAATTTTTTTCATTGATCAACACCTTTCACCCATCTATCAAACTTAAAATGGATTATTCTAACAGGCATGTCAACTTCCTAGACACCACAGTATACATCAGGGATGACAAGCTTCATACTTCGATATACAGGAAACCGACTGACCGATGCAGATATCTCCACAGTTCCAGTTTTCACCCCCAACACACTAAACGGCCATCATACACAGCCAGGCCATCAGATACCACAGAATATGTTCAGACCCAGAAGACAGAGATAAACATCTCAGAACACTAGCAAACTCCTTCTGTAAGAAAGGTTACAAAAACCAAACCATCAACACCAGCATAAACACAGCCTTGGAAATCCAAAGAGAAAATCTTCTCCAATACAAAGAGAAAAAAACAAATAACCGTGTACCTCTAGTCACCACATACAATCCAGCAGGGCAGCCATCTTACCGAATTCGTTCACTGGCCATCCCACTGAGTCCATCAATGCACCCACTTCTATTTTAACACTCTTACAACTTAATATATGAAAATTAATCCAAGCCAGCAAAGAGACATCCCCATATACAGTATTCAGTAAAAAGACATCCCAATCCAGTAAAGAGACGGCCTCATATATTCAGCAAAGACACATCCCAATCCAGCAAAGAGACAGCCTCATATTTTCAGCAAAGAGATATCCCAATCCAGTAAAGAGACGACCTCATATATTCAGCAAAGACACATCCCAATCCAACAAAGAGACAGCCTCATATTTTCAGCAAAGAGACAGCACAATTTAGCAAACAGACATCTCTTCAGCTGCATCGGCTTACTCTGCAGCCGCCCTGCTTTAGGAATTGCTAGTTACCACGGCAGTAAAAACTCTGTCTCATTGGTTGGGGTCTGGGCGCCTGGGCCCCCTACATGTGTATGGGCTGTCCCCCCCTTATGGCTGCCCTGCAATCCAGCACTAGAAGGGATAAGAAAGATAATCAAAGATTTACAACCCATCATAACAGAGGATGAAACTCTGAAAGGAATGTTCCAACAACCTCCAATACTGGCTTCCAGACAACCACCCAACCTCAGACATAAACTAATCAGCAGGAAACGTCATTCGGATTATGATGCCGCAAATAATGGGAGCAAACCCTGCCATAAAAAACGCTGCAAACTGTGGAACCAGATCAATCTGTCTAAAAGTGTCATGCACACACACACACACACACACACACACAAATGGGACCTTTAATGTAATAGGAACATACAACTGCACCTCCAGTAATGTTGTGTACCTCATCCAATGCAAAAGATGTAGCAAAGGATCTTATGTAGGCTAAACAGGACAGAAGTTGCAAGCAAGGATGAATTTGCACAGACATACCATCAAAGAACATAAAGAAGATAGTTTCTGCACACCTGTGGGGCATCATTTTTCCCAACTGGACCACGCTATAGAAGACCTCAATGTTTTAGTTCTTAAAGGGAATTTCAGAACTATCCAGGAAAGGAAAACTTTTGAATTAAGAATGATAATTTTTGACACAAAATATAACGGCTTAAATTTAGATATGGTTTTCCTTACTCATTATCCTACAGTTTTACAACACCCTCTGTGACTACCCCCCCCCCCTTCCCCCTGTCTTCAACTCTCCCTCTGTCTTATCTCACTAACTATGCTAGTTTTATTACCATTGCCAGTTAAATTTGTTTATGTTTGTTTGGTTTTCTCTTTTTTTTTTTTCTTTGGCTTAGAGATTGTGTGTTTTTTTTACCATTCTGCTAAACATTTTGTGAATCAGTACTGCTTGGATCTTGATAAAGGGGACATACCCCGAAAGCTTGTCCTGAAATATTGTATGTTAGTGCAATTAAAAAAAGTATCACGGACAGTACTCAAATGCATTGCAAATAGATTTAAATTAAAGACCAGAAAAAAATAGTTTATATGCTTTCAATCAACCTTTCTGCATTTATTTTTTTGCTTTGTAAAATGTTACCTTATGTTATTATCTGAGTCATCAATAATAATTATTTTACTAGGATGAAAAAAATCTGTTGCTTTCTACTTACCTCTGGTTTAATCAGGTAAGTCCATTTATCTTCTTAACTTTAACTTTCCAGGCATGTAAAAACACTAGTAATGTCAAAGTGCTTCTGTTAACATATTGAGGTTGGTTTAGTTCAGAATCTTCACTGAATAAATAGTGTGAATATTCACTTCAATTATTCAGTCATACAAAAAGCTAATTCCTGTTAGAAATAGTCAGTTCTGCTAAAGGGGGAGGCCAAGGGCGTACATACTTTTTCCATTGCTCACTATCACAACTGTTAATGATTTTGTTAAATAAATGATTGAAAGGGCAATTTTCCCTGTTTTTTTATTTAAATATATCCCCTTTATCTGTAGGCACTGATTGAATTGTGATCGAATGTTATCTTGGTCAAGTACACTATATTGTCAAAAGTATTCCGGCGTCTGCTTTTACATGCATATGAACTTTAATGGCATCCCAGTCTTAGTCCGTAGGGTTCAATATTGAGTTGGCCCACCCTTTGCAGCTATAACAGCTTCAACTCTTCTGGTTTAGGAGTGTGCCTATGGGAATGTTTGACCATTTTTTATTGCTTTGTGCACTGGCCCAAATCATTTGGTGGAGGGGGGATTATGGTGTGGGATTGTTTTTCAGGGGTTGGTCTTGGCCCCTTAGTTCCAGTGAAGGGAACTCTTAAGGCGTCAGCATACCAAGACATTTTGGACAATTTCATGCTCCCAACTTTGTGGGAACAGTTTGGGGATGGCCCCTAACTGTTACAACATGACTGCGCACCACTGCACAAAGCAAGGTCCATAAAGCCATGGGTGAGTGAGTCCTGACCTTAACCTGATAGAACACCTTTGGGATGAATTTGAGTGGACCTTCTCTTCCACATCAGTGTCTAACCTCATAAATGCGCTTCTAGAAGAACTCATAAACCTTGTGGACAGCCTTCCCAGAAGAATTGAAGCTGTTATAGCCACAAAAGGTAATGTCCAAAGAAAATAGTTGTTGGGCGCTTCTGACCAAGTAAGAAGGGAAGGAGTCCACCGCTGTAAGAGGGATGCAGGGGATGTCTCCAATTTCTTAGTCTGAACTGTCCCGGATGGCTGAGTATGAGGCAGCACTGGCAGGAAAAACTCTGAAGAATCCGCTGGCAGAAGTGAAGAGAAAGACAGGCGCCACTGTAGTTAGCCAAAAATGTTTATTGCACAACATACATAATAACTTACACATAGGTAAGCTCCAGTCCGTAAGGCAGCGTCTCCAGCCGCACGATCCGGCCGTCCACCGGCCCGGAGGTGACGTCACAGGAAGCTGATCAAAGGACCTGGTAACACCGGAAGCCGCAGTGGAACGCAGGCTCCCGGAAATGACGCAACGCGTTTCGGAGCATGCGAACTCGTGCTCCTTCCTCAAGCGTAAGAGACTGCCACCTGAAGTCAGGTTTAAGTACAGCAGTCTGCAATCAATTGTCATAGAAATCAAGACAAGGGGCGGCGCAATACTCTGCAGAACCAGCTACACGGCCAGCATTCCGGAGAGTACGCACAGTACTTAAAATAATACAATACATTTTTGGAACTGGGGCTTATTTGTGTACAAACAACAATTAACAGACAATAATACACTTTAAACATATATACGTCATCCACGACAGATGCATATGGACATGACTTTATCGGGGCCCTGTTATCTATACAACAGAACTAAGAAGGGGGAAAAAAAGAAAAAAGTAAAGAAATTTTCGCGAATTTGTACGATCCATACCATGTACTCACAAAGAAAATTCATTTTTCTGTGATCCATAAGGAATTAAAAAATTATTAAAAACACCTTAACTATAAGCATAAGGATGTGCAGGATGATTATGAAAGAGCACCTACGCTCATTTACTTAAAAGAAAACAAAATTTAAAAAACTCTTAAAAAACTTTTAAGATTATATATTTATATGTGTACATACATATATATATATGTACCCATACGGTGCGTGCAAAGGTCACTTAAAAACAAAAATGGGAATAATTAAAAATACAATGACTCACAAGATAGTATTGATATCTAGCTCCTCGTTCAGTCCTCCGGGCGCCAGAACGTTCAGGGCGTATATCCAGTAGGTTTCCCTACTGCACAGACGCCTGAACCTCTCGGCCTCAGAGGGACCTTTAGGAATTGCCTCAATCACCTCAATCACCCAGACATATAGTCCCTCGGTGGACTTATCATGGTGATGGAGAAAATGTCTGGGGACGCTATGGTGGTCTTTGTCCTCCTGAATATAGCGTTGATGCTGACCGAAACGTGCTCTGAGGGTCCGTATGGTCCTGCCAACATAGTGCAGGCCACACGGACATACCAAGCAGTATACCACAAATTCCGACGAACAGGTATGGAATTCATTAATTCCATACCTGTTGCCCCCAATCACAAAATCCTTCTGTCCATGCTTCACATATTGGCATGTCAAGCATTGTATTTTACAACACTGGTACATCCCAGTGACGTTAAAGAAGGTTACGCTAAAGAGACATTTTTCTTTAAAATCATCTAAGGTGTCTAATTACGATGATACTGAGTGCGCTTCGAGCGCTCAGTCACCAGGCCAGCCATCCAGTGTAGATACTGAAGTGGCTTTAGCCATGTTAGAAGAGTTGTATATGGAGGGAAATGCATCCTGGGAGGGACAGAATGAGATTGATGTGGAGAAAGTCCTACTCACTCAGCATCTTCTCAGTTCTCCCCCCATGAGGCATACGCATTTAAAACCTAAGTCCAACTTCTACCCGACACACTCCAAAGGCCCTTGTATAGAAACTTTCTATCGCATTGTATACTCTGACCTGTTGGATATGTGTAAAAAAGCCAAGAAAAGTAATAACGGTAAATATGGTTGCAATTTAAGTAAGGTGGAAAATATGGCCCTGAAAACATTAATGTCCAACACCAATATTGTCATTAAGCCTGCTGACAAAGGCGGGAGTATCGTTGTTCAGAATAAAAAATATTATGTGAATGAGGCCAATCGGCTACTATCCGATAGTAACACATACATGAAACTCCCAAAAGATCCATTACCTGAATACACAGTTGAGGCGAACCTTCTAGCTAGTACGGCCTTGAGGAATGGAATTATCTCCAAGACCGAGATGTCCTTTCTTTTCAGGGACTATTTTCATACCCCATATTTCTATCACCTACCAAAAGTGCACAAGTGCACAACTAATCCTCCCGGTAGGCCTATTGTTGCTGCGATGGATAGCATTACAAGTGGCTTCTCGCAGTACATAGACATATTCCTACAACCTATAGTCCAAGAGCTCCCCTCTTACATCAGGGATGGTATACATTTATTAGAGCTCCTTACTCCGTACACTTGGGAACCGACATATTTGTGGGTTTCGTTAGATGTACAATCTCTGTATATATCTATCCCACATGACACTGGGAAACTCGATGTGTGCTTAATAATAATCCTTACACTCCCCATATAGTGTTCTTTGGACGATATATTGATGATATCGTCATCATTTGGGATGGAGAGGCTGCAGAAGTTCTGAACTTTGTTTCCCACTGTAACAACAATGATATGGGACTAAGGTTCACTTCTGTGGTTAAACCTGACCATTTGGCTTTTCTTGATTTGGATCTTCACCATGACAACCAGCACATATTGGCCAAGAATTACATAAAACCTACTGCAGGTAATTCTTTGTTGCATTATCAGAGCTGTCACCACCCCCGGTGGTTAGACAACATCCCGAAAAGTCAATTTTGTAGACTTAGACATAATTGTACTAAGACTTCGGATTATAAAATACAAGGCACAGCCCTCAAATGAAAATTTCTGGAAAAAGGGTACCCTGATACCATCGTAGAGCAGGCGTTCTCTCAATATATAGCGCCACAGACTGCTAAGCGTACCAAGACTGGAGCCGAAGGCTCACAGATGAGATTCACTACTCAATTCCACAATCACCACTGGCAAATGGAGCGAGTGGTCAAAAAACATTGGCCACTCTTGCTCCAAGATCCTCATCTTAAAGCAGTACTTCCAGACAAACCCCGCTTTTCATATAGAAAGGCCCCTAACATAAAAACAAAAATAGCACCGAGCAAGCTAAAAACCAAAAAATATGCTTCCCCTTCCCTAACCTTCTTTAACGTCACTGGGATGTACCAGTGTCGTAAAATACAATGCTTGACATGCCAATATGTGAAGCATGGACAGAAGGATTTTGTGATTGGGGGCAACAGGTATGGAATTAATGAATTCCATACCTGTTCGTCGGAATTTGTGGTATACTGCTTGGTATGTCCGTGTGGCCTGCACTATGTTGACAGGACCATACGGACCCTCAGAGCACGTTTCGGTCAGCATCGACGCTATATTCAGGAGGGCAAAGACCACCATAGCGTCCCCAGACATTTTCTCCATCACCATGATAAGTCCCCCGAGGGACTATATGTCTGGGTGATTGAGGCAATTCCTAAAGGTCCCTCTGAGGCCGAGAGGTTCAGGCGTCTGTGCAGTAGGGAAACCTACTGGATATATGCCCTGAACGTTCTGGCGCCCGGAGGACTGAACGAGGAGCTAGATATCAATACTATCTTGTGAGTCATTGTATTTTTAATTATTCCCATTTTTGTTTTTAAAACTCCCCCCCCCCTCTCTTTTTTCCCCAGTGACCTTTGCACGCACCGTATGGGTACATATATATATGTATGTACACATATATATATATATAATCTTAAAAGTTTTTTAAATTTTTAAATTTTGTTTTCTTTTAAGTAAATGAGCGTAGGTGCTCTTTCATAATCATCCTGCACATCCTTATGCTTATAGTTAAGGTGTTTTTAATCATTTTTTAATTCCTTATGGATCACAGAAAAATGAATTTTCTTTGTGAGTACATGGTATGGATCGTACAAATTCGCGAAAATTTCTTTACTTTTTTCTTTTTTTCCCCCTTCTTAGTTCTGTTGTATAGATAACAGGGCCCCGATAAAGTCATGTCCATATGCATCTGTCGTGGATGACGTATATATGTTTAAAGTGTATTATTGTCTGTTAATTGTTGTTTGTACACAAATAAGCCCCAGTTCCAAAAATGTATTGTATTATTTTAAGTACTGTGCGTACTCTCCGGAATGCTGGCCGTGTAGCTGGTTCTGCAGAGTATTGCGCCGCCCCTTGTCTTGATTTCTATGACAATTGATTGCAGACTGCTGTACTTAAACCTGACTTCAGGTGGCAGTCTCTTACGCTTGAGGAAGGAGCCGAGCGCGCATGCTCCGAAACGCGTTGCGTCATTTCCGGGAGCCTGCGTTCCACTGCGGCTTCCGGTGTTACCAGGTCCTTTGATCAGCTTCCTGTGACGTCACCTCCGGGCCGGTGGACGGCCAGATCGTGTGGCTGGAGACGCTGCCTTACGGACTGGAGCTTACCTATGTGTAAGTTATTATGTATGTTGTGCAATAAACATTTTTGGCTAACTACAGTGGCGCCTGTCTTTCTCTTCACAAAAGGTAGGCCAACTCAATATTGAACCCTACAGACTAAGACTGGGATGCAATTAAAGTTTATGTGTGTGTAAAGGCAGGCGTCCCAATACTTTTGACAATATAGTGTATGTTAAAAAAAGGAACACCTTCCATGGAGCATACTTACTTTTTCACACTACTGTATACAATCCTTGTCAGTACATACTGTATAACCACGTATACCCAAAATCATCTGGGAAATTTTTGATTAAATAACAACTTTAAATGCAAAATTAGATTCCTTTAAAGGCAAAGTTCTCCTTTTATGAAAAAATAATAAATGCACATATTTTTTTCAGGTAAAAAAAATGTTCATTTATTATTTTTTCCTATAGGAACCTGGAAAGCATTGCACATGTGATCAGTGGATTGAGGGTGCAATGTCAGGCTCCTGCACACACTCCCTCCAGCTTTCTGCCTATACCTCCATATGGGTTTTCAGTTAGAAAGCTGGAGGAAGAGTGAATGGACAGATCAGCACACTCATAGTCCTTTGAGTCCCTCTGCTGCGGAGGCAGAGAGGACTTGTTGTTTACTTTTTCACAGATCAATGGGAATGAATCACATGGTCCCCCTCACAGCTGCTCCAATTTTAAATGTGACAGTGGCTGTAGGGGAGAGGATCCCTTGCCCACTGTCACAAGGCAATGGGAAAAGCGGGAGACAGGGCAGGAGCTAGAACATGTTACATGTTACACCCTAAATACAGGTGCAGTATATAATATGTTCCTCAAGGTGAACATATCCTTTAAATGTGTTCACAGTAAGACACTTACAGTTTGAGTAATTAGCATTAAACTAATTTTCAGACTGAGAATTTGATAGGGTGATCCAATCTCCTTCTGTAGGACAAGAGAATTTGTTTTGTCAGAAAACATCTCTTTTGGTGTAACTTCCTTATGAACTATATTATGGATCTGTGGTGAGCGGAATGTTTTGAATTTTCAGAGAATTTAGAATGCTTTTTTTAAGTAAAATGTCTTTTTGACAATTACCTTGTAAAAATGTATTGCTGTGTGAGAGGCGTCCTAAAAATTCCAAAAAACAATGACCTGAAACAGACATCAAACTTTATCACCGCATCAAGCCACTCTTCTAGATGTTTAGCGCTGAAAATGGCACATATGCACTACACGGCTTTAGGCCCAGTTCACACCTTTGCAGATTGTAGCTTACATACTCCAGGTGCATTTTGCCTTTTTTAATACACGTTTTTGATTAATTAAAGTCTATGGAACCAAAAACCAGAAAAAAGGTCCCTGGCCCTTTCCATAAAATGCATATATGTGAACGTGACCCATAGGAAACCATGTTAAATGGACTGTAGGGTGTTTCTGCAAAACTGAAAACGCTTTAAAAATGCATAGGTGTGAACCATGCCTTAATGCCCTCCTTGCAAACAGTTGGCACCTACCATAGTTAAGTTGAAAACAGAAAAATTGGAAGTGGAAAGATGGGAGTGTTCCATTAACAGGCAAAGTGATGGCGACAGTCTTCTGGGATTCCGAGGGTGCACTGCTGCACATCTGGAAGAGTGGCTTGGTGCAGTGATAACGTTTCCTGTCTGTGTGGTTACTAGTAACTGTGTTGGGTTGTGAACTTTTGGGATGCCCCTCGTAGAAAACAATTTACTGCCAGTTTGGCTATAAAGTATTTTCTGAACGCTGTCAGTGGTCTGGTAGCATATTTAAATAGGGTAATGCAGTGGGTGCAACTATGTTAAGGAATCAGAGGACCCAGAACACACTTTCTCTGAATAGCGAGTCTTGCAATGAGTTCTCTTATGTAATTATGAGAATATTGCATTTTGCGCTTACCTTTTTGTAAACATAAGCAATGCAGTTGGCAGTTTATTCTAATCAATTTTGAATAAATTGATTAGAATATAAGTCATCGATTTACTTCTGCATACATATAAGAAAAAATAACATTATAGTTTTAGGTCACTCTATTTGACAATGTCTCCTTTATGCCTAATAGAGCTGGATGGATGACTTTCTCACATGGGATCCTTTGAAATTTGACAATGTGACTAAAATTTCCCTTCCTGCACACCTCATCTGGCAGCCGGATACAATTGTTACTGAATCGTTAGTATACATTTTTTTTGTGTTTACAATCAATGTGAGGCTCTAATGTACAATTTGAATCTTTACAGAACCTGTTGAACAGGTATACAATGTAAGCAGAAAATGGGCCATTTTGTCACCATTTTTTGGGGTATTTCTAGGCAAAAAAACTGTTTGTCAGTTTTGGATAGAGGGGAGAAGGATTAAACTCTCTATGAAGTTTTTATTGCTGTCTGTTTCCCCAATAGGGAGATTCACTGATCATTGCCACCAAAATAGGAAAGTCAGTGGAAATCCAAAATGTTACCTCTTAGAGCATGAGATAAGGGAAACTCTTCCAATGAGGACATGTGTTATGGGGACAATTAAGATTGGAATTCACCTCAGTTACATAGTTACATAGTTAGTGAGGCTGAAAAAAGACACAAGTCCATCCAGTTCAACCTATGATTCAGTTCAGAAGTTCAGGAGATTCTTACTAATGTTTTGTTCATTTCTGGGAGAGGAAGTGAAGGAATATTTTCCCAATAGTACATAGACAGCAGAAAAATAAATGGGCAGGAAATGTAACCCTTCCCTTTGAATTAAATCTTTTGTCATTCAACCACTTGACCATAAATGGTTCCAATCTCGGTTGGTTCCTGCTGAATTCGAACCATGTATGGGGAGGCTGAATGTACCCAAGTTAATCCACCGATCATCATGGGTACAACCGGCCTGCTGGATTTTACATGTGATTATTGCAAGCAAATGTTAACCACTTGACCTCTGGAAGCTTTGGCCCCTTTATGACAAGGCCATTTTTTGCTATACGGCACTGCGTTACTTTAACGGACCATTGAACATACAACATTGTATATAAATATATACAACATTGTATATGATAAGGAGGCATTGATCAGCACTGATGAGGCTGCACTTATAAGCTGCACTGATGGGCACGGATGAAGAGGCACTAATGGGCACTGATAGGCAGCACTGATATGCTGCACTGATGGGCACTGAAATGCTGCACTGATGGGCACTGAAATGCTGCACTGATAGACACTGATTGGCACTGATGGGGATGCATTGATAATCAGGGCCCTGATTATCAGTGTAAATGTGTGCTCTCACAGGAAAGCCACTAATCGGCTTTCCTTTCCTCACACAGTGATACCACTGAGGAAAGGAAATGCCGATAACCGTGATTGGACACAGCTGCTCACATGGTAAAGAGCCAATGTCATTGGTTTAAAAACAACTGTTTCAAAAGAGCAATTCAAATTAAATTATATATCAAATAACTGTTTTACAGCTCCCAATACATATTTATTAAATGTCAAGTGTATTTTGTGTGTCTTAATATGGTGTAGGTTGGGTCAAACATGATTGACACTAAAGCCCCGTACACACGTAGCGATTGTCGGCCGAACGATCGGCCGTCTTTTGTCCGGTGCTGTCCTGTCGGTTGAAAAGTGCTAAAGACTGCACACGAATTTTGTCGGCCAACAACAGCCAACTGCAGAAGTGATGTCATGTGATGGTTAACTTTCCCTGTGTTTTTTCTTCTCTGAGCATGCCCAGTCTTGCTCATCTGCTGTTTGTCGGCCGAATTCTGTATTGACTGAGGAACAATCGGCCGTTCTGGTGTTGGCCAACAAAAATTTTAAAGCCTGCACACCAGATTCTGTTCGGCCTAAAAGTCGCAGTCGGTTGTTGGAAGCATCATACTAACAAGCCGACAATTGGCCGATCGGACGTTGGCTGAATATTTACGGCCGACAATCGCTACGTGTGTACGGGCCTTAACTTTCACATCTGCATCCAAGGCTCTTTTTCATTTTAAAGGTATTAGCAATTACATTGATATATTTAATACTGATTTATATTTATATTCTTGGTGAATGCAATCAATCAGCATACTATATCATGTCCCCATAGTGTTAAGCAAAAGGAGGACATGGAGGAGGAGGGAGAGGAAGGGAAGGGAGTGTCACATACCAAATGTTTGACTGCACAGATAAGAAAAAGGAGGAAATGAAGAGCTTAGAGGGGAACTGAAATAAAGCATGCTCTGTAGAGGACATAAGCTGGTCTACGCATGCCCTCAACATCAAGAGTGTAACTTGCTGGGGTAGGCTTTGTGGATGGGGGAAGACTCTTGCTTTATTAAAAAAAATCACGATGAACGATGTCCGTCCCTGCTGTCATGTCCATATGGGTATCAAGGGGGACCCCCTACCAAAAAAGTGTTTTGTTTTTTTTGTTTAGTTCTTTGTGTGGGTTCCCCTGTTTACATATATATGAAACCATCATCAAGGATAAGGCCTGGTTCACATTGGTGCGACATCTGCTACAACTTTGAAGCACATGTCACATCACAAGTCGTGCCCCATTCAGTGCAATGGAACCGTTGTAATAGGAGCAAATTGAGTCTGCCTAACTGTAAATGTACGTCATGTTTTGGCATAACCATGGTATATATTTATTTTTGTTTGGCGGCTGGCTTTCTAATAAAACTGATCCCAGCGGCGGACTAACCACGGAATCACTTTTATAGGCGGTGGGAGGTTCACCCCCCCCACACTGCTTCATGGTTGTTTCAGGGTTTACCGGAGCCATTGTTATCGCTCCTGCCGATGGCTGGGCAGGAAGTCAAGTGAGGGCAAGATGGCACTCACTTGGCTCTATGTCCTTGGAGGACTGGAGCGACCTCTGATGTCACTTCCGATCCGTGGCCATCAACAATTTTTTTTTCTTAAGGTCAAAATGTCAACAACATTTTTTTTATTTTGCTTTTAAAGGTAAATGAGAGAGCTGGGGTCTTTTTGATCCCAGATCTCTCAATAAAGAGGAACTGTCATGTTTTTTCTCTATTACAGGGGATGTTTACATTACTTAATAAAAGTGATCAAAAAATAAAAAAATATAAGAAATAAAAAAGTAAAGTGCCCCATCCCTCCATGCTCATGCGTAGAAGTGAACACATACATAAGTCACGCATATGTAAACTGGGAACAAACTGTGTTCAAACCACACATGTGAGGTATCATTGCAATCGTTAGAGTGAGAGCAATAATTCTAGTGCTAGCCCTTCTAACCTGTAACTTTTTTAAAAGCGTAGCCTATTGAGATTTTTAAGTACCGTAGTTTGTCGCTATTCTACAAGCATTTGCAATTTTAACATGACATGACATAACGTGACATGTTAGGTATCTATTTACTCGGCATAACATCATCTTTCACATTATACAAAAAAGTTGGGCTAACTTTACTTTTTTGTTTAATTTTAATCCATTAAAGTGTATTTTTTCCAAAAAATTGCATTTGAAAGACCGCTGCATAAATACAGTGTGACATAAAATATTGCAACGACTGCAATTTTATTATCTAGGGTCTCTGCTAAAAATAAATATATAATGTTTGGGGGTTCTAAGTATTTCCTGGCAAAAAATACAGATTTTTACTTGTAAATAACACGTCAGAAAAGGCCTGGACTTAACGTGGTTAAAGAAGTCTTATGCAAGTCGTGCCGAAGCCATTGCAGTTTAAACCAGGATTAAAGGTCTTTAACACCTTCCCGCCCAACTTATAGCAGATTGATAGCTGGGCGGGCCTTTCATCCTTCTTAGTGGATGTCATATGATGTCCTCCCAGAAAATGCCACGCACTGGCGCGATCTGTTGCCAACTGTGTCCCCTGGACATAGCCGATGACTGATTACTATACCAGCTCGCTACCAGTTTCACGTGATCACTGTGACCAATCCCAGCAGATCGCATGACAATTGTCAACAATGAATGGCTTCCTTTCATAGCATCCATTGTGTACCATTATGTTGCTAGCTTTGATTGGTCACAGTGATCACATGGTACAGACAGGGCCAATCACAGCCTATCTGTACCACGTGACTAGCTTTGGCCAAACACAACTAATCACAACAAAAGACACTGAATGAATCAGTTTTATTTGGTAAAAATGCTTGGTTATACCAAGGAAATTCATTGGTATAAGCAATCATAATGTGTGAAAAGAAAAGAAATCATGATCACTTCTACCACTATCATTACTACTATGGTAACACTGTATTGGTCTGGTCACAGTGTGTTAAAAAATATAATAATAATAACAAAATTAAAAATTAAACAAATATATATATATATATATATATATATATATATATATATATATATATATATATATATTTATTTCACATACTGTCACCAATCAGTGTCCCTGACAAAAAAATAGTGAAAAAACTTTTAAAAAAACCTCACCATGACTCTTACTAAATACCTCGGACTGTCTACTTTCCAAAAAGGGGTAATTTGGGGGATATTTCTACTGTCCTGGTGTTTTTGGGCCTCAAGAAATTAGATAGGGTGTCAGTACATCAGGAATGATCAATTTTCAGACATACAGTATAAACCATAGTTTGTGGACCTTATAACTTTCCCAAAGACTAAATAATAAACACTGATTTGGGTTATTTTCACCAAGGAAATGTAGCAGAATACATTTTGACCTAAATTTAAGAAGAAAGGTTTTTTTGCAAAATGTTATAACAGAAACGAAGAAAATCCAAAATAAAGCTCTATTTGTTTGAAAAAAAATGACAAAAATAAAAAGCTTTGTTAACAATTTCAGTACTGGGCTTTTCATCCCCTTCCTGCCCAGGCCAATTTTCAGCGAAGTCACACTTTGAATGACAATTTCGTGGTCCTGCAAAACTGTACCCAAATTAAGTTTTTATCATTCTTTTAAGACAAATAGAGCTTTCCTTTGGTAGTATTTATTCATCACTGTTGTGATGTTTCTCTGTTATAAAATTTAGCAAATAAGTAATTTTTCATCTTGACTGATGGGCGCTGATAATGCTGCACTGATGGGCGCTGATGGGGCTGCACTGATTTTTTTTTTTTCAATTTATTTTTTACATACTGTCACCAGTGCAGTACAGCACAGCATCATCATACAGCTGGTGTGGCAGTGGATCAGGGACACTGTGTCAGAATTACTGGGTCAGGCTCAGAGTCCAGTCGCAGGAAGCAGCAGCACAATGTAGTCAGCAAGCTGGGTCAGGTACACAGTAGATCAGCCAGAGTAAGGGAGCAAGCAGACGTGTAGTCGTAGTCATTAGTTGAAGATCGGTACACAATCGGTGAAGAGCAATATGGCAGCAGGCAGAGGCTTAGTCCTGGAACGTAGCTGGAGGTCGGTACACAAGTAGAAGATTCGGGAGAATGAAGCACACAAGCTAGATCTTGGCAAAAGCACAATGATCTGGCATCAGGAAGTTCCCAGATCAGGTTTAAATAAGAAGTTCAAAGGAGTGGCCAAAGGTTCAGAGTTCACAGGAGGCTGGGCAAGGAACTGGACAGGAGACTGGACAAGGTCTAGGTCACCACACAGATCAAGAATAGATAGGTATTAGCTGCCAGATAGCTCAGCAAGAAGAAGCATTGCCAGAAGCAACTGAGGACCCAAGTTCGAATCCAGGCCTATTTTTTTAATATATTTTTTTCTTTTCTGTTGCATTTTTTTCTTCTTTACATTTTATTTCCCATACTTTGACCAGAGCAATGCAGGAGTAACACTGTACTACTCTGGGTAGGTGATCAGGATTTTTTTCTTTTTTACACACTATGATTGCTTGAATTTCACGGTTACAAGCAACCATTTTTATGAATAAAATGCATTTATTCAGTGTTGTGAATAGCTGTGATTGGCCACATCTAATTGCATGATACAGATGGGCTGTGATTGGCATTGTCTGTACCATGTGATCACTGTGGCCATCCACAGCAAGCAACATAAATGTACACAAGGGATGGCATTAATGAAAGGCATCCATGGTGTACAATTGTCATATGATCTGCTGTGACTGGCCACAGTGATCACATGGTACCAGCAGCAGGCCGGTACACTGATCTGTCATTTGCTGTGCCCCGTAGACACAGTAGGTGACAAATCATGCCGCAGCATTGGCCATAGGGCGCGTTCTGGGGAGGATGTCATATGACGTCCACCCAGAACAAGAGAGTTCCTGCCTGACTGTCATTTGTCTAAAGGCTAGATGGGAAGCTGTTAAAACTGCTCCTACCTGCCCCCTTTTTTTTTATTTTTTTTATTTATTAAATTTTCTTTGGTACATGTGCTTCAGGGCATTACCGAGCTCCCTGGTGTCATTTGTTTGATAATGCCTTGCTTATTAGCCTACAAATTTACCATTACTGTTTTCTAAGTTTCTGCTCCCATTGACTTCAAAGTGGTCCGTGTTCTGCAAAAACTTGGGTAAAGTTCAGCAGACCCACCCTTAACAGTCAGGAGCATTCAGTTCATCATTGGTTTACAGAATGGGATTTCAAAAACCATTGCTAACTTCTTCAGCTTTTAAACATCCACCCATTAACAGGCATATTTCACCCAATGGACCCAATGAGCACAAAGTTAATTCATCTGGTTAGTTTGTGATTTCATTGCAGTACAGTTAGAAACTAAGCAATATTCTTTCTCACATATATTGTAACGACAATCTGCACGTGTGTACGGGCCTTAACTTTAACTAACTTTTAATACCAAACAAAACCGCTGTTAACCTCCCTGGTGGTATGATTCTTTCGGATTTTAGGTGCTGAAAGCGGTACCATTATTTTGCTTGCAATTCTTGAGAATGAGCAGCCCAAACCAACTATTTATATATGATTTCTTTTTACCATGTGTATATTACTTGTCATACTGGTTCAATAAACGTCCCGGGTGTGGAAAATTTTGAAACAGGGTACAGCACAAAGTCTAACATTACAGTCAGGACAGTAGTACCACGTTTCCTTTCTTATTTTCCGCCCGGTGTCGTCGTGCTTGGAACAGCACACCACACACATTCTTGTGGGTGCAGTCTTCTTCTCCGTCGGTGGAATGTGGTCCATAAAATGACGACCGGTCAGTCGTTCGGGGTTCACAACACCAGCAGCACGACGTCCGGATCGACTTACAGTTGGTGTCTGGTGCCTGAGAAAAATCAGCTCCGCAATTTTCCACACGAAGTCCGCATGGATCACAGGCTTGTCACTTTTCTTTTTTAGGAGAATGAATGCATTCCACAAACACTGCTCCAGGAGGTGTCTGAATATTTTTTTATAATATTTTTTCTGCTGTTTCCGCATTGCTGGATAGAAAGTTATGGCCTGGTCAGCTCTGTCCACACCTCCCATGGTGTTGTTATAATCCAGGACCAGTTGCGGTTTCAGCACATCTTTTCCCCCTTTTGTATGGACCATGACAGTGGCGGTGTTATGGATGGTGCTCATCAGGCAGACATCTTTTTTGTCGCGCCATATCAGTGCCAACATTTTTCCTTTCTGCCAGGCAACTAACTCTCCGGGCTTGAGTTTTTTGTTGGCAAAGCTGGGGGGCATGTCACGCCGGTTTGCTCTGACGGTCCCATAAGCATCTGTCTTATGCTGTAGGAGGAACTCAAACAGTTCTGGGGACATATAAAAATTGTCTGTGGTGACACAGTACCCCTGATCCAGCAGAGGCTCAATCAGCGTCAGAACAGAAGCAGTTGCCATCCCATAGCTGCTGAACCTTTGGTTGAACTTGATTCCTCTCCCGGTATATAGGACCGAGTTCTAAATATAGCCAGAGCTGGCTTCACACAGCATAAAAGATTTGATTCCAAAGCGTGCTCGCTTGGACGCAATATATTGGATCCAGCTAAGTCTCCCTTTATATGCCATAAGACTTTTGTCTATGCAAATGTCTCTTTCTGGGACATAGGACTCCTGGAAATTTTTCAAAATTAATTGGTAAATGTCCCAGATCTTTTTCAGCTTCGAAGCCGGATGAGAAGTCTCATCAAAATCCTCATTATTGGCAAAGTGCAAATACCTCATAATAAGGGAGAATTTGTACTCCGACATAATGGTGCCAAAAAAAGGAGTGGCCAATAATTTGTTTGTGGTCCAATACCACTTCTGCAGGGGTTTCCCCACCACTCCCTGCAGAATAATTAGGCCCAGGAATTTCCAGATATCCGCACTGGTAACGGGTTCCCACATCCTGCTCCTTGAAAACCGCCGATGTGCTGCGGCTTGTTGTTCCTGGTACCAATTGGTCTCCACAAAATTTTTTCGATAACCTCATCAGTCAAAAAAAGTTGCAGATATGCCAAGATCGACTTTGAGACCAGGTGCTCCGGTAAACTGGAACCTTGGGGGCGCTACGTGCTCCGTACCGCAGTCGATCACGCACCAAGTACGCACATCGCTCGGCACAGTCACAGCATCATCACTGAACTCACTTTCAGCGTCGGATGACGAGCTTCCCCATGAATCGCTGTCACTCCACTCTGCATGCGATTCAGGATCGCTGTCGCTCTCGCCCAGCAGGTCATACACCGCTTTTGATGTTGCGGCGCGCTTGTTTGAGGCCATGGTCGCTCTGCAATGATCCAGAGACAATGTATAGGAATAATGCAGGAAGTGCAATGGAGAAAGCACTGGGGGGCAATCAAAGGTCAATTTATTTTATTTAGGGAATGTAATCCAATAGGATTACAGTGTATCAGTGTGTTTGTGTGTTATACATTTTGAATTTGCCGCCGGTTCCCGCCCCCGGTGGACGTCACATCGCTGGAGACGGAAGGCGGGGCTGACAGATGATCGGTAGGAAGCTCCGCCGCCGCATACCGCCCGCATACATCGCTGGATCCCGGAGAAAAAGGTAAGTAAAAACTCTACCAGGATCCAGCGATCTTCCTAGCGGTACCCCGAATGTGGCTCGGGGTTACCGCTTTTGGCTCTAAAATGTAACCCCGAGTCACGCTCGGGAATACCGCTAGGAAGGTTAACCATTAACAGACCAACATGCTTAGTCACTAAGACTCAAGCAGCAATATCTTATTCCAACCAAATAATAGTTTACTAACCACCCAAACATTACCCAAAAGCCAGGTTATCAACCTGGTCCCACGCCACTACCGTGGCCTAAACAATCACTCTTTGTTATATTGCAGCCATTTGCTAAAATCATTTAAGTTCATTCTTCTTCCTCATGAATGTACACATAGCACCCCATACTGACAGAAAAACACAGAATTGTTGACATTGTTGCAGATTTATTAAAAAAGAAAAACTGAAATATCACATGGTCCTAAGTATTCAGACCCTTTGCTCAGTATTTAGTAGAAGCCCCCTTTTGATCTAATACAGCCAGGAGTCTTTTTGGGAAAGATGCAACAAGTCTTTCACACCTGGATTTGGGGATCCTCTGCCATTCCTCCTTGCAGATCCTCTCCAGTTCTGTCAGGTTGCATGTGTACATTCATGAGGAAGAAGAATGAACTTAAATGATTTTAGCAAATGGCTGCAATATAACAAAGAGTGAAAAATTTAAGGGGGTCTGAATACTTTCCGTACCCACTGTAAATGCAAAAAGCAGGACGGACATAAAGATCAGGGAACCCATCTACGTCCTGATGCACTCCCTATGTAGCAGCTGCATATCCCGCACCATCAACATCTTTTACAAACAGATTTCAATTATGATTCTGATAGAAGATTTACATGGAACAGAAAAAAAAAGGAAAGCCTTGTGAATAGTAAAAATTGCTGAATCAGCTCTATTGGCAATGTGAATGGCCTAATGCATGAAGTGATAACTGCCTATCTTTGTCTTGCTAATCCAATTCTGCAAACACTTCTGTCCAGCAAGTTAACAACTTAACTCAACTAACCAGACTGAACGGAGTGTGAAAGCAGTTCTAAAGTGTTTTATATGCAGAAGAACAGATTGATTCCATAGCAGTAGCGAAATTACATGACATGTTGAATGCAATTTGTGACCCAATAGCAGCATATAAACATAGCTTCTAAAGTCTGTTTTGGAACTTCTATAAGTCATTGTGCCTCAAACTCCTACTAACAGTTTTGAAGAAGGAGTGTGGGAACAACCACTTTGGTACATGTCATATAAAGGCCAAAAGAGTTCTGAAGAGTCCTCAAAGGAGATGCAACCAGTGGCATAGATAATGCAGGTTGTTTCAGCAAGAGAATGGAATATCATATCGCATATAACTGCAAGCAAAAAACAAACTGGTGTTAAGGAATTTGAAGGCCTTTGCTCATTGCTGGGGTAACTGGTGTCCTGAAACACTGGACACAGGCAAAACAAAGCATCTGCTATTAAATGTTTTGCTACCCTGAAAATCTCTTACTTTAACCAATTTGCCTCTGCTCACTAGAGCTCTACTGCGGCAAAGTGGCTCGATAACGTCTGGCGACGTAGACCTACGTCGTCAGACATTCCCCACTCTCACAGCGGGAGTCGGGCCAGGGGAGGAGCGGCGGCGATCGCCGCTGCTCTTCCCCGATCGCCGGGGAATCGAGTGTTGGGATCCTCCTGCTTGTGTAAACACAAGTGGGCGGATCTCCTAAGTGACAGGCAGGGTCAGATTGCAGGGTTCAGCATAGCTGAACCTGCGATCTGTCCTTGTGTCACATAGTCCCCTCCCCCCACACATCAGTAAGCACTAGGCATACATTAACCCCTTGATCACCAATAAAAATTAACCCCTTCCCTGCCAGTGTCATTTTTACAGTAACATTGCATATTTATAGCACTGATTACTGTAGTAATGTCACTGGTCCCCCCAAAAATGTCAAAAATGTCAGTCAAGGGTCCGATCTGTCCGCCACAATGTCGCAGTCCCGCAAAAAAAAATCGCAGATCACCGCCATTACTCGTTAAAAAAAAACCCACCAAAAATGACAGAAATCTTTCCCTTAGTTAGTAGACGCAATAACTTTTGCGCAAACCAATCAAAATACGCTTATTGTGAGTTTTTTTTTTACCAAACATAGGTTTTTACATTTTTTTGGGGGGGAATTTCATATAAGAAAAATGTGAAAAATATTGTTGTTTTTTCAAAATTTACGCATTTTTTGTGTTTATAGCGCAAAAAGTAAAAATTTGCACAGGTGATCAAATACCACCAAAAGAAAGCTCTGTTTGTGGGAAAAAAAGGACGTAAATTTTGTTTGGGTACGGCGTCGCACGGCCGCGCAATTGTCAGTTCGCACAGTGCTGAATCGCAAAAAGTGGCCCAGACATAAGACAGCAAAATCCTCCGGTGGTAAAGTGGTTAACCTAAATATAAAATGAAGAAGGACCAGATATCCTAAACAGTTGATTGCATAAAAACCCTATTCTAATATTCATCATTAGGAGGCTGAACTGCTGGTTCCAAAGTGCCACAGCCACAACAGCAAGGAAGAGCTCAAGTGAACAATATTCTTAGGTATACTGTGTAAATACAATATTCTGGTCAAAATGCTGAACACTATTTGCCAGAGTGGAAATTACCACATTCAATAGATTCTGTTGCACCTGTAGACAAGTGGAAAATGCTCATCTAAAACAAATTCTGACCTGCCACATAGAGCTAACATTTTAAGTTGAAATAAATTTGCACCAAAACCAGTAGATACTCTTTAACCTTCTAACATAACCAACATGCTAATAAGGGAATTAAAGGCCTGAGATGAGAAGCACCCAGCCCAATAGTAAAATTCTGTTCATAGGCATAATGTGTGATACAAACACCGAAAACTCAAGAACAACTGAATCATATAACAATATTCTAGTTTCCAATAAGGTGGTTTTGAAAAAAACTTGTCTTTTGTAGGAGTCTTAAACTCTATCCTGGCATATTCTATACCAACACCCATGAAATAAATGTTAAACAAGGCAGAACTGTGATTCAGCAGCCAAAGAGACATGATATGTTGCAATATCCATGAAACTGGAAGACCAGGGGATCACTTTCCACATGCTCACTGAATTTTGGCTTCGAGAACAAACTTCTTACCAGGCGACAGTGTTTTAAAAATCAGATTTCTGCAGCACTGTAGTAGAAATGCACTGTGTTTTACTAAAAGAAAAGCAGATTCCTGTACTGAACTGAGAGGAGGAGAAGCATTGGAGAATGCAGATATCTGCGGCTGAGCCCCAGAGGGGATCATGTAACTATACCATAAGCTTTCCAATGCTTTACTATTGAATCTTCATGCTGCTTATCAAGAAAATACATTTGAAATAAATCAGGAAGAGAATGACCTAAGAGTTATAAGCTCCTGACCAAAAGCAGGGAATAAACAAAAAGATATAATGTCAGATTTGGCTAAAAGAGCATCTGGACCAAACTGTCTAATCACAAAAAGATATTGATAGACTGTAGATTTAGATAAAATAATGAGAATTGGCTTTATCAACATTAGATCAATAAAGAACAAGAACACTTAGGAAGTGACAAATGATTAAACTCATTGGACTCTTCAGGAATCACAGACAAGAGGGGATAACCTAAATAAACAAATGGAGGAACTATATGAGACAGGATCCTCTCTTCATAAATCTTCTTTGAAAATTATAAAACACAATCATGCCTACATGTCATGTTATGTCACACGTTGTGTACTGTATGTGCACTGCTCTTTTACTTTTCCTAATAAAACAAAGTGGGAAAACTATATAGCTATACAGTATACAGTCAGGTCCATAAATATTGGGACATCGACACCATTCTAATCTTTTTGGCTCTATACACCACCACAATGGATTTGAAATGAAACAAACAAGATGTGCTTTAACTGCAGACTTTCAGCTTTAATTTGAGACTATTTACATCCAAATCAGGTGAACGGTGTAGGAATTACAACAGTTTGCATATGTGCCTCACACTTTATAAGGGACCAAAAGTAATGGGACAGATTAACAATCATAAATCAAACTTTCACTTTTAAATACTTGGTTGCAAATCCTTTGAAGTCAATTACAGCCTGAAGTCTGGAACACATAGACATCACCAGACGCTGGGTTTCTTCCCTGGTGTTGCTCTGCCAGGCCTCTACTGCAACTGTCTTCAGTTCCTGCTTGTTTTTGGGGCATTTTCCCTTCAGTTTTGTCTTCAGCAAGTGAAATGCATGCTCAATCGGATTCAGGTCAGGTGATTGACTTGGTCATTGCATAACATTCCACTTCTTTCCCTTAAAAAACTCTTTGGTTGCTTTCGCAGTATGCTTCGGGTCATTGTCCATCTGCACTGTGAAGCGCCGTCCAATGAGTTCTGAAGCATTTGGCTGAATATGAGCAGATAACATTGCCCGAAACACTTCAGAATTCATCCTGCTGCTTTTGTCAGCAGTCACATCATCAATAAATACAAGAGAACCAGTTCCATTGGCAGCCATACATGCCCACGCCATGACACTACTACCACCATGCTTCACTGATGAGGTAGTATGCTTTGGATAATGAGCAGTTCCTTTCCTTCTCCATACTCTTCTCTTCCCATCACTCTGGTACATGTTGATCTTGGTTTCATCTGTCCATAGGATGTTGTTCCAGAACTGTGAAGGCTTTTTTAGATGTTGTTTGGCAAACTCTAATCTGGCCTTCCTGTTTTTGAGGCTCACCAATGGTTTACACCTTGTGGTGAACCCTCTGTATTCACTCTGGTGAAGTCTTCTCCTGATTGTTGACTTTGACACACATACACCTACCTCCTGGAGAGTGTTCTTGATCTGGCCAACTGTTGTGAAGGGTGTTTTCTTCACCAGGGAAAGAATTCTTCGGTCATCCACCACACTTGTTTTCCGTGGTCTTCCGGGTATTTTGGTGTTGCTGAGCTCACCGGTGTATTCTTTCTTTTTAAGGATGTTCCAAGCAGTTGATTTGGCCACACCTAATGTTTTTGCTATCACTCTGATGGGTTTGTTTTGTTTTTTCAGCCTAATGATGGCTTGCTTTACTGATAGTGACAGCTATTTGGATCTCATATTGAGAGTTGACAGCAACAGATTCCAAATGCAAATAGCACACTTAAAATTAACTCTGGACCTTTTATCTGCTCCTTGAAAATGGGATAATGAGGGAATAACACACATCTGGCCATGGAACAGCTGAGCAGCCAATTGTCCCATTACTTTTGGTCCCTTTAAAAATTGGGAGGCACATATACAAACTGTTGTAATTCCTACACCTTTCACCTGATTTGGATATAAATAACCTCAAATTAAAGCTGAAAGTCTGCAGTTAAAGCACATCTTGTTTGTTTCATTTCAAATCCATTGTGGTGGTGTATAGAGCCAAAAAGATTAGAATTGTGTCAATGTCCCAATATTTATGGACCTGACTGTAAAACCCAAAATCAGGCAACTCATTCACAGATTTAAAACTGACAACCCTTAAACACCCTAATTTTTGTAAAGGAAGTAAATTAAACCCTCAGACAAGCTAATGACGATAAACTGACTGATCAGCCTGCTAGGCACACAATCCCCCCGAACAATCACTGATATAATAACAATGACATCCTTGAACAGAACAGAACAATGACATCCTGGACAGAAGCGCTAACCATTCTACTGCAGTACCTGCAATAACTGTTGCAAATGAACACACAACGAAAACATTTCACAGGTCAGAAGTGTGATAAGTGAAATGTAACTTAAAGCACTAGAGACGGGAGAGTAAACTAAAGAGGTGACAAAAGGCTGACCGAGCACACTAAGCAGGGAAGACAATGACACAGAAGAGACTGAATCAGACAGAATAGTGAAGTCTGTGTACATTCCCAGCCCTCAGAGCTTCACTCACCCCTAGCCTGTGATGATGATGATGAAGGTCCTGTTGGAGAGGTGTTGATCACGCTGTCCGGCCATTGTAGCAGCTTCAGACCCGCTGCCTCCCTGGCTCATGGTGGCAGGAACAGTGTCTCTGTGGGTGTCTAAAGAAGACTAGGGCCTCCTTGTCCTGCGTATTCTTTCATGGTAGCTCCTGCCCTGTTGGCCTGTGTGCTGACACTTCCAGTCAGCGGTCCTCCTCTTCTGGTCCCTGCCAAGTCCCAATGGCAACCCGGGCCCAGTGGTGATGTGATGTTACGCTGGTCTTGCCGCAGGTTCCGGTCTGCCTAAAGATAGATGAAAAGTTCCTTGGCTGACCTCAGGTAACCTATAACCATCAGTATACAGGGAGGCCCTGGCACAATACAGGCCCAGGGCCCACAGATGTAAGTGAGGATACAGCTGTCACCACTGAACACTGAGGGGGGGGGGGAATAAAATAAATTAAACAAAAGACCAAGGCAAGCCTTCCTCCAGGGGAATTCATTTTTGAAGTAGTTCATGAAGTAGAATATCCATCCTGGGCTGAGAGCAGGTCAAGAGATGCAGAAGGAAAGCTGAGGAGAATCCAGAGGTGAGTCCAGCTGACAGACCTGAGGTAAATGCTGACTCCGCCCACTGACAGGAGAGGATATAAGTAAAAGGTTACACTCATTGGCTAGATGTTTCCTGCCAAATATTTGTCACCAATCCAGTGCTCAGCAGCTGAGGTAAATCTTCCTAATTACAGCAGGCTGCTTGTCACCTGAAACATAAAACAGAAAGAACCGGCAAAGCAGCCATAGAGAGACATGTACTTCACAATCATCACAGCCCTCTATTAAAAGTAAAATGTATTTATATAACAAATGGGTGTTAGGGATGACAATCCCATGGGGCCACTTCTCTATTTTATTCTTTTGTGGCCCTGATATTCTATACAAAACTAAAAAACAAATAAATATTTTGGCATGACATACAATTTAACCACTTTAAGACCGGGCCTATTTTTGACACTTGGTGATTACAAGCTAAAAATCTTTTTTTTTTTTGCTAGAAAACTACTTAGAACCCCCAAACATTATGTATATATATATATATATATATATATATATATATATATATATATATATATATTTTAGCAGAGATCCTAGAGAATAAAATGGAGATCATAGCAATATTTTTTATCACACCGTATTTACGCAGCGGTCTTCCAAACACGATTTTTTTGGAAAAAAATCACTTTTTTTAATTAAAATATAAGAAAACAGTAAAGTTAGCCCAATTTTTTTCCATAATGTGAAAGATAATGTTACGCTGAGTAAATAGATACCCAACATGTCATGCTTCAAAATTGCGCACGCTCACGGAATGGTGACAAACATTAGTACTTAAAAATCCCAATAGGTGACATTTAAAAAAAATCTACAGGTTAGCAGCTTAGAGCTAACAGGGACAGGGCGCTTTCATTTTTTTTTCCAATTTATTTTATTTATTGTTTTTTTATTTTTCAACAGTTTAAAAAAAAATAAAATGTTATCATTTTTATTCCTATTACAAGGGATGTAAACATCCCTTGTAATAGAAATAGGCATGACAGGACCTCTTTATTGTGAGATCTGGGGTCAAAAAGACCTTAGACCTCACAAGTACACTAAAAAAGAAAAAAAGAAAAAAAAATGGTTGAAAAAAAATCGGGCCTTTAAACCGGTTGCTAGGCAAAGACGTTTGACGCTGCTCCAGTCCTCCAAGACCATAGAGTTGAGTGGGGGCCATCTTGCCCTCACTCGACTTCCTGTCTCTGAGGATCCGGGACTGAATAATTTTCGGAAAACGGCCGGAACACTGTGGGAGGGGGGGGGGGGCACCTCTTCCACTGCACTGTAAGGGTGATCCTGCAGGGAATCCGCCACTGGGACCACCTGGGACCACCTTTATCTGAAAGCTGATCATCGCCGTTTAAAAAAATACCGGGGTTATGACCGCTATCTGCAGCCATAACCCCGGTATTTAGCGCCAAAAGACCGACGTAAATCAACGGCGGGGGGTCGGTAAGTGGTTACGTTTTTTGTCCTCAGTGTCGATCAGAAAGGTGATTGGATAGCCTGCCTTTCACTATATCGTAACATGCAACTTATATTTGCAGTCTGTTCTTATATTGGGTATTTGAATTAAATTCCAATACAGATACTAATAAAGTCATACAAAACATATTATGTGTAGCTACATTTCTGCCCTTATTTAGCGATATTATAGGACAAATTATCAATATTGGAAATATTATTGTATGCGTTTATGCAAATTAAAATTCCAGTGCATTATGTTTTACAGTCCTCTTCAGCTAGAAATTATGATTCTATTTATTCTAGAAATGATCTTAATATATCAGCACTATATAATGTTACAAATGCGCATCCTTTAGAATATTGAATCCCTTCTAAGCGCTAATGTATAATTATTGGTTGATGTATACTTATGATCTAATTAGGAGAGTCACACATTCACTCACTTTGGTTTGCCAAAATATTTGCCTGCAGCTCTACCTGATTTACAGACAATCAAGCAATTTAGGAATCCAGGCAATTGTATTTCACGAATTTTAGAACAAACTTCTATGCATATTGTTTGTTTAGAAGAATAAAAAAAAAAAACGTAATGCGACGATTCACCTGATTTGCAAACTGATTATCCAATCACTATTGATGTACTTGTTTTTCTACAGACCTATCCAGTAACTTGCATATGGTTGTTTTTCATTCTAGAGTAAATGAGGAAAAGCCCCGTGACATCAGTTATGTCACTATAAACAACGATGGCAGAGTTATCCAGTACAAACCAATGCAAGTAAAATCTGCTTGCATCCTCAACATTTACAGTTTTCCCTTTGATTACCAGAACTGCACCCTCACGTTCTCAAGCTGGGCTTACACGCGTAAGTATTGTCGATGACCTAAGTGGTCTAAAATTTATAACAATTCTAACATGTGGTGAGACTGCAATTCTTTCTGATGCATAATGCTCAAAGGACTTTATTTCTAAAAAAAAAAAAAAGAACAAAATAAACTATCTGTGAACTGACTCTACTGATGTCTGTGATGCAGTATATTTTGCCTATACTGTATGCACGTTGGGGTTGAATGCTCACTTATATTGATGAATATACTAAATCATCTGTAAACATTTTTTTTTTTTTGCACACAATTGAATGATTGAAAAAAAAAATGAATTCCCACCATATGCTAAATAAGAGTTATTTTTGTTAAGTAAACATTCTCTATTCCTTTAATAAATAAACCCCACTGAACCTAATCAACCAACAGGATTTCAATGCCTTACTGTCAAACATGCCAAGCCATCCTTATGGTAACTTGTAAGATAAGTAAAGCAACTAACATTGGAAATTGAGAATAAGGAAGGAATAAACTTTGTAAGCATAATTAAAACATTTTTGTATACAATCTTTATTATAACAAAAAAATAACACAAGCAAGTGTAAAATACATGCACCAATGCAGCTACTGGCACTTAGGCCCCCCTGCCCAGACTACACCCCCAATTAGTGACATCATAATCAACATTAATACTTTAAAAACTGACAGCAGTCACTACTAGCGACAGCCCTAATATTGATGTTACACCGGAGTTTAATAAACCAAATCATCGCTGCATACATGTACAAAAAGGCATCACTGTACTAATAAGTATATTGCAAAGCAACAAATGTTTGATTACTGTCAAATTTTAGCATATTTATTCCTCGTATAGAATATCATGACACCACATCCTAAATATGTATAGCAGCAAAAAGAGAAGATAACTTCTAGAGAGTATTTGAGGTGTCGGTATCGGGGGGTGGGCTGTGCTGGGCTAGGGGAGGCGGCACGGGCAAGGCACAGGGATCCGCTGGTTCATTGCAGGATCGTAATGCTGCTCCCTAGCATGCTCTCACTCGCGTGCCATGTGGGCTCCCCCCCCCCCCAGTGTCGGTATGTCAAAGATTATGTACAAATACATATATTTATTATAAGATATTACCTTTATTTCCAACATTATATACAATATCTTCTTGACAAAATTCATAAAAAGCTTCATGAAGATTTCATAGCCACAGAATGTCCCACACAATACATATGTTTTTACAATACATACATATATTATTACAAGATTGAGGAACTGACCTGTAGTGCTGTGGAACAGTGGCTATGGCTTTGCTGAAGAGGAGTCCCTCATGCAGGTTTGTATTTAGGCAATTTTTAAATGTCTGGTTAAAACATTCTATGCCTCCATTGGTCTGTGGATGGTATTTTGGTTTTATTCCCTTTGATTTAAGGAAAGTCTCAAACTCTATTGAAATAAATTGTGGACCATTGTCAGTAGGGATGAGCTTCGAGTTTCAGTCAAAGCTAAGTTCGACTCGAACATCGGTCGTTCGATCGTTCATCGAATGATGAACAAATGTGCTTCTTCGTGGGAAATTCGAGATCCCCATAATGCACTGCACTTGCGCCGCGCGTGCAGCACGTTATGTGATTAGCCAAAGCATGCATGCACCCTGACCTCATGCTTTGTCCAATCAAATGAGCTCTGCCATGATTGGACTAAAGGCAGGCTGCCTTTAGCCAATCATGGCTCAGGGGCCAAATACACGCCCCACACTACATAAAGGCTGCCCGCGCAGCCACAGCGTGTAGTGTGATTGTGCGGGCGAGGAGACAGGGAGTGTGAGGCAGGGCGAGAGTAGCTTTTTTTGGAGTTTGTCAGACAGTGCAGAGAGACATTCCTAGCAGTATAGGGAGGGCAAGGAACGTGTTTCAGGCAGGGAGAGATTTGTTTCTTTGCAGTTTGTCAGACAGTGCAGCGCCAGGGTGATTCATTCCTAGCAGTGTAGGGAGGACCAGGAACATGTTTCAGGCAGGGAGAGATTTGTTTCTTTGCAGTTTGTCAGACAGTGCAGTGCCAGTCATTCATTCCTAGCAGGGAGGGAGAGAGATTTCTCATCTATAGGGCTATAGATTACATCACATCAGTGAGAGTATTTTTAATCGGTCACTTGCGTACATCCTATAAGCAGCACAGATCATCTATAGGGCTATAGATTACATCATATCAGTGAGAGTATTGTTAATCGGTCACTTGGTTACATCCTATAAGCAGCACAGCTCATCTATAGGGCTATAGATTACTTCATATCAGTGAGAGTATTGTTAATCGGTCACTTGCATACATCCAATAAACAGCATAGATCATCTATAGGGTTATAGATTACATCACATCAGTGAGAGTATTGTTAATCGGTCACTTGCGTACATCTATAACCACCACAGCTCATCTATAGGGCTATAGATTACATCATATCAGTGAGATTATTGTTAATCGGTCACTTGCATACATCCTATAAGCAGCACAGCTCATCTATAGGGCTATAGATTACATCACATCAGTGAGAGTATTGTTAATTGGTCAATTGGGTACATCCTATAAACAGCACAGATCATCTATAGGGCTATAGATTACATCATATCAGTGAAAGTATTGTTAATCGGTCACTTGGGTACATCCTATAACCACCACAGCTCATCTATAGGACTATCTATTACATCATATCAGGTCATTGATAATCTATTGGTCAGTTGCCTATACCCTATATTAATCTGTATCAACATCATGTCCGAAAGGCCGACAAAGAGAGGCCGATGCTCACAGGCCATGAAAAGAGGGCAAGCAGCCTCTGTGTCCATTGTGAAAAGTGGTGGTCAAGTTTGACATAGTGCATCCTCTGCAGGCACGCCCATCCTTTATTTCCAGTGCTGCCTGCGCTATTTAGTCACAACATGTGGAAGAGTTGGTGGAGTGGATCAATAAGCCGTCCTCATCCTCCTCATCCTCTGACATCCACACTCATAGTAGTTTGCCTTCCACCACAGCTGCCAAAGCGGCCAGTTCCACAGGCTCCTTCTCCACAGCTACTCCTTCTGTCGCCCCACCATCATGCACAGAGGAGTCACCTGAACTATTCGATCATAGTGTCAGTGACATGCTGCTGGAGGATGCACAGCAATTTGAAAGCTGTATAATAAATATAAAATAAGGTGCATATCAACCGAAATTAATAGACACAAGCAGCGCTAATGCCAAAAACATATCATGAAACAATACATGAATCAATAAACCCTGTATTTACAGAGCTGACGTCATAAACAGTGTAGCGTCTTAGAGTCCATATAGGTACAAACAGTCAATCACCAGGTGACCTTTCAGTGAAATTATGGAAAGGGAATAGCAAACACCAACATCAATGCAAAGCTGCTAGGGATATGCCTCCACCTCACCACGTGCACCCCAATGGTAATGCTCTTACCAGGACTCGCTGTACATTGGGCATGTAGATAAATGGTAAATCTCCCATAGATCCTCCACAGACTCTATCTTTGCTCAGACCGCTTCACAGTCAAAAATGTTCTCAGCCATCAAAGCACATGGGGGAGTGAAAACAGGTGCACAATAGGGCAGTATTGTTTGGTAAAATTGCACCTTTATTCAAAAACCCTCTCCCATTACACTCACATCGGCAAAGAATTCAAATAGCATTTCATAACTTATCAGCGTAAGGTTAGCGTCCAGCCGCTTGTCTCCCGCTCGCTGGATGGCGTCCCGGAAGTTCCTCGAGACTAGACGGCGTCCTGTTGCTAGGGTGACCGCGCAAGTCACCGCCCTGACGTACGTTTCGTCAGCAGACTTCAACGGAGGGCGTGCTTGCGCGGTCACGCCACTTCCCTTTTATCTGTTCTCTCTGATCGGCATTAACCGCTTCAGCACTGTCACAGCTGTTGCGGTCTGCCATCTACAGGGAGATATGTAAATAACAAGCCTTTTAACATCAAAAGATGCTATTTTTATTATTATTAATGCTGATATTGTAGACTTTTTAATCCCTAGTGGCATTGCTACCTCATAACTAGGGTATATGTCCTGTATTACTATTGACTCAAATGTATATAATACAAAGCAATATCAACATCGTTACATGTATTTCTATGTGAAATAGGTGGCTGTTTTTCCTTTTACCAATATGTTATATCACAATAGCCATACATTCTAAACGTCCAACCACACTGTTCTGCCCTACTGAACATGTGTGTATAGAACGACACATATAAATAGCTAAAAATATTGATATGCCACCGATTGCACATACATAGCCTAAAACATAGGTTCTGCCTAACATACATTTCCACATATTAATAAATATGGATCAATATAAGGCAAAGAAATACATATACATAAAGATACAAATAATCCTAAACACAAACCAATAAGGTGTGCAATGGTATGAGGTTATACATATATAAAACCCATACATACTATATAACAAAACAAATATAAAATTATGAAATTCATAGTAGTGATAGTACTGAATTTAAAATCTTAGCTAGCCATAGACCCATCCTTAAGAAGAGCCCATAGTCACACATAAGTTTAAATAAAAAAATAATAAAAATTGGTAAAAAATCAGTAAAAGATTGGTAAAGAATTAGATACTAACTGTTATACTCAAAGACCTCCCATCCTGTGATATAGACTCACAGGATTGCCCAAGCTGAATGGAGTATCTCTAATCAGGACCATCCAAAACAATTTTTGGGTGGCAAGATAGTAGGTACACAAAACCCCCACTTTGGCAATGTGAATCCAGATCAATACTCTGTATCGTTCAGCCCGTCCATCTCCAGACGCAAAGTGCTATCAATAGTCACTTATGAAGCAGTTTATGTCCAGTTCGACGTTCAGGCCTCTGGGATGAAGAACATCGGTCAGGTATATCCAATATGTTTCTCTGCGTGAAAGTTCTCTTACCATATTAGATCCTCTCCAATTTGGATGGATCCTATCTATGCCCCAAAACCTCAAGCCCGAGGGGTCTTGATTATGTTTTAATTTAAAGTGAAGGGGCACACTATGGTCTTTGTCACCTTTGATAATTTTTGCTATGTGCTCGGACACACGCTTCGACAAAGTTCTCTTCGTGCGTCTGACATACATTAGGCCACATGGACATTCTAAACAATATACCACGTGCGTTGTTTGGCACGTGATACATTCTTTAATCTGGAATTCTTGTCCATTGGCACTCGAGACAAAGGTTTTTATTCCACGGACATGTTCCCTGACCTGCCTGCAAGACACACATCTACGGCATGCATAGAATCCCTCACGGTCCCAAAACATTTTGGACTTTACAGGGGGATCTATGATTTTCTTCACCACTTTATCGCCGAAAGATGGGCCTTTTCTATAGATGAAAGTGGGGTTCTGGGGAATAGCTGCCCCTAGGACTTTATCCATGCAGAGAACACCCCAATGTTTTCTAAAGATGTTCTCCACCTCTTTGTATTGCTCGCTATAGTTTGATATGAACCCCCATTCATGCCTGTGGTCTTCAGACGGTATTCTATCCTCCAAACATTGTTCCTGTGTGCAGCCCCCGACTTCCTGTCTTATGCCTTCAAGAATGGAGTTCTTATATCCTTTCTCTATGAAGCGGTTCTTTAACAATTCAGACTGAATGTCATAGTCTTCATCCCTGGTGCAGTTCCTCCTAACTCGGAGAAACTGCCCTTTAGGGATGTTGCGCAACCACTTAGAGTGGTGCCCGCTATACATAGGAAGGAAACTGTTCCTGTCCATTGGCTTAAAATATGTTTTTGTACCAACCTCACCACCTTGTAGGAAGATCTCCACATCCAATTAATGGATATTCGTTTGGCTCCAACTAAACTCTAATTTTATATTATTTCTGTTGTTGTTCAGGTGTTGCATATAATCACATAATGATTGCTCGCTACCTCGCCAGATAAGGAACAAATCATCAATGTACCTTTTGTAGAGTATTAGTTCTGATTTTTTGTTGCAATACACAAAAACGGTCCTCCCACTCACTCATGAAAAGATTGGCGAGGCTGGGGGTATATTTGGCCCCCATAGCCACGCCCTTCTTCTGAGTGTAGAACTCGCCCCCGAACCAGAAATAATTATGTGAGAGACAGAATGTTAACAACTGGCTCAAAAAAACGTTTTTGGAGGTCGGGCAAATCATCCCTCTGGCTGAACGCCCAGTTCAAAGCCAAGAGGGCATCATCGTGCTGAATCACTGTATAGAGTGATGCAACATCAGCTGTTACCAAATACACATCTCCTGTGTTAAGTCCGCTTAAAGATCTCAAAGAACTTAGAAAGTCTTTTGTGTCTCTCAAGTAAGACTTAGTGCGGACAACTGATTTATGCCAAATATGTCCCCAGCTTTGCCAATCTTTTCATGAGTGAGTGGGAGGACCGTTTTGTGTATTGCAACAAAAAATCAGAACTAATACTCTACAAAAGGTACATTGATGATTTGTTCCTTATCTGGCGAGGTAGCGAGCAATCATTATGTGATTATATGCAACACCTGAACAAATACAGAAATAATATAAAATTAGAGTTTAGTTGGAGCCAAACGAATATCCATTACTTAGATGTGGAGATCTTCCTACAAGGTGGTGAGGTTGGTACAAAACATATTTTAAGCCAACGGACAGGAACAGTTTCCTTCCTATGTATAGCGGGCACCACTCTAAGTGGTTGCGCAACATCCCTAAAGGGCAGTTTCTCTGAGTTAGGAGGAACTGCACCAGGGCTGAAGACTATGACATTCAGTCTGAATTGTTAAAGAACCGCTTCATAGAGAAAGGATATAAGAACTCCATTCTTGAAGGCATAAGACAGGAAGTCGGGGGCTGCACACAGGAACAATGTTTGGAGGATAGAATACCGTCTGAAGACCACAGGCATGAATGGGGGTTCATATCAAACTATAGCGAGCAATACAAAGAGGTGGAGAACATCTTTAGAAAACATTGGGGTGTTCTCTGCATGGATAAAGTCCTAGGGGTAGCTATTCCCCAGAACCCCACTTTCATCTATAGAAAAGGCCCATCTTTCGGTGATAAAGTGGTGAAGAAAATCATAGATCCCCCTGTAAAGCCCAAAATGTTTTGGGACCGTGAGGGATTCTATGCATGCCGTAGATGTGTGTCTTGCAGGCAGGTCAGGGAACATGTCCGTGGAATAAAAACCTTTGTCTCGAGTGCCAATGGACAAGAATTCCAGATTAAAGAATGTATCACGTGCCAAACAACGCACGTGGTATATTGTTTAAGATGTCCATGTGGCCTAATGTATGTCGGACGCACGAAGAGAACTTTGTCGAAGCGTGTGTCCGAGCACATAGCAAAAATTATCAAAGGTGACAAAGACCATAGTGTGCCCCTTCACTTTAAATTAAAACATAATCAAGACCCCTCGGGCTTGAGGTTTTGGGGCATAGATAGGATCCATCCAAATTGGAGAGGATCTAATATGGTAAGAGAACTTTCACGCAGAGAAACATATTGGATATACCTGACCGATGTTCTTCATCCCAGAGGCCTGAACGTCGAACTGGACGTAAACTGCTTCATAAGTGACTACTGATAGCACTTTGCGTCTGGAGATGGACGGGCTGAACGATACAGAGTATTGATCTGGATTCACAATGCCAAAGTGGGGGTTTTGTGTACCTACTATCTTGCCACCTAAAAATTGTTTTGGATGGTCCTGATTAGAGATACTCCATTCAGTTTGGGCAATCCTGTGAGTCTATATCACAGGATGGGAGGTCTTTGAGTATAACAGTTAGTATCTAATTTTTTACCAATCTTTTACTGATTTTTTTACCAATTTTTATTAGTTTTTTATTTAAACTTATGTGTGACTATGGGCCCTTCTTAAGGATGGGTCTACGGCTAGCTAAGATTTTAAATTCAGTACTATCACTACTATGATTTTCATAATTTTATATTTGTTTTGTTATATAGTATGTATGGGTTTTATATATGTATAACCTCATACCATTGCACACCTTATTGGTTTGTGTTTAGGATTATTTGTATCTTTATGTATATGTATTTCTTTGCCTTATATTGATCCATATTTATTAATATGTGGAAATGTATGTTAGGCAGAACCTATGTTTTAGGCTATGTATGTGCAATCGGTGGCATATCAATATTTTTAGCTATTCATATGTGTCGTTCTATACACACATGTTCAGTAGGGCAGAACAGTGTGGTTGGACGTTTAGAATGAAGGGCTATTGTGATATAACATATTGGTAAAAGGAAAAACAGCCACCTATTTCACATAGAAATACATGTAACGATGTTGATATTGCTTTGTATTATATACATTTGAGTCAATAGTAATACAGGACATATACCCTAGTTATGAGGTAGCAATGCCACTAGGGATTAAAAAGTCTACAATATCAGCATTAATAATAATAAAAATAGCAGCTTTTGATGTTAAAAGGCTTGTTATTTACATATCTCCCTGTAGATGGCAGACCGCAACAGCTGTGGCAGTTCTGAAGCGGTTAATGCCGATCAGAGAGAACAGATAAAAGGGAAGTGGCGTGACCGCGCAAGCACGCCCTCCGTTGAAGTCTGCTGACGAAACGTACGTCAGGGCGGTGACTTGCGCGGTCCCCCTAGCAACAGGACGCCGTCTAGTCTTGAGGAACTTCCGGGACGCCATCCAGCGAGCGGGAGACAAGCGGCTGGACGCTAACCTTACGCTGATAAGTTATGAAATGCTATTTGAATTCTTTGCCGATGTGAGTGTAATGGGAGAGGGTTTTTGAATAAAGGTGCAATTTTACCAAACAATACTGCCCTATTGTGCATCTGTTTTCACTCCCCCATGTGCTTTGATGGCTGAGAACATTTTTGACTGTGAAGCGGTCTGAGCAAAGATAGAGTCTGTGGAGGATCTATGGGAGATTTACCATTTATCTACATGCCCAATGTACAGCGAGTCCTGGTAAGAGCATTACCATTGGGGTGCACGTGGTGAGGTGGAGGCATATCCCTAGCAGCTTTGCATTGATGTTGGTGTTTGCTATTCCCTTTCCATAATTTCACTGAAAGGTCACCTGGTGATGGACTGTTTGTACCTATATGGACTCTAAGACGCTACACTGTTTATGACGTCAGCTCTGTAAATACAGGGTTTATTGATTCATGTATTGTTTCATGATATGTTTTAGGCATTAGCGCTGCTTGTGTCTATTAATTTCGGTTGATATGCACCTTATTTTATATTGTCTATTATGAGGCAGCAGCTTTTATAGTTTTAATTTTTTATCTTATGGTCTATGTGCACATGAGATATATCCATTTACCTAAGCGCTGGGTGATTGGGTTGCCAGGTTTCTGAATACTCAGTCTTTTTTTACAATTGTATAATAAATACATAAAAAATCGGCACTAATTCATGCAGAATTCTTGATCCAAAAAAGATAAAAAACATGATGTAAAAATATGAAAAGATGTGAAAATGTAAAAATCTATGTTCTAAAAATCGGTACAGGTGGATAAATCTTGCACCATTTTTTGGATCTACATATCCACACTTTTTATCAGCACTTTGGACACATAATATTTTATTTATTTTCTACAGAGTCACACTCATTTATCCATCTGTACCGTTCACTCACATCAGGATAATAGAGAGTAATTTGCTAATGCACTTTTTCATACTAGATTCAGAATTCAGAAGATACGTTTCCTTTATCTTATATCCCATTGTACAGATTTATCCACCTGTACCGATTTTTAGAACATAGATTTTTACATTTTCACATCTTTTCAAATTTTTTCACATCGTGTTTTTTATCTTTTTTGGATCAAGAATTTTACATGAATTAGCGCTGATTTTTTATGTATTTATTATATTGTCATTTACAGATTGAGGCCCTTGAATAGAATTGGCTGCTTCCTTATCTGATTATATTTGAATCTAGTTGTTTCATATTTTTATCACTGCTGATTTGCACATTTGGCTCATCATTTATACTTAATTTGCGTTTCTTGGGGTCAGACTCCCTCTGGGTAGCGCATTGGTCCTCGTTATTCATTTTAATTTGAAAGCTGTAATGTTGGTTCAAAGGTTGATGAAGGGAATAACATGAGTCTAGAGAGAGGGGGTGACAATGATGGACAAGAAACCAGCAGTCATGTTGCCACAGCTGAAGAATATTGCCAGGTTTGCTCCAGTGATGAGGAGGGAGGGGATGATGAGGTCACTGACTGTACTTGGGTGCCTGACAGGATAGAGGAGAAGGAGGAGAAGGAGAGGGGAGGATGAGGAGGATACACAACTCCAACAAGGCAGGATGTGCTCCAGGGGCCGCCATAAAAGTAGCCAACCTATTGCATCACAGCACAGAGCTCCACAGGTGCAGGGTGCTGCAAACCCCACGCAGACTCACAAAAGTTGATTAGTGTGGGCTTTTTTCAGCACCTGTGCAGTAGACCTCAGCGTTGCTGTTTGCAACATCTATCTAAAGCGCATCAAGCGTGGCCAGAACACCAGCCGCTTGGGCACCACATGCTTGACAAGGCATATGACGACCTGCCATGCAGTCCATTGGCAACAGCACCTGAAAGAGGCACCAGATCAAAACAAGCATACATCACCTTGCTCCTCATCTGTGATCTCTAACCCTACTATACCTAATGCCTTCTCAAATACGAGCATTGAGAGGGATGATGGTATAGCAATGAGTGGCACGGAGACTTGCACCCAATCTGCTAGCAGTACACCACTAATTGATTTGAGCAACAGGCAAATTTCACTACCCCAGTTATTGAACCGTAGAAAGAAATACTGTCCCAGCAATCCACATGCTCAGCATATTAATGCTAGCTTGGCCAAATTGCTAGCATTACAGTTGCTGTCTTTTCATCTGGTAGACTCGTCTCCCTTTCGCAAATTTGTGGTATGTGCTGCACCACTTTGGCAGGTCCCAAAAAGGCATTTCTTTTCGCATAAGGCCAAAAAGGCTCCCTACCGTCATGTGGAAGGTAGTGTTTTGGCCTAGTTGGACAAAGCGGTCAGCAGGAAGGTGCACATTACTGCTGACACTTGGTCCAGCAGGCATGGACAGGGACGTTACATTTCTTTCACGGCGCCCTGGGTAACTCTGCTGGCAGCTGGGAAGGATGCAGGACAGGGTTCGGTGTGGCAGCTTGTTTTGCCACCACGCCTCCAAAAAGCTGGTGCTGGTTCTGCCACTTCTGGCTACTCCACCACCTCCACCCCCTCCATGTCCTCTTCTGCTCAATTATCCTCTGAAGCAGCAGTGCTCCATAAGCGTTCAAGGGGCTACACAAGCAGTCAGGCTAAAAGATGCCATGCTGTGCTTCAGTTGGTCTGTTTAGGGGATAGGAGTCACACTGGTGCAGAGATTCTGTCAGCTATGCAGGAGTAGGCTCAGAGATGGTTAACGCCATGACAGCTTGAGCCAGGAATGGTTGTATGCGACAATGGCACCAACCTTCTCTCCGCCCTCCGACAGGGACACTTGACATATGTTCCATGCTTGGCACATGTTCTGAATCTGGTGGTGCAGCATTTCTTGAGCAGATAGTGTAAAAAGGAGAGAGAATCCGAGCTAAGGAAAGAGAATTAAGGATCAGGCTGTGGCCAACTTCAAAATATAGCCCTAATAGGGATATATAGTAAATAGTTAAAGGGGTGTGTGAAGTGATTGGCGCTGCCTATGTTATATCAATGAAGGTGTAATACGTAAATAAAGTGTCATCCAAATCCTGCTACCACATATTATTCACAAGTAACATTAAATAAATAGTATCACATGTAACATATATACAAAGAACATATATATCACGTGCAAATAGTGCAATAAAGTGGCAAGTGGTAATTTTAAACAGGTAGATGCTGATAATAAATATATCAAAGTGGCTCAAATAAATAAGGTGCAAAATTTGCTGGATAGGATTAAATAGATATTCTAATTATAATATAGGTGGGTATTTCAAAAATATATGAATATATAAATTAAATATAGACAAATAAAGTGCAAATGCTACGAAATTCTGGTGTTAAGGTGACAAGTGTAAAAAAATGACAGAAACCACAAATTGTTGTGCAACAGTATAAAGGAACAAAATATTGAGGTGACAGTTGTGAAGATTCACTGTATCCACAAACTTGTGGCTCAGCAAGAAAATTTCAAGGAAAAATTGGACAGTGAAAATTGATGATAAATCAATAGGTGATTAAATTAATGTTTAAAATTTAAAAACGTCCATAAATATTTGATAAGTGCAAAGTCCAAAAAAATATATGTATTATAAGGTGCTTTCTTGAGGTGATCCGGAGTGGGTGTGCGGGTGAGGAATCTTGTGCTCCCCTCTCAATACAGCCCACAGCTAAATACCCCTGCAGGGGTGGCCAGCTTGTAGTTAATATTGGGGTTCACTCCCGTATGACAGAGGTCCTGGACCCTGATAACCTTAGCTGTGGTCCTTCTCTCAGATCATTTCTCAGGGGTGCAATATAGGCTCATAAACATCAATGGACATCAGTATCCCAAGGGTAATAGAGGGTAATCCCGGGTCATATATAAAGGAAGAATGCTTCATATAGTGAAGTATTGCTATTAAAAATCCCTTTATTACATATAAAAACCAGGTACTCACATTAAAAGGAGATCAACAAGCATGTATGCAATAGGAGCCGCAACTTCCTCGTATGGCGGTGTATTTCCAGACCGTCAAGCGGAAGTGACGTGGTTACGCTCTCTACGCGTTTCGTCAGAATGACATCATCAGGTGTAGCGTAAACCACGTCTTCTCCACTTGATATATATCCACAGTAGTTACCAGGCAATCGGACGGGCAGCTGCAAATAGTTACCGCCCCGCCAATGGTAAAAGCTGTTTTTTCTTTGTCTGCTGTTGCTGGGTAGATTCCAAATATGCTAATAACTGAGGACATAGTGTGGCCAATAAGTAAATTCTTTCCTCAGTGACTTTTGTTGTTAGGCAGAATACGGGTATGCTAATTATGGAAAGATTGTATGACCAATCATATTAGGTTCAGCAAAGGTCAATATATAGTTACCGGGTGGGAGCAAGTTATATTGGCTGAAATTAAAAAGATATAAAGGATGCTTGTAGGAATTAATCTATGTAGTGAGTAATATAAAAGGCACCCAAAAAAGGGGGAGTTGCATATCAGCTATGTTATACAATACATATACGTGGAACATATGAGATTATGCAAAACCTATATAATTTTCAAAAAATGTAATTAATTAAAACTAAAGGATATATTATAATCAGAGGTTATTTAAAGGTATATATAAGTTAAAAAAATGTCGGAAAAAATATATATCGGAAAAAATATATAGAAAGTAAGGGGAACTAAAACTCTTATATTGGATATGGTTGATATTCCATAGAGTTAGATACTTAAAAAGATGTTTACAAATAAATGTAAAAATATATATAAAATAAAATAAAAAAAAGAGGAACCGATAATACAGATATATATGTTATCACATTTTGGAAGACCATGGTCTGATAATCACTCAGGATATATTAATTGGGTGTTTGGGTTAAATGGGTGTTTATTGAATAGCAGAATAGAACAACAGTATCCAAAGGGTGTATCTCACACGTACAGATACAGACTAGGCCGCAATTTAATATCTTTCTTTCCCCTAAATGGGTGTTTATTGAATAGCAGAATAGAACAACAGTATCCAAAGGGTGTATCTCACACATACAGACATAGACTAGGCCGCAATTTAATATCTTTCTTTCCCCTAAATGGGTGTTTATTGAATAGCAGAATAGAACAACAGTATCCAAAGGGTGTATCTCACACATACAGACACAGACTAGGCCGCAATTTAATATCTTTCTTTCCCCTAAATGGGTGTTTATTGAATATCAGAAAAGAACAACAGTATCCAAAGGGTGTATCTCACACGTACAGACACAGACTAGGCCACACTTTAATATCTTTCTTTCCCCTAAATGGGTGTTTATTGAAAAGCAAAATAGAACAACAGTATCCAAAGGGTGTATCTCACACGTACAGACACAGACTAGGCCACACTTTAATATCTTTCTTTCCCCTAAATGGGTGTTTATTGAATAGCAAAATAGAACAACAGTATCCAAAGGGTGTATCTCACACGTACAGATACAGACTAGGCCGCAATTTAATATTTTTCCCCTAAATGGGTATTTATTGAATAGCAGAATAGAACAACAGTATCCAACGGGTGTATCTCACAGTAAAATATGTCTCCTGTATCCTGAATATACAGTAAAATGTTTGGGTCCGTGTGCGGGTATTGAACACCCCAAAGTCTGGTCAATCCTGAATAAAACAGTCCGGGTTTGCTCAACCCTAATGCTGACATATCGCACCGTAGTCGCATCTCAGGTTACTGTAAATAATGGTATGAACCCTTCTTACCTGTGGTTTAGAGGAGGTTTTCATTAATATTAGAACATCCTGTTGATTAAGTGCAGGGTAAAAAGCCCCACCTCCCTCACACAGGGTGTATATTAACCACTTGCCGGCGGAGCGGTGCGACCATTATCCTGGGAAGACGTCGTATGACGTGATCCCAGGAAACAGGGCAGGCGCGCGATCGTGTGCGCGCCGCCCTGCACTGCCGGTGTCGGGGTGTCCCCGGGACACCCCCCGTCACCGGCAGGGGGGAAACAGCCAATGGGCGTGGCTGTTTCCCACGTGATCGGCTGTGTTCCAATGACACAGCCGATCACAATAGAGGAGCCCGGGAGATGACCGCGCATGCGCGATCGGGAGCACGCAGCGCGGTCATGTCGGTGGCACTGTGTTCCGTAGCTGTCACCGGAAGTAGTAAACAGTCACTGACAGTGACTGTTTACTATGTGATTGGCTGTGAATCCATTCACAGCCGATCACAAAATGTAAACAAAGAGCAGTAACTCACTGTTACTAGCTCTTCTCCCCTCATACAGTTTCCAGTATGAGGGGAGCAGAGCTAGAAACAGTGAGTTACTGCTCTGTGTACCTGTAAAAAGTAAAATCACACTAAAATCACACTAATAAAGGTCCCCACACAGTCCTCAGCCCCCCCCCAATGTCACCTGTCACCCAACAGTCACCTCATCAGTGCCCAGAAATTGACACCCATAAGGCTACGTTCACATGTGAGCGCAGCGATCGCGGGCAGAATCACAGCGACTCTGCCCGCGATCCGGAAATCATTGCAAATTGCGGGACGCCTGTGCGTTGCCCGTTTTTTGCAATAGCACCCCAAACGCTGTGCGATGTTGCCGCCATTTCCGCCTGCCGAATCGCGGTAACATCGCGCAAAAAACGCATGACGCCCAAAAAAGGTACAAGAGCTTCTTTGGGGCGTCATGCGTTGTTTGCGTGATGTTACCTCGATTCGGCAGGCGGAAATCGCAGCAACATCGCACAACGTTTGGGGTGCTATTGCAAATCACGGGCAAGGCACAGGCGTCCCGCAATTTGCAATGATTTCTGGATCGCAGTGATTCTGCCTGCGATCGCTACGCTCACATGTGAACGTAGCCTAAAGTTCACCGGTCACCAGAGACTGCCATCAGTACCGCCGTGCACCATCGCCCGTCACCTGTCACCCATCAGTGACCATCGCCCGTCACCTGTCACCCCATCAATCACCGTCACCTGTCACCCCATCAGTCATCGTCATCTGTCACCCTATCAATCATCGTCACTTGTCACCCCATCAGTCATCGTCACTTGTCACCCCATCAATCATCGTCACATGTCACCCCGTCAGTGATTATCATCTGTCACCCCATCAATCATCGTCACTTGTCACCTCATCAATCATCGTCACCTGTCATCTCATCAATCATCATCACCTGTCACCTCATCAATCATCATTACCTGTCACCCCATCAGTCATCGTCACCTGTCACCCCATCAGTCATCGTCACCTGTCACCCCATCAGTCATCGTCACCTGTTTGCCGTATACATGCAATCACTTACTGACCGCCTAACGACTATATGCGTCGGCCATTAAAAGCTAAATACTGGGGTTATGGCAGCAGATAGCTGCCATAACCCCGGTATTTTTTTAAACGGCTGGCGGTCGACTTTCAGATAAGGGTGATCTCAGTGGCAGATTCGCCACGGAATTACCCTTACGGTGCAGGGGAATAGGTGCCCCCCCCTCCCGCCGCGTCCCAGACGTTTTCCCAGCTTACCGGACCCGCCGGCAGCGGGGAAAACTATCCGGTCCTGGATCCTCAGAGACAGGAAGTCGAGTGAGGGCAAGATGGCCCTCACTCGACTCTATGGTCTTGGAGGACCGGAGCTACGTCAAAAGACGTTGCCTAGCAACCGGTTTAAAGGGCCGCTTTTTTTTTTCTTTTTTTTTTTTTCCTCTTTCAACAATTTTTTTTTTCTTTTTTAGTGTAGTTGTGAGGTGTGAGGTCTTTTTGACCCCAGATCTCACAATAAAGAGGACCTGTCATGCCTATTTCTATTACAAGGGATGTTTACATTTCTTGCAATAGGAATAAAAATGATCAAAACATTTTTTTTTTAAACTGTGTAAAAATAAAAAAATAATAAATAAAATAAATAGGAAAAAAAATTAAAGCGCCCTGTCCCCGTTAGCTCGCGCGCAGAAGCAAACGCATACACAAGTCCCGCCCACATATGTAAACGGTGTTCAAACCATACATGTGAGGTATCACCGCGATCGTTAGAGCGAGAGAAATAATTTGAGCCCTCGAACTCCTCTGTAACTCTAAGCTAGTAACCTGCAGAAATTTTTAAAATGTTGCCTATGGGGATTTTTAAGTACCAATGTTTGGCGCCATTCTGTGAGCATGCGCAATTTTGAAGCATGACATGTTGGGTATCTAATTACTCGGCGTAACATTATCTTTCACATTATGGAAAAAAATTGGGCTAAATTTACTGTTTTCTTATTTTTTAGTTCAAAAAAGTGAATTTTTTTCAAAAAAATCGCATTTGGAAGACTGCTGCGCAAATATGGTGTGATAAAAAATATTGCAATGATCTCCATTTTATTCTCTAGGGTCTCTGCTAAAAAAATATATATAATGTTTGGGGGTTCCTAGTAGTTTTCTAGCAAAAAAAATGATTTTAGCTTGTAAACACCAAGTGTCAAAAATAGGCCCAGTCTTAAAGTGGATAAATGGACAACTTTGGGGTGCAATTTTTTCTATGTACATGCTATGTGTTAGAAATATTGCATAAATGGACAGCTTTGTGTAAAAAAAATGTGTTTTCATTTTCTTTCCACATTTTCCAAAAACTTGTGGAAAAAAATGACACATTCAAAAGACTCATTATGTCTCAAAAATTATACGTTGGGCTGTTTGCTTTCCAAAATGGGGTCATTTTTTGGGGGTTTCCATTGTCCTGGTGCTCCAGGGCCTTCAAAAGTACGATAGGTTGTCAGGAAATTATATGTGTAATTTGTGCTCCGAGAATGCCGGACGGTACTACTTGGATGTTAGGCCTCTGTATGTGGCCAGGCTGTGAAAAAGTCTCACACATGTGGTATCGCCATACTCAGGAGGAGTAGTAGAATGTGTTTTGGGGTGTAGTTGCAAGTATACATATGCTGTGTGAGAGAAATAACCTGTTAATACGTCAATTTGTAAAAAAAAAAAAAAAAAAAATCTTCATTTTGCAAAGAGTTGTGGGAAAAAATGACAACTTCAAAAAACTCACCATGCCCCTTATTAAATACCTTGGAATGTCTACTTTCCAAAAAGGGGTCATTTGGGGGGTATTTGTACTTTCCTGACTTTTTAGTGTCTCAAGAAATGAGATAGGCCTTCAGTACATCAGGTGTGGTCAAGTGTGATCAATTTTCAATGATTAGCACCATAACTTGTGGACTCTATAACTTTCACAAAGACCAAATAATATACAGTTATTTGGGTTATTTTTACCAAAGATAAGTAGCAGTATAAATTTTGGCCAAAATTTGTGAAGAAAAATTACTCATTTGCTAAATTTTATGACAGAAACAAAGAAAAATGCGTTTTTTCACAATATTTTCAGTATTTTTTTATTTATAGCACAAAAAATAAAAAACCCAGTAGTGATTAAATACCATCAAAAGAAAGCTCTATTTGTGTGAAAAAAAGGACACAAATTTTTTATGGGTACAGTGTTGCATGACTGAGTAATTGTCATTCAAAGTGTGAGAGCGCTGAATGCTGAAAATCAGTCTGGGCAGGAAGGGGGTGAAAGTGCACTGTAGGCAAGTGGTTAAACAAACACAGTCTCAGTGTGCATCAAGACATCCAACATTTGCAGAGTATATATTGCATAGGGCAACTTTCAATGATGCATATATGTTGTATGCACTTCAACGACAATGAACTCTGTCATCCTCAGGGTGACCCTGAATATGACCGGATCCACAAGATTCGGCCCCTCAAAAACCACTTCATCCAAAAATATGCAGCCTTGTTTACCCCCCCCCCCCCAACAAGATGTCTACATTGACGAGTCCCTGATTACGTTTTTAGGCCGTCTTGCTTTCAATCAATTTCTCTCCAGCAAGCGTGCCAGATATGGGGTCAAGATAAATAAGCTCTATGACAGGGCAACAGGCTATACATGTAGTTCACTGATTTAGGAGGGAAAAGATAGCACCGTGGAGCCCATCAACTGCCCAGACTACATAGGGAGCAGCGGCAAGATTGTTTGGGACTTTGTGTCACCCTTATTTGGAAAGGGGTATCATTTTTATGTGGACAATTATTACACAAGCGTGCCACTTTTTAGACACCTCTTTCAATTAGGAATTGGTGCATGTGGCACCGTGCGATCTAATCCCCCCCCCCAATGGCTTGTAAATGCCCCTCTTAGTTAGGGGGAGAGAGCCTGCTTGAGGTGCAATTAATTACTTGCAGTGAGGTGGAAGGACAAACTGAACATTTTTGTTCTGTCTTCCATTCACGCAGATACAGCAGTCCAAATTACAATGGCGACTGCTGTTGTTGAGAAGCCCCTCTGTGTTCACAACTACAACCGTGTGATGGAAGGGGTGGATTTCAACAACCAGATGATTGGGCTGTAATGAGTTGCCTGTAAAGGCCAGACACTGGTACAAAAAAGTATCTGTATACTTATTCCAATTGGATCTTTTCAACGCTTATGTACTATACAAAGCCTCTAGAAGAAGTGGATCCTTCCTAAAATTCCAGGAAGAGATCATCACAACCCTTCTGTATCCAGAAGGTGCTGTGGTCCAATTTCCCAATCAAGATGCAGGGAGCCGGCTGCATGAGAGGCATTTTCCGTTTGTCCTCTACCCCTACCCAAAGAGCACCCCAAAAAAAGTCTGTATCTGTAGCAAGCGCGGATATAAGCGTGGCACCTGCTATTTTTGTCCCTCCTGTCCTGGCGAATCTGGTCTCGGTGACTGTTTCAGTCGCTACCACACACTAGTGGGGTATTAGTATAGGGTACAGCACGGCACATGATGAAAACGAATTTATGCAGCGCTAGCTCAAATAAAGTGTTAAGTGCTGTGATATAAATACAATGTTCAATATTTTATAAAGTGCACACTGTATGATCAAATATAAAAAAGTGCTAAGTGCTTAAAAATATCTGAGCAATAACAAACAAATATATATAGTAGTGCACAATAAACAAATAGGTGGTTAGAAATAGTCCAAATAAATATTCAGTGCTTGAAAAGAGTCCTTAAAGTGATCCAATTAAGGTGCCAAGGTGCCAAATAATTAAGGTGCTTGCAGAGTGATATGGTGCCCCTCAAGGTTCCCCACTCACCAGATTGCAGATAATCATAGACCTTCAAAATTATTGCACATTGCCCGGGATCTTTACAGGACCAGACCTTCTCCTATGTAGCCTTGGAACTTTTTGGGTCAGCTTCCGCTTCCACTGGTTTAAGAAAGCAGGGGTGTTCCAGCAATGGTATCAGCCATACGCAGTGTGCTGTCCTTGTATTACCGGCACAGTCTAGAGCAGGGGTATTGAATTAAAATTCATGGAGGTCCCAATAGTACAATTTTCTTCCAGCAGAGGTCCAGATTTCATTTTTGTGTGATGACTCGGATTCTTTACATCACAGCCCAGGTGTGCAGGCACGACAGCCTATTCATTTGAACGGTCTGCTGTGTCTGCGTTTTCTGCTGGGAAAAAGCCCTGGCGTCTTTTTAAAAATGCAGTCACATGGACACTGCATGGTGTGTTTGCACCATGCAATTTCCATGTGCGGGAAACCACACCTTGTATTTCATTGCGTTTAAGAGTCAATGGTACACCTGCACGTTTTCTGTGTAGCTGCTTATCCCCATTCACATCACCACACACAGCACTGTCCCCCTTCACATGACCACCCCCTCACACACAGCACTGTCCCCCTTCACATCACCGACCCCCCACACACATCACTGTCCCTTTCACATATCATCCCTAATAGCACTGCCCCTTTCACATCACCACCCCCCCAAACACAGCACTGCCTCTCTTCACATATCACTCCTGCAGCACTGCCCCATTAATATCCCCCCACAGCACTGCCCCCTTTACCCCTCCCCCCACAGCACTGCCCCTTTGACATATCCCTCCAACAGCACTGTCCCTCTCACATCCCCCCAACAGTACTGTCCCTCTCACATCCCCCCAACAGCACTGCCCCCTTCACATATCCCCCCAACAGCACTGTCCTTCTCACATATCCCCCCAACAGCACTGTCCCTCTCACATCCCCCCAACAGCACTGTCCCTCTCACATCCCCCCGCCAACAGCACTGTCCTCTCACTCCCCCCCAATAGCACTGCCCCTTCACATATCCCCCCAACAGCACTGTCCCTCTCACATCCCCCCCAACAGCACTGATCCTCTCACATCCCCAAAACAGCACTGTCCCTCTCACATCCCCCCCAACAGCACTGATCCTCTCACATCCCCCCAAGAGCACTGTCCCTCTCACATCCCCCCTAACAGCACTGCCCCCTTCACATATCCCCCAACAGCACTGTCCCTCTCACATCCACCCAACAGCACTGCCCCCTTCACATATCCCCCCAACAGCACTGTCCCTCTCACATCCCCCCAACAGCACTGTCGCTCTCACATCCCCCAACAGCACTGTCCCTCTCACATCCCCCCCACACCACTGCCCCCTTTACATATCCCCCCAACAGCTCTATCCCTCTCACATTCCCCCAACAGCACTGTCCCTCTCACATCCCCCAACAGCACTGCTCCCTTCACATCCACACACAGCACTGTCCCTCTGACACCCCCAACAGCACTGCCCCTTCACATATCCCCCCAACAGAACTGTCCCTCTCACAAATCCCCCCACACCACTGTTCCTCTGTCATCCGCCCAACAGCACTGTCTCTCTAACATCCCCCCAACAGCGCTGTCCCTCTCACATCCCCCAACATCACTGCCCCCTTCACATATCCCCCTAACATTACTTTCCCTCTCACATCCCCCCAACAGCACTGTCCCTCTCACATCCCCCCAACAGCACTGTCCCTCTCACAACACCCCAACAGCACCATACCTCTCACAACCTCCCAGCAGAACTGTCCCTCTCACATCCCCCCACACCCCTGCCCCCTTCACATATCCCCCAACAACACTGTCCCTCCCACATCCCCGCAACAGCACTGTCCCTCTCACATCCCCCCCAACAGCACTGTCCCTCTCACATCCCCCCAACAGCACAGTCCCTTTCACATCCCCCCAACAAAACTGTCCCTCTCACACCCCCCCACACCACTGCCCCCTTCACACATCCTCCCAACAGCACTGTCCCTCTCACATCCCCCCAACAGCACTGTCCCTCTCATATCCTCCCAACAGCACTGTCCCTCTCACTTCCCCCCCAACAGCACTGCCCCCTTCACATATCCCCCCAACAGCACTGCCCCCTTCACATATCCCCCCAACAGCACTGTCCCTCTCACATCCTCCAACAGCACTGTCCCTCTCATATCCTCCCAACAGCGCTGTCCCTCTCACATCCCCCCAACAGCACTGCCCCCTTCACATATCCCCCCAACAGCACTGCCCCCTTCACATATCCCCCCAACAGCACTGCCCCCTTCACATATCCTCCCAGCAGCACTTTCCCTCCCACATCCCCCCAACAGCACTGTCCCTCTCACACCCCCCCCCCCCAGCAGCACTGTCCCTCTCACATCCCCCCAACAGCACTGTCCCTCTCACATCCCCCCAACAGCACTGTCCCTTTCACATCTCCCAACAGCACTGTCCCTCTCACATCCCCCCCACACCACTGCCCCCTTTACATATCCCCCCAACAGCACAGTCCCTTTCACATCCCCCCAACAGCACTGTCCCTCTCACATCCCTCCCACACCACTGCCCCCTTCACATATCCCCCCAACAGCACTGTCCCTCTCACATCCCCTCCCACACCACTGTCCCCTTTACATATCCCCCCAATAGCACAGTCCCTTTCACATCCCCCCATCAGCATTCTCCATCTCACATCCGCCACACACCACTGCCCCCTTCACATATCCCCCCAACAGCACTGTCCCTCTCATATCCTCCCAACAGCACTGTCCCTCTCACATCCCCCCAACAGCACTGCCCCCTTCACATATCCCCCCAACTGCACTGCCCTCTTCACATATCCCCCCAACAGCACTGTCCCTTCCACATCCCCCCAACAGCACTGTCCCTCTCACATCCCCCAATAGCACTGCCTCCTTCACATATCCCCCCTAACAGCACTTTCCCTCTCACATCCCCAACAGCACTGTCTCTCTCACATCCCTTCCACACCCCTGCCCCCTTCACATATCCCCCCAACAGCACTGTCCCTCTCACATCCCCCCAACAGCACTGTCCCTCTCACATCCCCCCAATAGCACAGCCCCCTTCACATATCCCCCCTAACAGCACAGTCCCTCTCACATCTCCCAACAGCACTGCCCCTTCACATATCCCCCCAACAGCACTGTCCCTCTCACATCCCCCCAACAGCACTGTCACTCTCACATCCCCCAACAGCACTGTCCCTCTCACATCCCCCCCACACCACTGCCCCCTTTACATATCCCCCCAACAGCACTATCCCTCTCACATTCCCACAACAGCACTGTCCCTCTCACATCCCCCAACAGCACTGCTCCCTTCACCTCCCGACACAGCACTGTCCCTCTCACACCCCCAACAGCAATGCCCCTTCACATATCCCCCCAACAGCACTGTCCCTCTCACAAATCCCCCCACACTACTGTTCCTCTGTCATCCGCCCAACAGCACTGTCTCTCTCACATCCCCCCAACAACGCTGTCCCTCTCACATTCCCCCAACAGCACTGCCCCCTTCACATATCCCCCCTAACAGCACTTTCCCTCTCACATCCCCCCAACAGCACTGTCCCTCTCACAACACCCCAACAGCACTGTCCCTCTCACATCCGCCCAACAGAACTGTCCCTCTCACATCCCCCCCACATCCCTGCCCCATTCACATATCCCCCAACAGCACTGTCCCTCCCACATCCCCCCAACAGCACTGTCCCTCTCACATCCCCCTCAACAGCACTGTCCCTCTCACATCCCACCAACAGCACAGTCCCTTTCACATCCCCCCAACAGAACTGTCCCTCTCACATCCCCCCCACTCCACTGCCCCTTTCACATATCCCCCCAACAGCACTGTCCCTCTCACATTCCCCCAACAGCACTGTCCCTCTCATATCCTCCCAACAGCATTGTCCCTCTCACATCCCCCAACAGCACTGTCCCTGTCACATCCCCCCAACAGCACTGTCCCTCTAACACCCCCCCCCAACAGCACTGTCCCCCTTTCATCCCCCCAACAGCACTGTCCCTCTCACATCCCCCCAACAGCACAGTCCCTCTCACATCCCCCCAAACAGCACAGTCCCTCTCACATCCCCCCAACAGCACTGTCCCTCTCACATCCCCCCACACCACTGCCCCCTTCACATATCCCCCCAACAGCACTTTCCCTCTAACATCCCCCCCCAACAGCAATGCCCCCTTCACATCCCCCCCAACAGCACAGTCCCTCTCACATCCCCCCAACAGCACTGTCCCTCTCACATCCTTCCAACAGCACTGTCCCTCTCACATCCCCCCAACAGCACTGCTCCCTTCACCTCCCCACACAGCACTGTCCCTCTCACTTCACCCCAACAGCACTGTCCATCTCACATATCCCCCCACACCACTGTTCCTCTCAAATCCGCCCAACAGCACTGTCCTTCTCACATCCCCCCCAACAGCACTGTCCCTCTCACATCCCCCAACAGCACTGTCCCTCTCACATCCCCCAACAGCACTGTCCCTCTCACATCCCCCCAACAGCACTGTCCCTCTCACATCCTCCCAAAGGGACTGTCCCTCTCACATCCCCCAACAGCACTGCACCCTTCACCTTCCCACACAGCACTGTCCCTCTCACATCCCCCCAACAGCACTGCCCCCTTCACATATCCCCCCAGCAGCACTGTCCCTCTCACATCCCCCCAATAGCACTGCCCCCTTCAAATATCCCCCGAACAGCACTGTCCCTCTCACATCCCCCCAGCAGCACTGTCCCTCTCACATCCCCCTAACAGAACTGTCCCTCTCACATCCCCCCCACACCACTTTCCTCTTCAGATATCCCCCCAACAGCACTGTCCCTCTCACATCCCCCCCAACAGCACTGTCCCTCTCACATCCCACCAACAGCACAGTCCCTTTCACATCCCCCCAACAGAACTGTCCCTCTCACATCCCCCCACACCACTGTCCCTTTCACATATCCCCCAAACAGCACTGTCCCTCTCACATCCCCCCAACAGCACTGTCCCTCTCATATCCTCCCAACAGCATTGTCCCTCTCACATCCCCCAACAGCATTGTCCCTCTCACATCCCCCAACAGCACTGTCCCTCTCACATCCCCCCAACAGCACTGTCCCTCTCACATCCCCCCCAACAGCACTGTCCCCCTTTCATCCCCCCAACAGCACTGTCCCTCTCACATCCCCCCAGCAGCACAGTCCCTCTCACATCCCCCAACAGCACTCTCCCTCTCACATCCCCCCGAACAGCACAGTCCCTCTCACATCCCCCCAACAGCACTGTCCCTCTCACATCCCCCCACACCACTGCCCCCTTCACATATCCCCCCAACAGCACTTTCTTTCTAACATCCCCCCCAACAGCACTGCCCCTTCACATCCCCCCCAACAGCACAGTCCCTCTCACATCCCCCAACAGCACTGTCCCTCTCAAATCCCCCCAACAGCACTGTCCCTCTCACATTACCCCAACAGCACAGTCCCTTTCACATCCCCCCAACAGCACTGTCCCTCTCACATCACCCCAACAGCACTGCCCCTCTCACATCCCCCCAACAGCACTGTCCCTCTCACATCCTTCCAACAGCACTGTCCCTCTCACATCCCCCCAACAGCACTGTCCCTCTCACACCCCCAACAGCACTGTCCCTCTCACATCCCCCCAACAGCACTGTCCCTCTCACATCCTCCCAACAGCACTGTCCCTCTCACATCCCCCAACAGCACTGCACCCTTCACCTCCCCACACAGCACTGTCCCTCTCACATCCCCCCAACAGCACTGCCCCTTCACATATCCCCCCAACAGCACTGTCCCTCTCACATCCCCCCAACAGCACTGTCCCTCTCACATCCCCCCAATAGCACTGCCCCCTTCAAATATCCCCCGAACAGCACTGTCCCTCTCACATCCCCCAGCAGCACTGTCCCTCTCACATCCCCCCAACAGAACTGTCCCTCTCACATCCCCCCCACACCACTTTCCCCTTCACATATCCCCCCAACAGCACTGTCCCTCTCAAATCCCCCCAACAGCACTGTCCCTCTCACGTTACCCCAACAGCACAGTCCCTTTCACATCCCCCAACAGCACTGCCCCCTTCACATCCCCCCCAACAGCACAGTCCCTCTCACATCCTTCCAACAGCACTGTCCCTCTCACATCCTTCCAACAGCACTGCTCCCTTCACCTCCCGACACAGCACTGTCCCTCTCACATCACCCCAACAGCACTGTCCCTCTCACATATCCCCCCTCTCACATCCCCCCAATAGCACTGCCCCCTTCAAATATCCCCTGAACAGCACTGTCCCTCTCACATCCCCCAGCAGCACTGTCCCTCTCACATCCCCCCAACAGAACTGTCCCTCTCACATCCCCCCCACACCACTTTCCCCTTCACATATCCCCCCAACAGCACTGTCCCTCTCAAATCCCCCCAACAGCACTGTCCCTCTCACGTTACCCCAACAGCACAGTCCCTTTCACATCCCCCAACAGCACTGCCCCCTTCACATCCCCCCCAACAGCACAGTCCCTCTCACATCCTTCCAACAGCACTGTCCCTCTCACATCCTTCCAACAGCACTGCTCCCTTCACCTCCCGACACAGCACTGTCCCTCTCACATCACCCCAACAGCACTGTCCCTCTCACATATCCCCCCACACCACTGTTCCTCTCACATCCGCCCAACAGCACTGTCCTTCTCACATCCCCCCAACAGCACTGTCCCTCTCACATCCTTCCAACAGCACTGTTCCTCTCACATCCCCCCAACAGCACTGCTCCCTTCACCTCCCCACACAGCACTGTCCCTCTCACATCACCCCAACAGCACTGTCCCTCTCACATATCCCCCCACACCACTGTTCCTCTCAAATCCGCCCGACAGCACTGTCCTTCTCACATCCCCCCAACAGCACTGTCCCTCTCACATCCCCCAACAGCACTGTCCCTCTCACATCCCCCCAACAGCACTGTCCCTCTCACATCCTCCCAACAGCACTGTCCCTCTCACATCCCCCAACAGCACTGCACCCTTCACCTCCCCACACAGCACTGTCCCTCTCACATCCCCCCAACAGCACTGCCCCTTCACATATCCCCCAGCAGCACTGTCCCTCTCACATCCCCCCAATAGCACTGCCCCCTTCAAATATCCCCCGAACAGCACTGTCCCTCTCACATCCCCCCAGCAGCACTGTCCCTCTCACATCCCCCCAACAGAACTGTCCCTCTCACATCCCCCCCACACCACTTTCCCCTTCACATATCCCCCCAACAGCACTGTCCCTCTCACATCCCCCCCAACAGCACTGTCCCTCTCATATCCTCCCAACAGCATTGTCCCTCTCACATCCCCCAACAGCACTGTCTCTCTCACATCCTCCCAACAGCACTGTCCCTCTCACATCCCCCCCAACAGCACTGTCCCCCTTTCATCCCCCCAACAGCACTGTCCCTCTCACATCCCCCCAACAGCACAGTCCCTCTCACATCCCCCAACAGCACTCTCCCTCTCACATCCCCCCGAACAGCACAGTCCCTCTCACATCCCCCCAACAGCACTGTCCCTCTCACATCCCCCCACACCACTGCCCCCTTCACATATCCCCCCAACAGCACTTTCCCTCTAACATCCCCCCCAACAGCACTGCCCCCTTCACATCCCCCCCAACAGCACAGTCCCTCTCACATCCCCCAACAGCACTGTCCCTCTCACATCCTTCCAACAGCACTGTCCCTCTCACAACCCCCCAACAGCACTGCTCCCTTCACCTACCCACACAGCACTGTCCCTCTCACATCACCCCAACAGCACTGTCCCTCTCACATATCCCCCCCACACCACTGTTCCTCTCACATCCGCCCAACAGCACTGTCCTTCTCACATCCCCCCCAACAGCACTGTCCCTCTCACATCCCCCAACAGCACTGTCCCTCTAACATCCCCCCAACAGCACTGTCCCTCTCACATCCTCCCAACAGCACTGTCCCTCTCACATCCCCCAACAGCACTGCACCCTTCACTTCCCCACACAGCACTGTCCCTCTCACATCCCCCCAACAGCACTGCCCCTTCACATATCCCCCCAACAGCACTGTCCCTCTCACATCCCCCCAACAGCACTGTCCCTCTCACATCCCCCCAATAGCACTGCCCCCTTCAAATATCCCCCGAACAGCACTGTCCCTCTCACATCCCCCCAGCAGCACTGTCCCTCTCACATCCCCCCAACAGAACTGTCCCTCTCACATCCCCCCCACACCACTTTCCCCTTCACATATCCCCCCAACAGCACTGTCCCTCTCAAATCCCCCCAACAGCACTGTCCCTCTCACATTACCCCAACAGCACAGTCCCTTTCACATCCCCCCAACAGCACTGCCCCCTTCACATCCCCCCCAACAGCACAGTCCCTCTCACATCCCCCCAACAGCACTGTCCCTCTCACATCCTTCCAACAGCACTGTCCCTCTCACATCCCCCCAACAGCACTGCTCCTTTCACCTCCCCACACAGCACTGTCCCTCTCACATCACCCCAACAGCACTGTCCCTCTCACATATCCCCCCACACCACTGTTCCTCTCACATCCGCCCAACAGCACTGTCCTTCTCACATCCCCCCCAACAGCATTGTCCCTCTCACATCCCCCAACAGCACTGTCCCTCTCACATCCCCCCAACAGCACTGTCCCTCTCACATCCTCCCAACAGCACTGTCCCTCTCACATCCCCCAACAGCACTGCACCCTTCACCTCCCCACACAGCACTGTCCCTCTCACATCCATCCAACATCACTGCCCCTTCACATTTTTAAAGAGATATTGCTAGAGATGAAGTAAAAAGCACCACATCCCTTTAATTGAGTAACTACAATGGAGGGGGGCAAGTGGGACTTTAACGGTGCTAAATGATGGAGAAAAATCTGAATTCTCAAAAATTGTACATTTTATTACACATCAAAAGTGAGGACAAGACAATACATCAATATAAAATAATAAAATCAAGAAAATGCACTCGAAAATATCAACTCTACATGTTTCGCCATCTTCATAATAGCTTCTTCAGGAGTTTTCATGGACATTTCTCGAGAGTGAACATTTCTGGGTAACAAAAGGAAAAAACATAAAAGACATGACATGTACATGTATATAGGGCTTATCTCAATGGTCCTAATGTTGAGTGCCCAATTGATTTACATAATTATAAGGACAATGATACAAATAAAGTACCTTAAGATAACCTGAACCCTTTCTTATGCCAAAGGTGGAGGCAATAGAGGTGACGCCACCTGAGCAAGCACAGAGGGGAAGGGAACCGAGACCTTCAGACTCCTAGAGTTGACCCATAGAGAGGGTGACAGCCAGGCTAGAAATGATGGGTAAAGATAGTAAAACCAGAGCATAGGAATACATTTCAACCCAAAAATTGCTATGTCTCCAATTGGTGTGGGACTAAATATCAGGTAGAAAAAATTACCAAAATAGTCACCTGATTATGAATAGATGTGCAGTTGATTCATTAGGTACCTCAATGTAACAAAGACAGGAAGGGAAAATGGAGTCCCCTTAATAACCCCCAAATGGGAAGTATCCCTTGAAACAAAAAGAAATGGAATTTGTTGAAAATAGTAATAAATATAATGTAGGGTCTGTCAAATTTTGAGGGTATGAATACTTACCCAGAATTGACAAGATTCAGCACCTAAATTGTCATGCAGTATTCAAAAGTTCACCGCCATTTCAATTCAACAAATTTTCCAATAGTACACTCAAAAATGAAGGAGACTGCACGAAAGGAGAAAGAAAAAGGCATGGAAGGACATAGTCAGCATTGGAATCTACCAAGAATGTAAGGAGAGAAGCAGGGTTTAAAAGATTTCATTTACCGCAAATGGTCTCAAAGATCATGTGTCGTTCCCCGAAACAGCACTGTCCCTCTCACATCCCCCCAACAGCACTGTCCCTCTCACATCCCCCAACAGCACTGTCCCTCTCACATCCCCCCCACACCACTGCCCCCTTTACATATCCCCCCAACAGCACAGTCCCTTTCACATCCCCCCAACAGCACTGTCCCTCTCACATCCCCCCCCCACACCACTGCCCCCTTCACATATCCCCCCAACAGCACTGTCCCTCTCGCATCCCCCCCACACCACTGCCCCCTTTACATATTCCCCTAATAGCACAGTCCCTTTCACATCTCCCCAACAGCACTGTCCCTCTCACATCCCCCCAACAGCACTGTCCCTCTCAAATTCCCCCAACAGCACTGTCCCTCTCACATCCCCCAACAGCACTGTCCCTCTCACATCCCCCCCACACCACTGCCCCCTTTACATATCCCCCTAATAGCACAGTCCCTTTCACATCTCCCCAACAGCACTGTCCCTCTCACAACCACCCCCCCAACAGCACTGTCCCTCTCAAATTCCCCCAACAGCACTGTCCCTCTCACATCCCCCAACAGCACTGTCCCTCTCACATCCCCCCCACACCACTACCCCCTTTACATTTCCCCCCAACAGCACTGTCCCTCTCACACCCCCCCACACCACTGCCCCCTTCACATATCCCCCCAACAGCACTGTCCCTCTCACATCCCCCAACAGCACTGTCCCTCTCATATCCTCCCAACAGCACTGTCCCTCTCACATCCCCCCAACAGCACTGCCCCCTTCACATATCCCCCCAACAGCACTGCCCCCTTCACATATCCCCCCAACAGCACTGTCCCTCCCACATCCCCCCAACAGCACTGTCCCTCTCACATCCCCCCAATAGCACAGCCCCCTTCACATATCCCCCCTAACAGCACTTTCCCTCTCACATCCCCCCCAACAGCACTGTCCCTCTCACATCCCCCCCAACAGCATGGTCCCTCTCACAACCCCCCCAACAGCACTGTCCCTCTCACATCCCCCCAACAGCACTGTCCCTCTCACATCCCTTTCACACCCCTGCCCCCTTCACATATCCCCCCAACAGCACTGTCCCTCTCATATCCCCCCAACAGCACTGTCCCTCTCATATCCTCCCAACAGCACTGTCCCTCTCACATCCCCCCAACAGCACTGCTTCCTTCACCTCCCCACACAGCACAGTCCCTCTCACATCCCCCAACAGCACTGCCCCTTCACATATCCCCCCAACAGCACTGTCACTCTCACATCCCCCAACAGCAATGTCCCTCTCACATCCCCCCACACCACTGCCCCCTTTACATATCCCCCCAACAGCACTATCCCTCTCACATTCCCCCAACAGCACTGTCCCTCTCACATCCCCCAACAGCACTGCTCCCTTCACCTCCCTACACAGCACTGTCCCTCTCATATCCCCCCAACAGCACTGTCCCTCTCATATCCTCCCAACAGCACTGCCCCTTCACATATCCCCCCAACAGCACTGTCCCTCTCACATCCCCCCCAACAGCACATTCCCCTTCACATATCCCCCCAACAGCACTGTCCCTCTCACATCCCCCAACAGCACTGTCCCTCTCACATCCCGCCAAAAGCACTGCCCCCTTTACCTCCCCCCCATAGCACTGCTTCTTTCACCCCCCACAGCACTGTTCCCCTTTACATCATCCCCCCCACACACACACACACACGCCACTACCCTCTTAACATATCACCCCCACAGCACTGCTCCCTTCACCTCCCCAACACAGCACTGCCCCCCCCCTTACATGAATCCCCACACACCACACTAACCCCCGGTACATGACCCCTGCTCCCCATCCTTCAAAATTTCACAGCTCTGTCCTTCCTTCACTCTCCTACCTTACACAGAGCGGAGAGCAGGAGGTGGGACAATCTTGAACAAAAAGCAGTGTAGCACCGCATGGAGAGAGGCTGTGTGACTCCCAGCCAAATAACTTCCCACCTCCCAGTAGCCAATCACCTCCAATGTGAAAAGTTAATTCAGGCAGCTGCCTCTCTCCATTCAATGCCGGTCCCGCCCCCAGTCCAGACCGTCCCGCCTTCGGCCATCCGCCCTGCTCGGCTACAGACAGCGGCAGAGGCAGGGAAGAAAAGCAGCAGCCAAATGGCGGCAGTCCTGATAGAGCAGTAGCTTGGGCTGGATGCGAACCACGGGCCACCATTTACTGATGCCCAGTCTAGGACATACTTTCTCACAGGGTCTCGAAAGATGTTAGATGGCTATCACATTTTGAGAGTCCCTAACCTGGAACGTTTATAGTTACAATAAAAGTGTAAAAAAAATGACAAAAAAACCCATAAGAAATAAATAAATAAAAATAAAAATAAAAAAGACAAAAATAGTTGTTGTTTTATTGTTCTTACTGTTTTACTGTATTTTATGCTATACTGTAATGTTTTATTGTAAACCATTGTTTGCTTTGCAGGTATGTCATTCTACTGTTTTATTGTACTGTTACTGTGTTTTATTGTTAACCATTGTTTGCTTTGCAGGTACGCCATACAGCTGCAGCACTGATTTGCTTTTTTTGACAGCAACAGGGTTAGCTCTCACAATATGTAAAATACGGGGTGGTTTGTGTCTTGCTAAAGGTGGATTTTGATCCCCCAAAACATTTATGAATATAGCCTTAGATTATTTATACCTTTCAATTACCTGTTAGTGCCCTGAAAGTCATATTTACTGGTTGGATATACTGTGTGCACCCACGCTCTAACACTCTTTTTTTTTTTTAATTACAAAAAGTATTTTTTTGTAGATTTATTTATTGTTTGTTTCTCTTTTCTAGTTGAGGATATTGATTTTGCCTTTTTGAGGATTGGCCCAGCATATTTTCCACACAACCTTAGGAGTGAGGGGGAGTGGGATGTTAGGGATGTAATTCCCAAACACATACACTACCAAGACAATGGTGTAAGCTATGGAGAAGTCCTCTACTTTGTAAGTATATATTATTTTTTTTATTATTTAAAGCTGAACTCCAGGCAAACAGCTAAAAACACAGATGAAATATGCTGTGTGTTATGGATTTGTTGTGTTCAACTAGTTCTCAGATATACACAGCTCTGCCAAGCACCACAGCCTGGTCTAGCAGGGCAAGGGACCTGATTTTGCTCTTCTGCAGCTAAGTGACATTCACAAGTCTTGTCTGTCACCCGGACTGTGACTGGGCAGTAAATGGAGAGGCAGCAGCTTGATGAGCTCATCTCTCTGTCACTCTGCTCTCTCCTTCAGTATGTCCATTGGTAATGCATGAGCCCCACAACATAGTTGACTGTGTCTTTGTGCTACTTTTCCCCTTTCCCAGTTTGAGCTCTGCTGTACAGGGAATTGGCAGATAAGAATCATAGTCAGGTATGTACACAACTTGCATTTAACCATGTCCCACACAACCTATTATCAAAAGATGGCTGGGTGGGAGCTTTCTCATTCCAGGTGAACTTCACATGATGTCCTTTCCAGAACGTGCTTTGCGCATGTCCCACGGGTCGTGCTGCGGCACAATCTATCACTGGCTGTGTCTGGCAGACACAGCCGATGACTGATCAGTGTATCCGCTGCAGGTACCATGTGATCACTGTGATTATTCGCAGCAGATCACATGACATGTAAACAATAAATGGCTTGGATTTATGCCATTTATTGTGTACAATTGTGTTGTTAGCTGTGATTGGTCATAGTGATCACACAGTACAGACAGAGCCAATCACAGTCCATCTGTACCATGTGATTAGCTGTGGGCAATCACAGCTAATCACAGCAATACACACTGAATGAATGAATTTCATTCAGTAAAAAAAAAAATGGTTGCTTATACCAGTGAAATTCACTTTTATAAGCAATCATAATGTGTAAAATAGAAAAAAAAATCCTGATGACTCCCCCAGTAGTACAATGTTACTATGGTGACATTGTACTGCTCTGATCACAGTGTGTAAAAAAAATAAAAAAAATAATAATAAAAAGTGAAAAAAAAAATATTATTATTTTTTTTACATCCTGCCATCAGTCAGTGTCCCTGATCACCACCACACCATTTATATGATAATGATGTACTGCAGTGGCTTGGACATTCATAAAATGTTGCCCATCATCATAGATGAGCTAAAGAGCATAGCTCTCAAACAATTATATTTCTACCTTTCACTGTTGTAGTGGAACAGTATGCTGAAAGATTGCTAGATAACATTTTATTCATATATCTGTCTGTTCTGAAACTCTTGAAAATCAGATGCTACACTTTCATACATGAGGGCAGATGTTCCATGATTGAAACCAAGAATCTATCACATGCAAACAAATACCCTTCAACCCTATCTCTGAACCAGCAAAGTTAAAGACCAGCAAACTTTCCATTGAAAATGCATGGAGGTACAAATGCAAGGCCCCTCATGGTGTAGTATTTAACTCAATTTATTGAATAAAAATACTAATAGTAAAAACTCACATATAAAAAAACGATGAACAGCGTGGTATGCAGTAGGTCTGTGCGTCTCTTCGGGGTCTCCTCCGTGTTTTCATTTTTAGTTCACCTCATTGTTTATTGATGGCATAAACCTTTTTTTTTTTTGGCTCATACTCACCTATCTTCTGGGATATTATTTTATTTCACGAGCCAGTTTTGTGATATCATTTGCAATGTTAACACTATCGTTTTTGCATATACAGTATGTAGCACAAGTATTACATTTTATTTTATGCTCAGTTCATCCCATTGCACAAGTCACTTTTGGATAGCATACTTTGCACCATCCTTTCAGCACTTTACTGTTGAACATTGATTATTTATTTACTTTTATGTGATATTTTTTGTATGTATCCACTATTTATATGTATTGTACTATGCAAGTTTTCTAGTGCTTTTATTTATTTATGAGATGGTTTATACAGTATCTCACGAAAGTGAGTACACCCCTCACATTTTTGTAAATATTTTATTATATCTTTTCATGTGACAACACTGAAGAAATGACACTTTGCTAAAATGTAAAGTAGTGATTGTACAGCTTGTATAACAATGTACATTTGCTGCCCCTCAAAAAAACTCAACACACAGCCATTATTGTCTAAACCGCTGGCAACAAAAGTGAGTACACCCCTAAGTGATAATGTCCAAATTGACCCAAAGTGTCAAAATTTTGTGTGGCCACCATTATTTTCCAGCACTGCCTTAACCCTCTTAAGCATGGAGTTCACCAGAGCTTCACAGGTTGCCACTGGAGTCCTCTTCCACTCCTCCATGATGACATCACAGAGTTGGTGGATGTTAGAGACCTTGCACTCCTCCACCTCCTGTTTGAAGATGCCCCACAGATGCTCAATAGGGTTTAGGTCTGGAGACACGCTAGGCCAGTCCATCACCCTTACCCTCAGCTTCTTTAGCAAGTCAGTGGTCGTCTTGAAGGTGTGTTTGGGGTCGTTATTATGTTGGAATACTGCCCTGCGGCCTAGTCTCCAAAGGAAGGGGATCATGCTCTGCTTCAGTATGTCACATATAGTACATGAGAAAAAAGGGGGGAGGGGAATAAGAAAAATGAAATACAGATACTATATGACAGCTGGCATGTGTATAACATAAGTATACCCATATAAATCAAAAAGTTATATATTAATATATTATTAAGCCAGCTGTTACATAAGGAGAAAAATGGGGTAAAGGAGGGGGACGTTTGGGACTTTAGATGAGGTGTGCAAAAATAATACATGAACAGACAAATCGATTAAAATAATTTAGGCGGGCCTAGCATAATCCTACAAAAGCAATTTAATTGTATTGATTAACATACATAAAATGACATCATGGCGTAGCTATATTTATTTCACCTGGCTTGCTTCTTGACATCACCCTTTTCACGGCACATTTAGGTGTATCCTGTCCATCTGGTCATGGGTCTTTTGGATTACCTTAATCTTTTATATTTTTCACTTAACCACTTGCCGACTGCCTAACGCCGATCTACGTCGGCAGTCAGCCCCTCACAGGCAAAGTGACGTAGGGCTACGTCACTAGCTTGTGAGGGTCTAGGGAGCGAGCGCGCGCCCCCGGAGGCGCGCTCCCGCGTGGTCCCGGACCCCCCCGCGCGTGTGACCAGCGGACCCGATGTCCGCCGGTCACTCAGCGATCGGCGGGGGAGAGGGAGAATGTCAGACAGCTTGTGTAAACAAGCCACCTGTCATTCTCCTTGCTGTTAGGATACTGATCACTAGGATCTAGTATGTAGATCCGTTGATCAGTGTCCATACAGCTCAAGCCCCAGCCAATCACAGTAGAAAGCACGCCCCTAGGGATACACACAGCCCCTCCCTCCCAAATAAAGTTAACCCCTTCACTACCAGTGTATTTTTACAGTAACAGTGCATATATATAGCACTGATTACTGTAGAAATGTCACTGGTAACCCCAAAAGTGTCAAAAATGTCAGTCAAGGGTCCGATCTGTCCGCCCCAATGTCGCAGTACCGCAAAAAAAATCGCAGATCGCCGCCATTACACGTTAAAAAAAAAACAACAAAAATGACAGAAATCTTTCCCTTTGTTAGTAAACGCGATAACTTTTGCGCAAACCAATCAAAATACGCTTTTTGCGATTTTTTTTACCAAACATAGGTAGCATAAAACAAATTGGCCGAAAAAGTAAAAAAATTTTGATTTTTAAAATTTTTTTGGGGGAATTTCATATAAAAAAATGTGAAAAATATTGCTATTTTTGCAAAATTGACGCTCTTTTTTTGTTTATAGCGCGTGATCAAAAAATCGCACAGGTGATCAAATACCACCAAAAGAAAGCTCTGTTTGTGGGAAAAAAAGGACGCCAAATTCGTTTAGGTACAGCGTCGCACGACCGCGCAATTGTCCGTTAAAGTCACGCAGTGCCTAATCGCAAAATACCCCCTGGTCGGAATGGGGGTAAAATCTTCCGGGGCTTAAGTGGTTAAACACCAGCCAATTCACTTTCAATATTTATCAACTCTCTTATATGGTATATTTTGTTTACAGAATACTCTGGTGGCAATTTCCTGAAGTCTCAATCTATCTAGTTTTTGTGTGCCCTGGTGACCATGGATTCGGTCTCTTCAGTTCCCAACCCAGACGTTCCCCAGGGATCTCTGGTTTCCTCAACATGTTTATGTTGACATCAGGCCTGACTTTTGACCTTGTAATACTGCCAGTCACATGACACCAGGGGAGGAAAAATGATTAATTTGGACCAATTTGGACATTTTAATTTAGGGATGTATTCACTTTTGTTGCCAGCGGTTTAGACATTAATGGCTGTGTGTTGAGTTTTTTTTGAAGGGACAGCAAATTTACACTGCTATACATGCTGTACACTCACTATTTTACATTGTAGCCAAGTGTCATTTCTTCAGTGTTGTCACATGAAAAGATATAATTAAATATTTACAAAAACATGAGGGGTGTACTCACTTTTGTGAGATACTGTAGGTGCTAATTTAGAACACATCTCTAGACCATACAGAGACACATAACACGGTTTATTATTTCTATATCCATTGCATACTCTGCACCATTATGCAAAGAGGTAGCGCAGCACTACTATACACCACTCTAATTCTAGAATTCTAGCTGCAGCCTCATATCCTCACTTTTCATCTCCCATGTATACTTCATCCATAACAGCGTGAGAGCCCCATCTTTTTTTCAACTTTTAGAACCCGTATCCTACCCCCTCTCGCAGCGGTCATGGACATATTTAATTTTATGGAACAAAGAGACATCAACCTGGATGAAATATTCAATTGTGATCACCATAATAATAAAAGTGGAGGCTTAAATAGTCTAATGAAAAGACTAGGACACACCATGGAAAAGAAAATTAGTGTATGGTGGGATATCACCACTTTTGAAAGCTATATTAAAGAAAACCTTGTTCCTAGAAGATTGAGATGGGATGTACCATTAAATAATGGATTAACCGACCAAGAGTCAGTAGATGAATGGTTCAATTTTGTCAATGAAAAAGGACTTGAACTACTTAGACTACTACTAAAGAGAAAACTTAGGAAAATTAGAAAAATCGATCAACAAATGGGAGAACTCAAAAGCCAACTAGACGCACACAAGGATAAACAAGAGTTTGCAACACTCACCGCACTCCTTAACAAAGATCTCATCAAAAAAGATAAAGAGGTACAACTCAGAAATGGAAAGAAATACACTAGAGACAGGAATGACTATAAAACAGACCAAGTGTATAAATGGCAGAACCAACTAGGAGACACCATTCCAACATCTACATATTCCACACCTGAAAAAATTGTCAAAATTGAGAACCACAAGAACCTCAACCATATAGACCACCAGGAACACCAAGAGAATACAGACCCCAATGGCAGACTCCCAACAGATCAAAAAATGACCAATACTACCACCCTCAGGGACACACACCAAATAGAACACCACAATGGGAAAGGATACCACGGAGCGGGTGGAAAAAACCTGCGTATTGGAAGAACAACCGTAGACCCTATAATAACTGGAACAGACATAATAACTGGCCAAAAGAAAGAAGAGGACCAAAACAAGACCAACATTATCACTGAGCACCTGAATATCACTACAATAGACCACCACAGGATCACCATCATTATAGAGCACCGAAACACTACCACAACAGACCCCGAGAAAGAGGTCCTATTTCAATGTATAACTCCTATGCCCTTTTCAGAGATCTAAGAGAAGAAGACAACTACTTTGGACCACAGGGATATGAACAGGACCCCAGAAGGGATTTTTTAGGGAGAAGAACAGAGAATCACTTCCTGAGAAGAAAAGAAGAAACAAGAACACAAAGAAGAAGCATGAAAAGAAGAGAGGATGCCGATCAGGAAAGAGAAAACAAAATAAAACGAGAATAATAGGAGAAGGGATATTTAATCTGAGCGGTAAAGACCTTACTAAAGAAGAACTCGCAGTATTAGATAAAGGCCTAAAATATGCACCCTTCAAAAATCTCAACAAATTCGATACCTACATTGTGATTCAAAAATTTGTTAGAAAATTAAATATTAAAAAATACATTCTAACCAATCCTACAAGACGTTTTGAGACAAATATCACAATACAAGATGTGACACATAGCAATTTATACAATAAATCGATATTTAACCCAGCACTAAATGACAACAAACATATTGAGGTATTCAATAAATTGCTAACCACAGAAGTTAATGATTTGAAAATAAGGAAAATACATGAGACAGGACATATTAAAGCAGGAATCAAGAAATTGACTGAAAGAAAAGACATTGTGATCAGACCTGCAGACAAAGGAGGTGGCATAGCAATACTATCAAAAGAATATTCCTAAGACATGATGGAACTACGTCTAACGGACCAGCATACCTATTGCAAATTATTAAGCAACTCTCTTCACAAATACAAAAAAGAACTAGAAAAAGTGGTATAACTGGGAATCAAGAAAAACATATTGAACAAAAAAGAAGTGAAATATCTCATTCTGGAAGCTTGCCGTACACCTATAATATGTGCATTACCAAAGTTACACAAGAATAAGGAAAAACCACAACCAAGACCTATTGTAAATGTTATAGATTCCCTCACGGCTAGATTGGGTCAATATGTTGACTTCTATTTACAACCGCTGGTATAACAGACCAAGTATTATCTTAAAGGCACTAAACACATTCTACAACTCCTAGAAGAACTAAAAGGAGAACAAGGTCCATATATAATGGCTACCATAGATGTATCCTTGTTATATACCATCATCGAGCACCACCAAGCATGTGAAGCCACCAAATGGGCCTTAAGACATATATCTACTCTTCCATGTAAACAGCGCAAGTATCTCGTCAAGTGTCTAGACTTCTGCCTAAAAAATAGTTATTTCTGGTATAACAACACTTACTACCTACAGAAAACTGGAGTAGCCATGGGAGCTAAATTTGCACCGAATGTCGCAAATTTATTTATGTCCCAATGGGAAGAAGACAGCGTATATCTGCATCGACCAAAAGAGCTAACACTCTACAAAAGATACATAGACGACATCATGATTTTATGGAAAGGAGATAAGACAAAACTAACAGATTTTATTAATACACTCAACCAGAACGATAGGAATATAATACTCACAAGTGACATCAATGCAGAAAAGATCACATTCCTGGATTTCGAGATTTTGTAAGTGAATAATACCCTGATTACTAAAACTCACTTCAAAAGCGTAGATCGCAAATGTTATATACCTACTACGAGCTGTCACCATAAAAACTGGATATTCAACATTCCAAAAGGACAGTTCATACAGCTAAGGCGCAATTGCACTTTTAATAAAGACTACAAAGAACAAGCAACCAACATGGGTCATAGATTTATTAACAAAGGTTATGATAAACAACACACAGAAAACACTATTAAAGAGATCCAAGCACTTGAAAGAGATACATTGATGAAAGATAAAGCCAATACCAACTCCCAAATGGAACAAGTACCATTGATTCTGGACTATAATGTTCAATATAAGAAAATAAAAAAGATAATACGAAAACACTGGCACATTTTACAGGCCAATACACAACGTAACCACTTCCGCACCAGCTGCCGCAGTTGTACGGCGGCAGTCTAGCGCTCCCAGGCAAAGTGCCGTACATGTAGGGCGCTCGCCTAGGTGGAGCTAGGGGGCGATCGTGCGCCACTGGAGGCGCGCTCCCGCCCCTGCTCGTCAGCTGGGGAGCCAGCGCGTGTGAACGGCGGCTCCAATGGCCGCCGGCCACTTGCGATCTCCCGCAGCTGTGAGAGAAGGTCAAACGGCTGATGTAAACACAGCCGCCTGTCATTTTCACTAAAGTAATCACAGAGGCTATGTGATCCTGCTATATAGGATAACATTTCTCTGTGATTATTTCACAAGCCATGCTCCCTGACAGTTAGAATCACGCCCCTAGGGACACATTTAACCCCTTGATCACCAGTACAGTTAACCCCTTCCCTGCCAGTGTCATTTTTACAGTAACAGTGCATATTTTTTAGCACTGATTACTGTAATAATGTCACTGGTACCCTCAAAAGTGTCAAAAATGTCAGTTAGGGGTCTGATCTGTCCGCTGCAATGTCGTAGTCCCGCAAAAAAAAAAACGCAGATCGCCGCCATTACTAGTAAAAAAAAACCAATAAAAATGACATCAATCTTTCCTGTAGTTAGTAAACGCAATAACTTTTGCACACACCAATCAAAATATGCTTATTGCGATTTTTTTTTTTATACCAAAAATATGTAGCAGAAAACAAATTGGCCTAAAATGTTAAAAAAATTTGATTTTTGCATTTTTTTGAGAATTTCATATAAAAATTTGAAAAATATTGTTATTTTTTCGAAATTGTCACATTTTTTTTGTTTATAGCGCAAAAAATAAAAATTGAACAGGTGATCAAATACCACCAAAAGAAAGCTCTGTTTGTGGGGAAAAAAGGACGTCAATTTTGTTTGGGCACAGCGTCGCATGACTGCACAATTGTCTGTTAAAATCACGCAGTGCCGAATCACAAAATAGGGCCTGGTCATTGAGCAGCCAAATCCTCCAGTCTGAAAGTGGTTAAAGACATATTACCCAATCAACTGAAGTTTGTTTACAAAAAAGCTCCCACCATGAGAGACCAAGTAGTCAAAAGCATTATAGATCCACCCAAAAAAAGTTCTCATTCTTCACTGGTAAAGGTTTTTACCCGTGTAAACGATGCTATGCCTGCACCAAAACCAAACAACCTAATGCTAAAAAATTGAGTTCACTGCAAACAGCAATGGTAAGACAATTCAAAATCAATGAATTTATCAGCTGTAACACAGAAGGTGCAGTGTATGTTCTGGAGTGCAGCTGCGGCCTGCAATATGTAGGCCGCACAAAAAGATTGCTTAGAATACGCATTAAGGAACATGTACAAAATATATGCAAAGTATTTGAAAAACATAGCATATCAAAACATTTTGACCAGGTACACAATAGGGATCCAACACACCTCAGATTCTGGGGCATAGCACCCTATAAGAAACACTGGAGAGGTGACCACAAAATCAGAACCCTCAGTCAACAAGAATCAAAATGGATTAGAGGGGGTGTGGCGTACGGCGCTGAAGATGGCCGCATAGCTCCTCAGCTCTGCTCGGCCACCCGGGACATCAGCCACCATCAGCGCTCACAGCGGACCCAGATGCCTCCATCGGACCCCCAGAGTCTCCGGGAGTCATGAAGGGTAAAAAAGGGAGCCTTGCAGACCTCCAAGCTGGACGGCTTCCTCCTTTCCACCGCCCCCGGGCTTCGAGAAAAAATGACGCCGGTAGGCCGCAACCCCAGCCCCCTCTTAGCGTGGGGGGGGGGGGCGGGAAGGCCACGGGACCTTCAACAGGCAAGTCGCCAACCCGGACAGTGGAAACTCGTCCGGTTCCTCCACCCCCCCCCCTTCTTGCCCTCAACCAGAAGCCCGGAAAAACAGAAACCCCGCTGGGGGTCACCTCCTCCAGACTCCGTACTCCCTTCTATGATGGACCAAATGGTGGCCTCCTCTCCCCCTCGCAGGGCGTCAGCCATCCAGCCCTCGGACCCCTTTGCAGCGTTCCCTGTTGGGGACCACCCGGTCTCTGCCTACTTGCTCAAAAACATGCTTCATTACCTTTGGTCCTCCATCCACTCAGATGTTGTGCAAGGCCTGGCTCAAACTAAACAAGAGGTATAGCACTTGGAGAAGAGAGTAGACAGTGTGGAATCCTCTCTGGAGAAATGTACCCTCTCATTTAATACCTTGATTACAGCATATAATGGCCACTCTGAGGATATAACCTGGATGAAAGATAAACTGGCTGACTTTGAGGACAGATCGCGGAGGAACAATCTGAAACTAAGGGGGGGTCCCAGAATCGGTCCAGCCTCAGCACCTGCGGAAGGTGGCAACGGATCTCTTCTCAGCTCTGGTTCCCTCTCTATCGGCCTCTGAGCTTGAGATAGATCGGATCCACAGGATCCCAAAACAAGGCTTCATAGCCCAAGATCTTCCTCGGGACGTTCTACTCTGTGTACATTTTTTTCAGGTTAAGGATAGAGTGTTTCTGGCTTCCAGGCGACTCCAAGCCATGCCTGGTAAATTCCCCCAAATCCAGATTCTTCCGGATCTATCGTGGCACACGCTCCAAAAGCATAGGAACCTTGCCACCATCACTAAAGCCCTCAGGAATCACCAAATCCCACATAAGTGGAAGCACCCGACCCTCCTGACAATCACACACCAGGGCTCAACGGTAACCATATCCACAGTAGAGGAAGGCATGTCACTGCTTCATAGATGGGGGATCATTCCAGTCCGTTCTTCCTCACCTTTGGACGCCTCACCTCCGCAGCATCTCTCTGGAGAATGGCAAATCGTCTCACGCAAGAGGTCCAAATCCAAAAAATCCTCTCCCAGAGGTGAGCACCTACCTTTGTCCACTCCACCTTTGTCCCCGGCCTAGGCAGTGTCTTTTTGCCACAAATGGCCCCTCGCTTCTTGTTGCAGGTGGTACCTGCCTTTGGAGTTTTTTCTACTTTATGTCCGGCGCTCTGCGCCAGTTTTGGACTCCCTTCCCCCCCTTCCCTCTGCTCCAGCGTTCACCTAAGTTGTCTACTGTCACCTGATGATAACCGTCTTAATCCCATGCCTATGATACCTGCATCGCACGTCCAGTTGATACACCTTCAACCTCTCGGGACCCCATGACCATTAAATTTCTCTCCCTGAACGTCAATGGCCTGAACCACCCTGCTAAGCGGTTCTCTCTCTAGACTGACCTCTGTAACAGCAATGCAGATGTTGAATCCATCCAAGAGACGTACTTCAAGCTTCACTGTCAGCCAAAATTTTCCCACAGGAACTTTCCCAATTTGTTCTTTGCCAGTGCCCCTGAGAAGAAGAAGGGTGTGATGATAGCGATCAGGGACACGATTGCATTTACGCTACGTCATTTGACCCAAGATTCTGATGGCAGATTTATCATCCTTCAAGATGACTTGGTTGCAGTCTATGCTCCGAACTGTCACCAAAAGCTCTTCCTACATAGACTGCTGCATAGAGTCTCCTCTGATGTATACAGTAACTTGGTTGTCTGTGGGGATTTGAACATAGTGGTCGACCCAGAACTTGACACTTCGGTGCCCGCTCGGGGGCCAACAGCTTTCCCTTCACTCTCTCCTGCTCAGGGAAAAGCTTTATGATGTCTGGCGGTGTCAGCATGGCTCGGAAAGGGATTATTCCTACTACTCCCCCAGGCATCGATCTTACTCGCGCATAGATATGTTCCTGACTGACCTCCCTTTACTGGGTAAGTTCTCCTCCTCGGCCATCAGAAATATAATTTGGTCAGACCATGCTGCTGTGGAGATGGTGTTGGAGGAGGCCGGACCCAGGGAACGGTCGTCGGTTTGGCGATGTGACACACGATGTAAGGTTTTACAGGATCCCCTTTCTGGTAAAATTATCAGGGATCAACTTGTAGAATACTTCAACTTTAACACATCCTCTGTATCAGACCCTTGGACGCTTTGGGGTGCGCACAAGGCATTCATACGCGGCGTTTGTATCCAACAAACTGCTAGAAGACGAAAAGCCTATAACCAAAAGCTCACTTCTCTCCTATCGGAGATTCGTGACCTTGAAACTGTCCACAAGACCCCCCCCCTACGCAGGCGGTAGCCACACAGTTGTCCCAAAAGAGAGATTCCTTTAGATACCACCTTATGGATCGGTATGATCGTCACCTCAAAGCCCTGAAGCTTAAATACTATGCCCATGCCTACAGAGCAGGTAGGGCCTTGGCTGCTAGGATCAAGCAGAAAAGGGCTACCACGACCATCTCCCACCTCTCCCAGAAGTTGACTGGAACTAGACTTACCCATCCCCGTGACATTGCGAATGAATTTGCAGACTTCTATGGTTCTTTGTACAATTTGGTCCATGACCCCTCCACCCTCCACCCCACTCCTGAGCTTATCTATAAGTTTCTTGACCGTCTTTGGCTACCCACCTCCACTCCCTGTCCTCCCCATTCACAGTTGCTGAAATCTCCAAGGCTATCCACTCACTTCCCACTGGGAAATCCCCAGGACTGGACGGCCTTTGTAATGAATATTACAAACTCCACGACGTTACCTTAAACCCAACTCTTGCGGCTGTATTCAACCAGGCAGCCTGTAGGGCTGAATTCCCCCATGAGATGTTAAATGCTTATTTCACTACTATTTCCAAACCTGGGAAAGAACCCAGCCTTCCCCCAAATGATAGACCCATTTCCCTCTTGAACAGCGATGTCAAGATATATGCCAAACTGATAGCTGCCCGCCTTCAACCTATCCTCCCCTACCTAGTTAAGAATGATCAGATGGGTTTCATGCCAGGACGGCAAATGCCTGATGCCACCAGGAGGATCATTAATTTGGTACACCTGGCGGAAATAACTCGAACGCCTTCTCTGCTCCTCACGCTGGATGCGGAGAAGGCGTTAGTCAATTGGCTTTTTATGCGCCCGACTCTGGAGAAATTTGGCTTTTCGGGGGGTATCCTCTCCTCGATAATGGCCCTCTACTCCTGCCCCTCAGCCCAAGTTCTCACTTCGGGTACGACCTCCACACCATTTCATATCAGCAATGGCACCCGCCAGGGGTGCCCTCTCTCACCTACGATCTTCAACTTGATGATTGAACCCCTGGCGAAGGCCATCCGATCTGACGCAGATGTGGTGGGCTTCCCAGTTGGAGACACGTCCCATACAATGAACCTATTTGTGGATGATATCATAGAAATCCTCACGAAACCATTGCAATCCCTAACGGCGGTCCACCTAATCCTTTTGGAATTCGGTGCGATCTCCTATCACAAGGTTAATGCCACTAAGTCCCTTGTGCTGAATGTGGGAATTGACGGGCGTGACAGGAAACTCCTCCAAAGCAAATACCCTTACCCCTTGTCAGATGACTGCATCATATACCTGGGTTTGAACATTACTCTCCGTGTCTCGACTCTCCTCTCAGCGAATGCAGACACCCTACTCAAATAAATCACGAGAGAGATGACTTCCATGGTCAAGGTGGAGCTCTCTTGGGGTGGCAGGACGGCTGCCTATAAAATGTTGATATTACCACAAATTTTGTATCTCTTCAGAGCGCTACCCATACCTTTCCCGAAAAAATACTTGGATGCTTTTTCGCAATGTATGCGTGATTTCATATGGTGTGGCACTAGGGCACGAGTATCCACCTCCACTTTGACACTGCCCAAGCATATGGGCAGCGCCAAACTGCCAGACCTTTCCTTGTATCATTGGTCTATGAGGTTAGACCAGCTGAGGGAATGGTTCCCTGGTTCTGCTGAACCACCCCTGGACACTGATCTAGCGTCACCTTTCGCCCACAAAGAACCTCCGGCTGCTGCTCCTGGGTGACCTCTGGATCCCCTGGAAGCTGCCTGACCTTCCCCCAACAATACAGGCTTCCCTTTTGGTGTGGCACAAGCTGGGGGTCGCGCAGGGGGAGCGGACTGGAGGTTCCCCCCACAGCCTCTCGTCCCTACCGCTGACTATACTAGAAGCCCAGCTTAACCTACCCCAACTAGCCCCATGGGGTCTGTCCGATCTCTCCCACTTTTACTTAGAAGGGGTCCTCCGCTCTCCTAAGACGTTGATGCAGACCTTTCACATCCCACCTGTCCTGACCTTTACTGTCCTTCGTATCCACAGCTTTCGTTCCAAGCACCCCTTAACGATTGGACAAATACCACAGAAAGCCTGGCTATACTATCATAGTCCTATTAAACTAGCTAAAGGTATCTCTCTCTTTTACGACTGTCTTTTATGCAAGACCGACTCCCCTAAGTCCATGTCTATGCTAAGGTGGGAAAAAGACCTTGCCTGCAGGTTCACCCCAGAGCAATGGTCCCGGGCCAACAAAGCTGCCTGCCAATACTCCCACTGCACTTCCCATTGGGAACAAATGCTTAAGATTACTAACAGGTGGTACTACACGCCTTTCCGACTATCGAAAGTCTTTCCCTCAGTCTCAGACCAATGTTGGAGAGAGTGTGGTTGTATTGGTACGCTAGCTCACGTTCTGTGGGACTGTCCATCCTTGATGGGTTTTTGGTCCAGAGTCTTTCGTTGTATAGCGGAGTGCACGGGCATTCTCCGTCCCCCCAAGAAGGAGATGGCTTTGCTCAACATTGGTATAGACGAATATCCCCTTTGTTTTCGGCAGATGGTTACGCATATACTTCTGGCCTCTAGAATATTGATCCTCCGTAGGTGGAGATCTCTGGAGATCCGCAACTTCTCTGAGGTGGTCCAAACTGTAAATGACAACTATCGTCTAGAGAGGTCCCTGGCAATCAATGCTCTATCGCTCGCCAAGTTTGACAGAGCGTGGCAATGCTGGAAATATTCCCCTTAGAACTGTAGAAATCTGGGTTTGATGGGGGCAGGTGGGTCGGCGCTCCTCCCTCCGATGAATATGTTCCCATTTGGGTGTTGGAGGTAGGTGTTGTCCTTCCCCCGCTTATCCCACCAACCTGACAGTGTGGACCATATCGGGAATCTCTCATTCTTTGCCCGCTCATGGGTAAGGATTCGGGTATCACAAACCTCTCTCTCTGAAAGTATGTTATTTACATCATGACTCTATACTCAATTACTGTTTTATTATGGAGCATCCCCCCCTTCCCCCCTCTGCCCCCTATTTTCCCTGGTTCCCCCTCCCTTCTTGTTGTATGCAACTGATGTTGAATTCAAATTTTCTTGTTGCTATTCTTCTCAAACATGTTGTTTGTACTTGTTGAAATTTCAATAAAAATTATTTTTGAAAAAAATAATCAAAATAGATTTATCTAATGAATACATTCCATCCCTTTTGCCTTAACATAGAGTTTGACCTTAACTGCTTTTTAAATGATTTTTAACCCCGCTTATCATGTATTACACCTATACACCCACTCCTGGTGGCTATTTATGCAAGACCACCCCCCCCCCCTTTTCTTCCTCATATCATGCATATCCATCACATTACTGTTTGATTGCAGTTCAGTCTTACACTATTATCCCTGATCGAAACATTCCGTTTTCATTTTTTTTTTTATTCCACTCTTAATATAGATGCATAATACAAGATGTAATTATTATCTGCTGTAAATACACGTTTGTTTAAGCACCTCAAACCCCCCCCCCCCCCCTTTTTAAGGACAATATACTACACTAAAAACCTCCATATGCTCTATTTTATATATATGATATTTTTGTATGTATATTTTAACTATATACAGGTTATTTATCAATATGCTGTACCAAGATTTACTATCATTTTAGTTATATATTTGTACACTCCATGTCTTTTAAGAATTTTTCTAATTAACCTTGCTTTTATCTTATTCACTGATTCTGGATGTTATAATATCCAGGATTGTATAATATATAATATGTATAGTGGGTGTGCACCTCCCTTCCACCTATGCCAAGTGGCTCCTATTCTTCTTTTTTAGTCCAAAAGTTTATTCACTCACATTTATATACCATCGTTGGTCTGTGATCATCTCTCGTTTTTATCTCTATTTTAATTTTATTATATTTATTTATATATTTTTTTATTTTTATTTTTATCCCCTTTTTTTTCTCTTTTACTGCAATACTTTATTACCCAGTAAACACTCGCAAAAAGACTAGAGGTCAACATATATATTTTTTTCTCCTTAGTATATCAATGACAATACTATTTTTTCCTATTAGGCATTATTTCTACATATGTATCGTCCGGACACATTCTTCAAGTCAGCACTTTATTTGCAGGATAGTATCTATATGCGAGTAGCCATTCAACAATATTACCAATATGCCCTGCAATATAGTCTACTGTTTAGATCTGTGGCCGTTCTGCTACAACAAAATGGCGTTTTTTCTCGTTCACACTCGGACCTCTAGTGCCGCCTCTCTAGATAAAAGCGTCTCTATGCACTCTCTCTGGGATACCGCGATGTTCATAATTTTTTATATGTGAGTTTTTACTATTTTTATTCAATAAATTGAGTTAAATACTACATCATGAGAGGCCTTGCATTTGTACCCCCCCATTCTAAGAGACCAGAGTAGCGGAGAACACCACCAGGGCCCTTTCTATAGGACCCCAGGAGAACACCAGCCATAGGACCCTAGGAAAGATCCATATCCCCACAGAGGCTATACAATTGCCAGAGACCAATAGGAATTGGCAGATACCAGGCAGATTTTGAGGGACCCATCCATAGAACCCCCGGAGACATCACTATATCCCTTAAGGCTTTGTTACAAGAAAGTAACAGGTGAGAGGCCAACCACACAGTCAGTGGGCTTCTTCTGCGGTACCTGGTAAAGTAAAGCTGCATGCCTACCCTGGATAGGAATCATCACAAGTACCCATTATCTGGTTTAGAGAACATATCTACAACCCCAGAACCATAAGAACCCTAGAACCACAAGTGAAGAGAAGAGTCATCACTTAGTTCACCCAACCACGCACTAAAGGACACTACACTTTTAGACAACTATCGGTTATCACATTATTGTCTATAGTTTTTCATTTTTAGTTCACCTCATTGTTTATTGATGGCATAAACCTTTTTTGTGATATCATTTGCACTGTTAACACTATCGTTTTTGCATATATATAGCACAGGTATTACATTTTATTTTATCCTCAGTTCATCCCATTGCACAAGTTACTTTTGGATAGCATACTTTGCACCATTCTTTCAGCACTTTACTGTTGAACATTGATTATTTATTTACTTTGATGTGATATTTTTTGTATGTACCCACTATTTATATGTATTGTACTATGCAAGTTTTCTAGTGCTTTTATTTATTTATGAGATGGTTTATACAGTATCTCACAAAAGTGAGTACACCCCTCACATTTTTGTAAATATTTTATTATATCTTTTCATGTGACAACACTGAAGAAATGACACTTTGCTACAATGTAAAGTAGTGAGTGTACAGCTTGTATAACAGTGTACATTTGCTGTCCCCTCAAAAAAACTCAACACAGAGCCATTATTGTCTAAACTGCTGGCAACAAAAGTGAGTACACCCCTAAGTGATAATGTCCAAATTGGCCCAAAGTGTCAATATTTTGTGTGGCCACCATTATTTTCAAGCACTGCCTTAACCCTCTTAAGCATGGAGTTCACCAGAGCTTCACAGGTTGCCACTGGAGTCCTCTTCCACTCCTCCATGATGACATCACAGAGCTGGTGGATGTTAGAGACCTTGCACTCCTCCACCTTCTGTTTGAAGATGCCCCACTGATGCTCAATAGGGTTTAGGTCTGGAGACATGCTTGGCCAGTCCAAGTCACTGTTGGATAGCATACTTTGCACCATTCTTTCAGAACTTTACTGTCGAACATTGATTATTTATTTACTTTGATCTAATATTTTTTGTATGTATCCACTATTTACAGTATATGTATTGTACTATGCAAGTTTTCTAGTGCTTTTATTTATTTATGAGATAGTTTATAGCTACTAATTTAGAACACATCTCTAGACCATACAGAGACACATAACACGGTTTATTATTTCTATATCCATTGCATACTCTGCACCATTGTGCAAAGAGGTAGCGCAGCACTACTACACACCACTCTAATTCTACACTAAGTTTAAAGCGGAGTTCCACCCTGAAATTTTTTTTCTTCCCTGTCCACTTGCTTTTAACCGCTTGCCGACCGCCGCAAGTACATATACTGCGGCGGTCAGCCCCGTGCAGGCAAAGCGACGTACCGGTACGTCACTAGTCTGTGAGCCAATAGGGGCGAGCGCGCGCCGCCTAAGGCGCGCTCCCGCCCCCGCTCGTTCACGGACACCTCAGCACGAGTGACCGGCGTACCCGATGTCCGCCGGTCACTCGCAATCGTCAGTTACAGAGGGAGAAAGGCAGGCGGCTAATGTAAACAAAGCAACCTGTCATTCTTCCCTGTGTAACAGCAGAGATCATACGGTCCTGCTATGTAGGACCGTAGATCTCTGCTGTTACATAAAAAGCCACATCCCTGCACAGTAAGAAGCACGCCCCTAGGAACACACTTAAACCCTCCTTCCTCAATAAAGTTAACCCCTTCTCTGCCAGTGTCATTTTTACAGTAACAGTGCATATGTATAGCACTGATTACTGTAGTAATGTCACTGGTACCCCCAAAAGTGTAAAAAATGTCAGTCAAGGGTCTGATCTGCCCGCCGCAATGTCACAGTCCCGCAAAACAAATCGCAGATCGCCGCCATTACTCGTTAAAAAAAAAAAAAACAACAAAAATCTTTCCCTTAGTTAGTAAACGCAATAACTTTTGCGCAAACCAATCAAAAAAAGCTTATTATGATTTTTTTTACCAAACATATGTAGCAGAAAACAAATTGGCAAAAAATGTTAAAAAATGTTGATTTTTACATTTTTTTGGGGGGAATTTCATATAAAAAAATGTGAAAAATATTGTTATTTTTGCAAAATTGATGCTCTTTTTTTGTTTATAGCGCATGATCAAAAAATCGCAGAGGTGATCAAATACCACCAAAAGAAAGCCCTGTTTGTGGGAAAAAAAGGACATCAAATTTGTTTAGGTACAGCTCTGAACGACCGCGCAATTGTCAGTTAAAGTCACGCAGTGCCGAATCGCAAAATAGGGCCTGGTCAGGAAGGGGGTAAAATCTTCCGGGGCTTAAGTGGTTAATTACCTGTAAAACAATTGGATAATTTTTTTTTATTCACTTACCTTGCTTTTAAAGGAAATACACTTACCTTACTTCCTCTTCTTCCCTCTGTGGACACGGCCTTCTTGCGTTGACTCCTGGGAGCTGAACGTCATTGCTCCCAGGAATCAAGGCGGCTGCACCGGCCCCGCTCGTCAGTTCCGGTGCAGATGCATCATTCCCTGCTAAACAGGTTCTGGGCATGCCCAGAAGTTTTGCAGGGATGATGCGCCTGCGCCGGAACTGACGAGCAGGGCCGGTGCAGGGCATTCTGGGACCGAAGAGGACGTGAAGAGGACGCCCTGGCTTCAGCTGCCCACACCTGAGATGGCAGCGCTGGACAAGAAATTTTCAAGGTAAGTATTTCTCCTAAAAGGTAAGTGAACCCAGGGACAGTTCAGAGGCTATCATTGCTGAAATACACTAGCCCTGACTGTCCCGGGGGTATTTTTATCAAATTTTTTTTTCAGTTTTTTCAGGCCGGAACTCCGCTTTAAGGATAAACTTTCAGTGCTAGCTGCAGCCACATAGCCTCATTTTCCTTCTCCCACGTATACTTCATCCATAACAGCGCGAGAGCACCATCTTTTTTTCAATGGCGATCTGCCTTGTTTCCATAGGCAGATTGCCGTTCTGGCTCTCTACCTAACAATAAGCGGGTGTCGGAGGACATCAGGTACCCTGTACCCGCCGATCGGTTCCAGCTATGTGTAATCATGCGCGCCCTCTACCCGGAGGTGTCGGATCATGTATATATACTGTATGTGTTTTTCGATGCACAGGTGCTGCTCTGTAGCAGTAAAACTACTATAGGTTGGACCTGAAGCTTTTAATACATAAACTTAAAGTGGAAGTAAAGGAAAAAGGAGAGCCTATTAGGAATAGGTAAGTATACATATCTTTATTTTTACAGGATTAGATAGAATAGCTTTAGAATGGGGGTGGAAATAGATTTAGCATTAATTAGGTTTTGCCTTTACTTCTGCTATCAATCTATGCATACAGTTCAATGCAAAGATGATTGGAGAAATTGGGTTGAGGCACTAAGGACTTTCATGGTATTGCAAAAAAAATAATTATAAAAAATATATAAAATGTTATTATATCCACATTTGTTTTAACAAAACAAATGTGGATATAATAAAATAAACATTTGTTTTAACAAAAAAAAAATCATATACATTTTTATTATATGCACTGTTTGTTTTAACAAATGTGGATGTAATAAAAATTTATATATTTTTTTATAATTATTGTTTTGTAAGTTTTTGCGGTACCATGAAAGTCCTTAGCGCCTCAACTCAATTTCTCCATACATCATTGAATTTTTAGGATGTAGGTACAACTATAGTGTATTTCAATATATGTAGCTCACACTATTTATCAGTTCAATGCAAAGTTGATATACATTATACACACGTATGATCTGTTCTCATGTGCCAAAGGATCTGTAAATCTGTTCAGCCACTTTTGTGATTCATACATTTTGCCCAGACAGTACAGTAAGTAGATGGACTTTCTCTGTTAGATAAAAGAACACAGTGGTCTCACCTTCTTCCCCCCAAGTTGCTGATTGGACAGCAAAGTATAAGCAAAACACAGATCACCATCCTCTCTTTTATCAACATGATTTCGCTTGGGTTCACACTAATGCGATGCAGCACATCGCATGTAGTTCGCACAGGAATTGCCCCACATTCCTGTTCAAATCACATGCGATTCTGTGTGGTGCAACTTGAGCCCATCATCCAAATCGCACTGCATCCATACAAGAAAGGGGCAGGTATGTGTTTATATCAATGCAATCTGATTCTAGCAAACGCACTGTGTTTTGTGACTTACTTTGTAGGGTCATTAACTTTTAATTGACACCTGCAGCAGATTGCATGAACACAGTGCATTTACACTGGGGGTGTGATGCGGGAAACACAGCAATTCCTGTGCATTTTCTGCATTGCATCAGTGGGAATCGGCACACTTGTGCATGCAGCCAGGACTCGTGGGATTCTAGTACAGCCCTTTCCTCTTTCAGTCTAAATGCTGCTGTGCTGGGTTTGAAAGAAACTGTTACCCAAATAGAGTCAAGTACTTAGTTGTATGTTAAAATGCTGTACATTTAATTTATTTTATAGAATACATAACTGTATTAAATAGTGCTGGTTCATATCTACCTGGAATTGAGCTTTATGTAAAATTGCAAAGCATTGTAAGTAATCCAACATCAAACAAATGATTTTAATATCCATCTATCCTCTGATTTTCGAACAGATTATTATCAGAAGGAGGCCTCTGTTCTACATTGTTAATCTGATTTTTCCAAGTATGTTGCTCATGATCATGGATATTGTTGGATTTTACCTTCCTCCTGAGGGTGGGGAGAGAATTTCTTTCAAGATTACCCTACTTCTAGGCTACTCAGTTTTCCTTATCATCGTTTCAGAACAATTGCCAGCAACTGGAATGCCTGTTATCGGTAGGTGAAACCAAACTTTCCTACATATTAGTTTTGAAAATTACATTTTTTTTTCTAGCCCAATTACAAGGAGATATCAGTTGAATATGGAATAGAAAATATTTTCGCCTTAGTTTAGGAAAAAGGTTCCTTACAGTGAAAGTGGTTAGGCTGTGCCTAAGGTACAGTAAGTTAGGGCAAAAACAATAATGGGATTTAAAAAAAGGACCCGATTTCTATTCTGCGCCAAATTACCAATTTATAAACAGAATGGCCTTCTCTCCCCTTACCCTGGATAGGTAAAATCAATGTTATTAAAAGGACCATTTTTCGAGTGACACACTTTTTTTACCTTCCAATTTTGATGCCCTGGTAACTATTTCCCACATTCTCATTTTCTCTATAAACATCATATGATTAGCACCACACATTACCCCGGGGATCCCCCCTTCTCACTCTTCTTTCTATATTCCTTCCTTCTCTTCCATTTCTATTTTCCTTTCTATTAAATCTTTCTATCACCCTTATCCCCTTTCTCTTCTTTCTTTTCTTCAGGTTCAAGCTGTAGTTCCTTTAATTACTCTCTTCAGTTTTATAACATTAAATCAGGGATCCTCCTAACAACTGTAGAAAAATCCAGTAGCGCAATATGATACAATAATGGTGGCACCCTCCCACCACATCTCAATCATATGCTCACTAAGCACAAATCAAAAAGATCTGAACAAAAAACATTGCAAAAAAATTTCAATAATGTTACAATAATGTAATAGTGCAATAATGGTGGCAACCCCCTATTGCACCTCACACATATGTTGACATAGAATAATAATAATAATAAACGTAATCATAATATTTTAGATGGAGAATATATTGACATAAAGTCTAAAAGTCAAGTCCATGTGATGAACAAACACACCACATCTTCCAAGGAGTGTATATTATATTGTAGAGAGTGCAGAAACGAATGGGTCACCAATCTTCCACCTTCACCGTGGCTGGGGGAATAGCTGAAAGACACACTCACCAAAAGTTGTTGCTTAATCACTCTCATAACCAAGCTAGAAATGCAAGAGTCATAAGACCACAGAATCACACTTCCATAGGCATTTATTCAGCCATGTGGAGAAAAGAGCAGAATACCACTAGTGCAATAACGTTTTTATAGTTGCATTTATTTAGCCAAACAATATAGGTACACTCACTTGGTTCACATTAAAACAGCACATATAGAATCATCCTCATGAAGGAGGTAACACCCGTCACAGACACTGTCTCCAGGCTCCACGCCGTGGAAGACGGAACAGCCAGATGTCACAGCACTCCTTACTCACAATTGTGTTGAGCATCGCCTGGTCATGCCCTGACGTGTTTTGTCACTTTCGACTTCGTCACCGGGGGCGTGACCACGGCGACACCACGCTCGAACATAAGCGCTGAAAACCGCCCTCTAGGCGGGCCGCCAGCTTGTGATTGGGTAAGCATGCCGATAGATACTCCCTACTACACCACCAACAATCCACCCAGGGAATTAAGGGGATTACAAAGGGAATTAACCCTTTCAAATCGACGCACTAGAAAAACATCCGTCCAACCACCCTGGATTTTGTCCGTAGGTACAAATAACCCTTTAAGCTAGGAATCTCCAAACAAAATATGGGACACAATCCCACACTAAGATAGGGTCGCAGCTCACTGCGTGGGACAGCAGATGCACAAAAATCATAATTCAAAAACACCGAACCATAGCAAAATCAATGTTTGACAATTATAATAGCTAAAAGCAGGGAGAAAGCAATCAGCATGCTCAACCCATACTGGATTAGAGTAAATATAAATATAAATATAAATCAAGTAATATAAATGATAAATAGCATCATTGCATAAAATTACAAACATATGTTCTAAGATATTAAACCTTCCAGGTACCATTTATAAAATAGTCTATACAAGACAATAAAACCATACACTATAAATACAAATATATGGCATTTAAATAAAATCAATAAAATATATTAAAAATATTAAACATATCTTCACATTATGTCTAAATATTGTAATAGTCATTAATCATTACCTAAGTTTAATTATCTTTAAATAACTAATATCAAACAGTAAACAGTAATCATATTCTTATGCAGCACCAGTGATTCCCATGATAACTTTAGGCGTCACTGATGAAACAGTTCAGGTCTAATTCTATGTTTAGACCAATCGGATCGAGAGACTGAGTCAAGTATATCCATTTGGTTTCACACTTTGACAGTTCACGTACCCAATTGGCCCCTCCCCAGGTTGGGGAGACTCGCTCCACTCCCCAGAAATGTAAGCCTCTAGGGTCCCGTTGATGGTAATGCCTAAAATGGGCAGATACACTGTGCTCACGTTTGCCTTTAAGAATGTTCGTTATGTGCTCTCCCACTCTTTGTTTAATAGTACGTTTCATGCGGCCTATATATAATAGATTGCATGGGCACATTAAGGCATAGACAACGTATGTGGTATCACACGTAATCCATTGTTTTATAGTGAACACTTTATTAACAGCTGGGACCCTAAATGTGTCACGTTTTTTCAGATTGGTTTTAGTAAAATCACAGGCCCTGCACCTACCGCAGATATGAAATCCGCTTCGTCCTGGAAAGAAAGTAGTTTGCGGGGGGTCAAGTATCTTTTTAACGACTCTGTCGCCAAAATTTGGTGCCTTCCTATATATAAAGGACGGGGCCCTTGGTGTCCTACGTGATGTAGGTAGGAGGGTGCCACCATTATTGTATCATATTGCGCTACTGGATTTTTGTACAGTTGTTAGGAGGATCCCTGATTTAATTTATGGTTTATTTAAGTAGCTGCATACAATTTTGAATTTCTCCTAAGCGCTTGGGGATACTCATTTTCCTATTTTTAGGCGTGGTGGGTGTTTTGTGTTCAGTTTTATAACATTACTGACATAAGGTCCTAAGAAATGAAGGGGGAACACCCCGAAACGCGTAAGCAGTTTTTTGGAGGTCTACATCCTTCCACGGCCTGCGGCAGCTGAGGATGCCCAGTGGAGACCCCTGGTGGTCCCTCATTGCTTATTGCCCGTGTTTCATAATCGTTTTGTGAGTATAATGTGTATACATGTCTATTACAATAAATTGTTTTAAAGATAATGCGCTAGGCTGGTGCGCCCTCTGTCCATTTCTCTTTTCCAGTGACATAAGGTCCTGCATGTTTCATAAAAACAATAAACCCCTTGCTCTTTTTTTAACCAGTTCTGGACCGGAAGGATTTGCCCCCTTAATGACCAGTCCATTTTCTGTGATTCGGCACTGCGTATTTTAACGGAAAACTGTGCAATACTGTACCTAAATACAATTGATGTCCTTTTTTTCCCACAAATAGAGCTTTCTTTTAGTGGTATTTGATCACCTGTGCGATTTTTATTTTTTGCACTATAAACAAAAAAAGAGCGGCAATTCTGAAAAAAAAAAAATATTTTTTTCACATTTTGCTATATAACATTCCCAATTTGTATTCTGCTACATATTTTTGGTAAAAGAAAATCGCAATAAGCATATTTTGATTGGTTTGCGCAAAAGTTATTGCATCTACAAACTAGTAATGGCGGCGATCTGCGATTTTTAGCGGGACTGCGACATATCGGCGGACAGATTGGACCCCTAACTGACCTTTTTTGACACTTTTGGGGGGACCAGGGACATTACTCCAGTAATCAGTGCTAAAAATATGCACTGTTACTGTATTAATGACACTGGCAGGGAAGGGGGTTAATCTAGAGGGTGATCAAAGAGTTAAATGTGAGCCTAGGGGAGTGTTTACTAACTGTGGGGGGAGGGGTTTGTGAAATTACCATAGAGACCTGTGATCCTATATAGAAGGATCACAGGCGCTCTGTGATCATTTCAGAGAGAAGAGCAGTCAGCTGTGTTTACAACAGCTGACCGTTCTCTCTCGGCGGGGAGCGATCCTGGGTGGCCGGCGGCAGTCATGGGCGCTAGGCCAGTGCATCGGCATCCCCGCAGCCTAGTGGGGGCGGTAGTGCACCACTGGCAACGCGCGCTCGCCTCCCCAGCACCACACGCGCACACGCGCGCCATAGAACTACATCGGTTCACGCAGCCGAGCCAGCCTGCCGCAGTGAAACTGCAGCAGGCAGTTGGCAAGTGGTTAAGAAATACCATTAATAATCATAGCCTACTATTAATCAACAAGCTTAAAATCAGCGCAAATCTCCCCCCCCCCCTTTTTTTAGCACTTATTTATTTCACTGGATTCTTTCACTGATATGCATTGTTTTTTTTCCATATATGGTTATTTTTTATATTTTTTTATCATATCTATATTCATTTTTACTAATTGTTAGAAATTTTGGCAACTATATTGATTCATGAAGATTATTGCACTTGCACTTTTTTGATTGGAGATACTGCAATACTAAAAATAGGGGGGGAGTAGATTTGCGCTGATTTTAAGCTTGTTGATTAATTTTGATGCTGCACATTCCTGCAGTTAATTAGTATTTCCCCAATAACAGTTTACAGCCACTGATTGATTTTGGCACCAGATCTTTTTTTTTACACATAGCTCACTATTAGCCTGAGGCTTTGTTATATTTTATATTGTTCATGTTAGGTTTTAGCCTCACTTAAATAAAATTGGGAATTACTTAAATAAAATTGGGAATTGTCTTTTGAGTTTTTATTCCTATGATAAAATTATGTGACATACACCATTGTCAGTTATATTACAGGACTATAATCCTCTATTGTATCATGACATGTTATTTTCCTATGCCGATTTTGAACTTGTCTTTGTAATTTGTTAAATTTCAATAAACAAATTTGAAAAGAAAAAAAAGGGATCAGATGATTTTCAATTAATATTATTCTTAGTTAATATTACTAAAGGCTAATATAGCAATCATTTGATCCAGAGTATTAAGCTGACTACCCTGGGGAGGGGGGATTAGTGTGGGGTTCAGAATTGGTTTCTCCCTGTGTGCCAAAATATAATTTACTACAGTAATATACTGTATATTTCAAAGTTTCTTTTTTATTTTTAATTTGCATAGGTGTGTACTTTGTGCTGTGCATGATAATACTTGTTGTCAGTTTGATGGAGAGCATACTGATAGTTCGAATAATCCACAAGGAGAAACTACACCCAGAGGTTCCTAAGTGGCTAAAGAAATTTGTCTTGGTAGTAGTGGCTCCCTTGGTTTGCTTGGAAAAATGGGCACAGTTTACTACACCCGAGGAACAGAATTCAATGTCAACTGAACAAACAGACAAGAGCACTGGTAAGACTTTACCGGCAGGGGTAATTAAAATATATGAGCAATTTTTAACCAGCAAGTTCCTCCTCCAGCTCTTATTTAAAAATACAAAAACAAGGCAAAAGGTTTGAATTATACTCCCTATCCCCAGCAGCATTCATTTACCTTTCCTTCATTCCCTTGCCCCTTTATTCAATTCTGGGAATCAAAGGAAATACCCAGTACTTCTGGGTATAAAGGAGCATGGGAGTTACAGCCACTGTAATCTGGGCCAGTCAGCTCTGTCAAATGGGCAGACCATAGCCTTACGTTAGCTTTGATTCCAGAAACTTGTAGCTCCTAATGGGCTTTGCCTTCACTCCTGACAGCTGAGCAGACTTCTGTTGAAGTCTGCATTGAAGTGAACTTGGTACCTTTCCCTTCATGTTCCTAAAACCTACACTGCTTGCCAAATATAGAAGCAGTGCACATAATACGGTCACATAATTTGAAACCACTCTGAATAGTTCCCTGTTGTTAACCTCCCTGGCGGTATGATTCTGTCAGGAATTCTGTTCCAAAAGCGGTACAATTCTTTTCATGGAAATTTGGCGTTATGTATTATAGGCCTACAATTCTTAGTAATTACTGACTTAAACCTGACCAAAACAAGTCTCTAGTAGACATCCCAGATGTGATAAATTTGAAACACAAACAAGTGAATTATAATCGAATCAATAATATTATTTTATTATTTAATATATAATATATATAATAAAATTATATTATTGATTAGATTATAATTCATGCGTTATATATTATATATATATGTGTGTATATAGATATATATATATATATATACGCATGAATTATAATCGAATCAATAATATAATTTTATATATATATATATATATGTGTGTGTGTATATAGGTATATATATATATATATATATATATATATATATATATATATATATATACATATATACATATGCATATATATATATATATATATATATATATATATATATATATATATATATATATATATATATATATATATATATGCATATATATATATATATATATATATATATATATATGCATATATATATATATATATATATATATATATATATATATATATATATATATATATATATATATGCATATATATATATATATATATATATATATATATATATATATATATATATGCATATATATATATATATATATATATATGCATATATATATATATATATATATATATATATATATGCATATATATATATATATATATATATATATATATGGATATATATATATATGCATATATATAATATAAAATGTGTTATGTGTTTTGTGCAACGTTTTTTTTTTTTTTTTTTGACTTTCCCTCCCTAGTTCCGCTCCCATGCAGCATTGCTGCTGCAGGGAACGGAACTAGGAAGTCCTCCTACCGACAGACGAGCGGCGGAGATCTCACTGGCGGTCACAGCAATGAGAGCTCATCGCTGGATCGCCAGGATAAGGTAAGAGAAGCTCCGCTGCGCTGTCTGCACGCTCTGCCCATTGACCCCGAGCGTGACTCGGGGATACCGCTAATAGCAGAAAATTCCTACCCCGAGTCACGCTCGGGGATACCGCTAAGGCGGTTAATTGAGTGACAGCCTGGTGATAACTGATATGGAATAATGTTTCTTTAGAACAGGCATGTTCAACCCATGGCCCACGGTTCCATCTGATGTGGCATGTGACCTCATCGGTCACCTTTGGCAACCCGCACATCCTCCTTGGGGTGCACGCTGCTCTACTAAATGATTGCCGGGCCTCCAAGTTGCTAAGTAAATACTACCTCATTATTAAATGTTTTTGTGGTAAATCTTGGCTCTTCTTGTCTGCAGAGAAACTGACAATTTACATTAATGAAAATGTATTGGAGGACACCAGGCAGCTGAGAGTGGGACAGGATTCCGAACTGCTTCTTAACATACTTAAAGAAGTTGGATCCATTCGAGAACATCTGAAAAAAAATGACCAAGAATTTGTCATCCAGGAGTGGCTTCAGATTGGCTACATTATTGACAAATTACTTTTCCGATTGTATCTCATATTCTTATTGGTGTGTGGACTTTCTCTTGGGTGTATCTGGGCACGTTGGCAGAGTGTTTGAATTTAATTAGATCCATGGACAAAGTTTTACACCCGATAAAGTTGTATTAAAATGAGGACTAGGAACAGTTTCTAAATATACAGTAGTTTAGACCATGAAAGCCCGAGTAGAGCATCTATCTATATATATTGATTCATGGGTAGGGGTGAGCATAGTAAATTAGGCTAAATTGATTTATTTTCCCTCTGCTTTTTTGTTTTACTTTTTTTCCTTTTTGTAAAATAAATAAGACATTGAGGTTAAAAGATGTCTATATTTTTTTTAAAAAAAGCTTCTCCAACTTTTAGAAACCTTTTAAAGCCCATTGTACTCTTATTAAACCATCAAAACCACCTTAATTTTACCTTTCATATTTTTTCCAAAGCATTCCCCCAAAATTGTGAAAACTTGCCAAAATATCTTGATTTTTGCAGATGTTTCATGAAAAGGAAATATCTCGATTTTGCTCATACCCATACATGGACACTGCACTTTGCCTTTTCAAATTATTTTATTAGCTAAAATAGTGAACCAAATTGTGTGTAGCAGAAAATCAATGTTTTTCCTATCGCATATATAAAATATAGGTAGATAGGCAATTTTTCTGTAAGCCTCCAATTGGTCAAGATCTTCTTTCAGAAATTTTCATTAACATGTTCCCATAAATATTCACCTCAGCTTAAAGTCCACATATAGATAAAACTTCGTGATAATATTTTGGACATTTTTAGAGTGTTAGAACCTTTGTAAGGTTCTTTAATGCTGTCCCATAGATAATAAAATATATCTATTCTTTTTTCCTCTGACTTCTCAGAGACTAATTACCTCAAGAGGGACACATACTTCAGCAACAATTCCAGAACAGTTAAAGCCCATCTTCTGGCAAATGTTGCCCCTTCCCCATTTATCCTCCTTACTATCATTATTCAGCAACGTTATCAAGTGCTTATGAATCAATTTTTAACACACATGAGCCCACTGTCATGTAGCCTTCATCAAAACCTTTTCTAGGAGCGTAGACCGGTGAGCCAGTGCTTCAATATGTGGCCACTCTACGCACAAGTGGGGGGAAGAGCAGCTCTGTGAAAAACCATTGCACAGAGCAGTTAAGTATAAGGTGTTTGTTATTTTAAAAATGCAATTAAAAAAAAATCTGAAGCTTTACAATCTCTTTAATATCTCAAGCAGAAATTTACATAAACAAGTGAATGATTTAGAGCAGTGACTTACCCTGCTGTCCTTCCCTCCCTACATATGCCTCTGTCCTCAGTTACAGGGATAAAAAGAGATAGCTACTGTTGTCATTTCACTTAGAAAGCCCATTGTACTCTGGGCATTAAAGACCTTTATATACTTTATAGTGTAATATCTTAAAATAAAATAAATAAATAAAAACTCTCCTAAAACCATTATTATTTTAACCAGTGTATTTATATTATCCTTTTTTTTTTTTTTTAAGATGCAACAAGAGTTTGGGGTTAGGTGCTCTCCAATGTTAGTTTTTGTTAGAATGTCATTGAAAAAGGCAATTTACCCTGCTACCCACAAAAAGAAAGCACCTACTAATTGAAAAAAAAATGTATATAATGCCACAAAATCTACACAATGGATTTGGTTAGTGAATTTTAGTAAGTGAGTTTTTCAATGGTGCTCCCATATGGTTGTATCACAGTAATCTGCAGTATGTTTTTAGACTGTAACCCTTCTCCCCTTCCAGACATACAATGTACAAACTCCATGCAGACACTGCTCAAGATAGGAATCAAACCCCCAATAGATATAATTGCTTTACCTCTATGATGATATTTTGGTGTTTAATTTAATATTATATTCAGTACAACTGTTGAATTGTGAATGTACGAACACAGCATTTCAGAAAACTTCCAACTCTATGCAAGCAGTACTGGATAAAGCCGAATTCTACCACATTTTTTCTGAGTTTTGGATAAAGAAAGTGAGTAGTGGCAAACCCAAACTTGCTTTCGATTTGACAAAAAAATAAAAAATGCAAACGCTCTCTTTTTTTTTTTTTTTTTTGTCAAATCGAAAGTAAGTTTGGGTTTGCCACTATCAAGGGTGTAGAAGATTGCAACATTTTGCCTGGATAACTTTGCAGATTCCCCACCAAAAAATAATACAGTGCAAAGCCTCCTCCACAGTCAGCTGAAGCAATGAGCTAATAATTCAAAGAAATAGATAACTTAGTCCCCTTACTATGAAAGGGCTTCCTGTTGGCCCTATTTCTGTGTAGGGAGAGGTACTTTTTTTTTTTCCATTGACACATGTCCCCAATGGCAGTTCGTAGCTTCTTGTGCTTTTTGTCGGACAAGAACTTGCTTATTAGCCCTACAAATGGCTAGAACTGAATAACAAGATCCCCTCACTCTATAGGTTTCATAAAATTCTTTATAAACTTTGAACAAGATCAGGGAAACTGTTGGCATATCAAACCCAAGCAGATTTTCTTATACATATTGCTGAATCCCTTTTGGAGGAAGTTCTTTGGTGGCCGGTGCCACAAGGGAAAGAGTTACAGTGGAAATTAACACAGACAGCTATAAAAGCATTTTATATAGTATATTGATTATTTTTCCCCCCTCTGTGACCCAAATCAGGACACAAACAGCAATAAGAAACACATATCAGAAGCTCCGGCCATTCTTAAACCTGGCACACACGAATAATCATCCATTTTTTTTTTTTGTTGCATTGCTAGTCTCCATATCAAAAATGAATGGGTTACTAAATTTAAAAAAACTCTCATACGACAGAATAAAAATTTGGAAGTGGTGTATTGCATTATATTTGTATTGTATTTTCATACGAAAACTCTACTGATTGACAACTTCCCGCAAACCGAAGTCCCTGGAAGTCGGCTTGCAGAAGTGGTTGTACTGGGATGATACCTGCAGCTGCAGACATCAACCTGGTACCAGCAGTCGACTTTCAGAAGATAACAGCTGATGCGGCTCAGCAGCCGCTCGGTCGTTATCCCAGCAAGCAACCAGCCGCCATGTCCGGCTCTAATTGGGTCTCCAATGTAGTAACCCGGAAAGCGACGTCACAACGTCACTTCCGGTTTACTCAGCTGCTAATGGCGCCCATTTTAAAAAACTGTCAGTATTCAAAAATGCATATTTGGGCATTTTGAATACTTTGAAGTGCAGTGGGGGGGTCTTTTAGATCCCCGATCCCTTCATAAAGAGTACCTGTCACTTCCTATTACTGTCACAAGGGATGTTTACATAAAAGTGATCAGATATTTTTTTATAGAAAACAACAGTGCTAAAAATAAAACATTTAATAAAATAAATAGGAAAAAAAATGTAAAGTGCCTTGTCGCAGTAAGTTCTTACGCGAAAGAAAACACATAAGTAAGTCTCTACCGCAAATGAAAATGGTGTTCCAACCACACATGTGAGGTATCGCCGCAATCGCCAGAGCAAGAAAAATAAATCTAGAAAAAGATCTCCTCTGTAACTCTAAACTGATAGCCATTAAAACATTTTACGGCGTCGCTTATGGAGATTTTTAAGTACCATAATTTGTCGCAATTTTCAACGGTAACATGTTACGTATCTATTTACTCAGCGTGACATCATCTTTCACAATATGTAAAAAAAAAAAAAAAAAAAATGGGCTAACTTTACTGTTTAGTTTTTTTAGATGCAGTGCAATGTATTTTTTTCACAAAAAATTGTGTTTGAAAGACCACTGCGCAAATACCACATGACAAAAAATGTTGCAATGGCTGCCTTTTTTTTTCTGCAGAGTCTTTGCTAAAATATATATATATCATTTTTGGGGGTTCTAAGTAATTTTCTAGCAAAAAATACTGATTCTATCTTGTAACAAGTGTCAGAAATAGGCTTGGTTCTTAAGTGGTTAAATGAAAATTATACGATCTGGTATCATATGATAAAAAATTTTCGTGCTTGTTCTTTTGGATAATTTTGCATGACTTTGCTCTCAAAAACTGTGTACTAATACTCAGATTATCGTACGATCGCTTTGAAAGCGGTATTTTTCGTAGTAATTTCTACGTACTAAGATTTACACTATCAAAAAAAACCACAAAAAAATGTTAAACTTCTTAATTGTTCACCTGCTGACAGAGAAGACGTGCATTCTACAGATTATTTTCACATGAAAATAAAAATATGAAAGCTTTTATTACAAATTATCAAGTTTATATATGATGACAGCTGTATTACATTGTCATACATTTATATAGCGATGACTGTGAATAAAATCAATGTAACTATTTTTCACTTAATTGTGAAACCTAGGTGTGTATATGTGTGAAAAAGTATCAACATCAATTTTCAGAAAGAAATATAGGTATGCATGACTTACTACAGTGTAACAGAATGTGTGTATGTGTTCTATAGGAGTTTGTGATGGATTGCATAGTATATGCCATTTTTTATTGTTTATGAAATGCACAGTATTCTAAATTATTTGTTACTATCTATTTTAAAGAATGTATTTACATTTGCTGTTTTTTGGTAAAAAAAAAAAAAAAGCATGTAAAAATATTATAATGATAAATATGAAAATGTATTAAAAAAATAAGCATTACGATCTTCACTTTGCAGTATATAAATATGGTACACTAAACACATACAGTACATACAGGATTTACAATGTCGTGGCATGCAAGTTTAAGATGGATTTAAAACTCTTTTAAATTGCTTGTAAATGCCTACTGTATTTTAAGATAAGCAATATTGTATTTAGCCTTGTCAGCCTTTTTTTTTTCTTGGGGGGGGGGGGGGGGTTGGAATGTTGTTGTTTTTACATTAAATGCATGATGGAAAAAAACATATTTTAAAAGAAAAATCTGAGTACTTACAAAAAAAAAAAAAAGTATTATGATGGTTATTTTGCAGAACAGCTTAACTATGAATTAGATAATTCTAAATGGGACTAGGAGGAGCCAGGGGCCTTGCCTGTTCTCTAACATTTGAGGGTGACATCACACAGAGGAGTTTACTGCTTGACAGGTTTATATATAAGAAAGCTAATGCATTCAGAAACAAGAAAAGGATGCAGCTAATTTGAAAAGAGGAAGACCTAGTGCAATACTACAGAAGAAGGTTAGGGATAAAGAACACATAACATCTATATCAATATATACCTATATGCCAAATCAATGCCACAGCATAATGGAAAAACACCACACCAGATAATTGATTCTGAAGAGAGTTGGTGTAAAGTGTGTGGATGATTGACTACATCTTCTGTATTTTGATTAACTCCGAAAAGGTGTAATTGAGTTTTATTTTTACCAAGAAAATCCAAAATTCTTGTAAAGACTTTTTCCTGAGAAGAACTTCAAGAATGGTACCTGCCTGGATTGTCCACTGCACATTTATTGGATGTCTCTTCACAGTCTGTACAGGTGTGTTGTCTATATGTACCTGTTGACATAAGAATACATTGTCCGTACCTATTACGAAAAACATACAGAAAGTTGATTGAGATAGACATGTATGTTAGGCTATTATTGCACTGTTTACTCTAATATTAATCTTTGCTTTTATATTTTACAAGCTTGTTCTTCCATTTGTTTTCTACGTATTAAAAAATTATTTAGTATCTTTCATATATACTCCAATCAATTAGAGCATTTTTTTATGGAATTCTGTTACCAGAATTTGCACTACAGAGCAGAGTAGGACTGGCCATAGAGGGATTACATTGATGCAGTTGGACAGCTTAAACAGTGCCACTTCTGGTTCACAGCCAGTATATTGGAGCTCTAAAGTACAGATTTTTTTAAATGTTTTGCTGTTTCTTGCCTCCCAGCTGATCTTGCAGCTGTTTTCCCTTATTTTTGGCCCTTGTGCCCCCGGTTTCTTCTTTTTCCATGGTCTGTGGGGAACACAGGGGAGAACACAGAAACACATCCGAAAATTGGAAGTGCGGCTCCACTTCCAATTTTTGGGATCCCAGCGGCTTGCGGTCCAAGGCCAGCTGATGGCTCGCTGGTTTTTACACTGACTATAGGGAGACTGAACACAGAGAGGTCCCCAGGGCTGACAAGTCCTGCAGGGACAACCATCTGTAGCATGTACAATCTCATAGCTTCAATCTACTTTTTTATTTAATGTACCAGCTCCCTTGCCTTACTTTTTTTTTATACCAGTGTGCAGAGGATTCATCCAGATTTTGTAGTGTTAACATGTGGTCACACCCCTTTAGCACCTGATAGATTATATAAATGTACAAGCTATTGGGATTTGAGCACAGGTATGTCTTGTTTTTTTGTTGCAATGCAGGTTAGTGACCAGACCTAGATCTAGTAGCTCTCACCCACCTTGTGTCTGTTTGCCCCATGTTGGTATTGTGTCCAACGTTGCATTTGCATTTGCATTGGCAGAGCAGAGTAGGACTTACCATAAGAGAGATTACTTTGACACAGTTGACCAGCTTAACTGTTTATGGACCGCCCCACGCAGATATACTGCAACAGGGTGGTCCTCCTGCACAAAATGACAAACCTGTATGCAATGTCTGATTGTACACAGGGTGAGCCAATTAGAAGGTCCAACAATTGATGTCCACAGGGACATGCCGATCATTGCCAGGAGAGGCAGACTGCCGTTCTGTGAGAGGGGAAGATAGAGATCTTGTGTTCCTGCTAAGCAGGAACACGGATTTCTGTCTTCCCCCAGTCAAAACATCCCCCACACAGTTAGAAGCACGCACTAGGAGCACATTTAACTCTTTTATTGCCCCTGATGTTAAGTCCTTCCCTGCCAGTGTCATTAGTACAGTGACAGTGCATTTTTTTTTAGCACTGATCACTGTATAAGTGTCACTGGTCCCCAAAAAGTGTTGCTTAGTGTCAGACTTGTCCTCTGCAATGTTACAGTCCTGCTAAAAATCGCTGATCACTGCCATTACTAGTAAAAAATAAATAAATAAATAAAAATTCAATAAATATATCACAAAGTTTGTAGATGCTATAACTTTTGTGCAAACCAATCAATATACGCTTATTGGAATGTTTTAACAAAAATATGTAGCAGAATACATATTGGCCTAAATTGATTTTTTATTGGATATGTTTTATAGCAATTTTTTTTCAAAAAAAATAAAACCGCACGACCGCGCAATTGTCAGTGAAAGTAACACAGTGCCATATTTTGGGGTTGAAGGGGTTGAAGTGGTTAAACATGTATCGAAATATGTGTAATCTAAAAATTCCTGCTTTTCATTGCATAGTTTGCTGTATACACTTTGTTTACACCATCTATGGCCTGCTTAACAATACATACAAAGCTAATATCAAGGACTAACAAAATACACCCTGCTGATATCAGAGACTAACAATACACGACCTGCTGTTACCAAGGCCTCCACTGATACCAGGGACTGCCAGTAAACACCTACACTGAAATCCTGGGACTGACAATCTGGTAGTATTGTCTGGTCTCTGCTACACAACATAACTTGATTGACTGCTGAAAGACCTGATATTTCTCTGCTTCTGTTCAGTACCCTTCCAAGTCAATTCCCCACCCCTACCCTTTGACTGGGCAGGAAAAGGAGTAAAAGTATACTGATGAGCTCATCTCTCTGCTGCTTTGTTTCTTTGTGCTGTCTTCACCTCTCCTAGTGTGAGCTTTGCTGTACAAGGACTGCAAGAGAATCATACCAAGCCAATTCAGGTATTAAAACATACTTGAAAAGAAAAACATTTAATGATAATTTAAATAATGCAGAGCAGCATTATTTTGCCGGAGTTCAACTTTAAAGAAATGCATAATAAAGAAAAAACGAATTTTCTTTGTAAATGTGGTTACTATGCTTTGTATCAGAAACAGGCATTTGATGTCATCATAAATGGGACCAATTTCAGAAGTAAATTATTGCATGAGATTCAATTCACAAAGTTAACACACAAGGATAAGGATTACAATTTTCAGAGACGCAACAGTTATTCTCCACTGTGCCCTATAAGATTAGAAAAAGTTACAGCCCCGGGGCTAAAAATAAGGAACCATAGCCAGATCATCAAGAGAGGGATGGGCTATCACCTGTCACTTGGGCTTGATTCTATGAATGAAGCCTGAACTGTTTGCCAGCTTCTTTTACAAATACATTATTACAGTATAACAATTGTTAGTTCAAATTTTAAGTGCTTATTTGAACTTTTCATTTGATCTGCACATAATATTAGTTTTCGCAAACCTGCTAATGTATGAAAAAAAAAGTATCAAAGTTGCTGCTGTTTAACACCCTAATTCGCATCTCCCCCTAACAATTTTCTTTGTGTTTTTTATTCCTTTTACTATTGGCATGCTTTTTTGTACATTTTATCTCATTTTTTTTAAGGGTTGCACTATGTCTCAAATAAAATCATTGACATAACTGCAAGATTTAGAAGGCTACTAAGGATACTCAGCAATGTACAGTATAGAGTAGGGATGATCGAACTTTTGAAAAGTTCGGTTAGACCAGAACACCCGAACTTCCCAAAAGTTCGGCCCGGATTTCAGAACCCCATTGAAATCAATGGGACCCGAACTTCGGAAATCAAAAAACACCATTATGAAGCCCTAAAAACCAATAAATGCCCCTAAAAAGTGCCTAGGGTTCTGGGTCATGCCCCAGGGACTATTAATCATACAAAAAAAGTTCTTAAAAATTGTCATTTTTGATAGAGAGCCAATTATTGAAAAAAAAAAGAGATTTTTTTGATTTTGACTTTGGATTTAGTGTCTGGGGGGTCTAAAAAGTGTACCTGTGAAGTTTCAGCTCTGTAGCATGTCCAGAACCATAAAAAAAAGATTGTTTGTATTATGTCACTTATAGAACAGGAATATGGCTTCGCTATTTTCACACCTTGCCGGTTTTGTAGCAAGCGTTTTTTTGGGCATTTTTTGGGGGTTATTGGAGGCAGACATAACATCAGAACGTCTGTGTAGGGGTATATATACACACACACTTATATGTATATATACCCATACACATATATAGGTGTGAAAGTAGCAGAACACTATACTTGCGCTAATGAAATAATTAACACCAATATGGTTACGCTCCTATCACACCTATATATGTGTATGTGTAAAATACATATAAGTATGTGTGTATATATACCCCTATACAGAAGTTCAGATGTTTTGCCTGCCTCCAAAGAACCCAAAAAAATGCCCAAAAAAACGCCAGCGCCAAAAAAAAAACGCCCAGGTGTGTTTTTGCAGCAGGTGTTTTTTTGGGCATTTTTTTGGGGTCTTTGAAGGCAGGCAAAACATCTGAACTTCTGTTTTGATGGTATATATACACACACACTTATATGTATTTTACACATACACATATATAGGTGTGATAGGAGCGTAACCATATTGGTGTTAATTATTTCATTAGCGCAAGTATAGTGTTCTTCTACTTTCACACCTATATATGTGTATGGGTATATATACATATAAGATGTGTGTATATATACCCCTATACAGAAGTTCAGATGTTTTGCCTGCCTCCAAAAAAATGCCCAAAAAAACGCCTGCGCCAAAAAAAAATTGCCCAGGTGTGGTATTGCAGGGTTTTTTTTGGGCATTTTTTTGGGTTCTTTGGAGGCAGGCATTACATCTCAACTTCTGTATAGGGGTATATATACACACACACACAACAATATGGTTACGCTCCTATCACACCTATATATGTGTATGTGTAAAATACATATAAGTGTGTGTGTGTGTGTATATATACCCCTATACAGAAGTTGAGATGTCATGCCTGCCTCCAAAGAACCCAAAAAAATGCCCAAAAAAAACCCCCTGCAATAACACACCTGGGCGTTTTTTTTTTCTGGCGCATGCGTTTTTTTGGGCATTTTTTTGGAGGCAGGCAAAAGATCTGAACTTCTGTATAGGGGTATATATACACACACACACTTATATGTATATATACCCATACACATATATAGGTGTGAAAGTAGCAGAACACTATACTTGCGCTAATGAAATAATTAACACCAATATGGTTACGCTCCTATCACACCTATATATGTGTATGTGTAAAATACATATAAGTGTGTGTGTATATATACCCCTATACAGAAGTTCAGATGTTTTGCCTGCCTCCAAAGACCCAAAAAAAATGCCCAAAAAAACGCTTGCTGCAAAAACACACCTGGGCGGTTTTTTTTTTTGGCGCTGGCGTTTTTTTGGGCATTTTTTTGGGTTCTTTGGAGGCAGGCAAAACATCTGAACTTCTGTATAGGGGTATATATATATACACACACACTTATATGTATTTTACACACACACATATATAGGTGTGATAGGAGCGTAACCATATTGGTGTTAATTATTTCATTAGCGCAAGTATAGTTTTCTGCTCCTTTCACACCTATATATGTGCAGGTGTATATATACAGACATGTGTGTGTATATATACCCCAATACACAAGTTTAGATGTCATGCCTGACTCCAAACTTGTCCTCAAAAAATCACTATAAACGCCTGCAGCCAAAAAGCAGGCTGACAGGCGAGAAGCCATATCGCTGCTCTGAAAGTGACCTAAGAAAAACAATGTTTTCTCTATAGCGGTCACCCTGATATGGAAGGGTTTGGTCACCCTGCCATAGCAGTCAGTGTCAGTTCACCCTACACTACATTACGGTCACCCTGGCACTTAACACTTTCCCTACAAAAACGAAATTTTTGCATCTAACTAAAGTGCAAAATAGCACCCTAACTACACTAGATATCCCTTTCCTCACACTAATAAATGCTAAATGACACTTTTGAAGCAAAATTAACAGAACTGCTTCCACTCTCTTCCATGTCCCTGTATTACAATGCTAGGAATTTGGCGAGGGCTATCTTATATACTGGGGGGCGTATTCACTAATGATTGGCCTAGGGAACCCCTAGTCACTCCAATCACATTCCTAGCATTCTCCTGCCCCCTCAATTGGCTTTTATTAATGGTTCTGGTCCAATCACGGGCTTTTTAAGCTCAGTTCTTGTCCCATTGCATTTTGGTCGGTTCTGGTTGCCGAATTCCGAACTTTTTCAGCAAAAAGTTCTAAATTCGGCCCAACCTCGAACAGTCAATGTTCGGGTCGAACCAATGGTCGACCCCGAACCGTTCGATCATCCCTAGTAAAGAGTAAAGACCATCTAAATATTTGCAAGCAATGCAGACAAATAGAAGAGACAGGGCTCATATTAGTCCCATAAAGGAGGAACCAAGGAAGTTCTTTTCTAGACAATATTGTCAGTATAGCCATATTTTCTCCAAGGAATTTCTCAGCTGATGATCAAAGAGAATCTGCCACTGGTTCAGGAAACCCTGGAAACTTCGGGATCACTGAACCACAATGCATAGAGCAGACTGAAGGCACAAAGGACTGTCAGGTGCCTGAGGAAGGTTAGACTGTCCCTTGATGAGCAGGATGACAGCCCATCTATATGTTGCTTTAAGTTGCCATAATTTGTAGTTATTATCCTACTGAAAATGCTTTTATAATGTAGAGAATGGGAAGCTTGAGACAAAAATTCGAGAAAATAGCAGCAGGAATAAGAAGTCACATTGCTCGCATTTGCACTCTGGAAAAAGGAGTCAAATTGCTCCCATTCACACTCTGGTCTTGGTCTCAGTTGTTTTATCTACTGACTCTGCAATGAGTGGCATGGTTTCATAACACCACATTTTATTGTAAATATATCTGATACAATTGTACATAATGTAGATTTTTTGCATGCCATTTAAACAGTTCATTGGAATTGCTTAAAACATTAGAAGTCACCAACATTATGCCACAAATTTGCTATGTTTTTCTTTATTATTACTTTGTATGTCATCTTCTGCTCCTATTGACAGCTCTAAACTACAGTGCGTTTTTTACAACGGCACCAATACACATCTATGGTGTACATTGAGCCTGCATTGATCAGAGCAGCACAGCTCAATGCACCTGGTGTGACCAAGCCCTCAATAGTTTAACCACTTCCATACAGAACAGTTACACCCCCTTCCTGCCCAGACCAATTTTCAGCTTTGGGCGCTCTCACACTTTGAATGATAATTACTCAGTCATGCAATGCTGTACCCAATCAAATTTTTTAATATTTTGTTCACACAAATAGAGCTTTCTTTTGGTAGTATTTAATCCCCACTGTTTTTTTTATTTTTTGCGATATAAGTGAAAAAAGAGCGAAAATTTTGATTTTCTATTATAATATTTTGCAAATAAGTAATTTTTTTTCAAAAATTTGGGCCAAAATGTATACTTCTATATATCTTTGGTGAAAATAACCTAAATTAGTGGTTATTATTTAGTCTGTGTGAAAGTTATAGAGTCTACAAGCTATGGTGCCAATCATTTATTGAGGCCCTGAAATGTCAGGACAGTACAAATACCCCCCAAATATCCCCTTTTTGGAAAGTAGACATTCCAGGGTATTTAGTAAGAGGCATGGTGAGTTTTTTGAAGTTGTAATTTTTTCCCACAATTCTTGGGAAAATGAATATATATATATATATATATATATATATATGTATATATATATATATATATATTTTACACAAAAGTGTCATAATTACAAGTTATTTCTCACACACAGTATATGCATACTTGCAATTACACCCCAAAATACATTCTGCTACTCCTCCTGAGTATGGCGATACCACATGTGAGGCTTTTACACAGCCTGGCCAAATACAGAGGCCCAACATGCAGGGAGCACCATCAGGTGTTCTAGGAGCATAAATTACACATATAATTTCCTAACATCCTATCACACTTTTGAAGGCCCTGGAACACCAGGACAATGCAATTACCCACAAAATGACCCAATTTTGGAAAGCAAACACCCCAATGTATATTCTATGAGGCATAATGAGTTTTTTGAACATGTCATTTTTTTCCACAGGTTTTTGGAAAATGTGGAAAGAAAATGAAAACGCATTTTTTTTTTACACAAAGTTGTCAATTTATAGAATATTTCTAACACAAAGCATGTGTTCATTGCAACCAATCACAATTTTGAAGGCCCTGGAACCCCAGGACAATGGAAACCCCCACAAAATGACCCCATTTTGGAAAGCAAAGACCGCAACACAAATCTAGGAGGCATGGGCTGCAGATAGGTACTCAGGTACACTGATCGACTTCAGAAAGGTACTCGGGTACTCTGATGAGCTTCAGAGAGGTACTAGGGTATTCTGATGGGCTAGAGACAGGTACTCAGGTAATCTGATGGGGTGCAGATAGGTACTCGGGCACTCTGGGCTGGAGACAGATACTCGGGAACTCTGATGACAGGTACTTGGGTACTCTGATGACAGGTACTCGGGTACTCCGATGACAGGTACTCAAAGTACCCGAATACCTGTCATCAGAGTACCCGAATACCTGTCATCAGAGTACCCGAGTACCTGTCATCAAAGTACCCGAGTACCTGTCATCAGAGTACCCGAGTACCTGTCTCCAGCCCATTAGAGTACCCGAGTACCCATCACCAGCCCATTAGAGTACCTGAGTACCTGTCATCAGAGTACCTGAGTACCTGTCACCAGCCCATTAGAGTACCCGAGTACTTGTCACAAGCCCATCAGAGTACCCAAATACCTGTCATCAGAGTACCTGATGGGCTGGTAACAGGTACTCTGATGACAGGTATTAGGGTACTCTGATGACAGGTACTCCGATGACTGGTACTCGGGTACTCCGATGACAGGTACCCAAGTACCCGAGTACCTGTCATCAGAGTACCCAAGTACCTGTCATCAGAGTACCCAAGTACCTGTCACCAGCCCATCGGAGTACCCGAGTACCTGTCACCAGCCCATTGGAGTACCTGAGTACCTGTCACCAGCCCATCGGAGTACCCGAGTACCTGTCATAAGAGTACCTGATGGGCTGGTGACAGGTACTCTGGTACTCTGATGGGCTGGTGACAGGTACTTTGATGGGCTAGTGACAGGTACTTTGATGGGCTAGTGACAGGTACTCTTTATTGGGGGGGGCAATCAGTGTGTTTTGGGGTGCACTGTAATCGGTAACTAGCTGTTACCACAATCTCCTCCTCACACAGGATCAGTGTGTGAGGAGAGAACACGGTGACAGCTAGTTACCGTGTTCTCTGTTGACATTCTGTGACCGGCTGTGATTGACAGCCGGTCACGTGTTAAAAAGCCAATTTCATTGGCTCTTTACCTAGATAGGGGATGGGCTCTGTCCGAGGGACGAGCCTCATCCTCGATTGCCGCGCTGCGCGCCCCCCCCGAGAGAACAAGCAGCTCGTGCTGGAGCCGCTCATGTGATCGGCTGTGATTGACACATCCGATCGCATGGTAAACAGCCAATTTCATTCAGTCCGAGGGACGAGCCTCATCCCTGATCGCCGTGCTGCGCACCACCGGGGGCGCGCAGTAGCGGCGAGAGCGGGCTGCCGTCATATGACGTCGGCCCGGATCGAGGAGCACTTCCTGCCGCCGTCATTTTTCAATGATGCGGTATAGAAGTGGTTAAAGGCTAAGTTTATCTCTAAGGAAAAAATAATAAATGCACTTATTTTTGCAGGAAAAATGTGCATTTATTATTTTTTCTCACGGGAGCCTAAAAAAGCATTGCACCCATGACCAGTGGATCGCGGGTGAAATGTTTGTCTTCTTCACACTCTTCCACCAGCCTAATGCCCATATCTCCATATGGGCTTTTAAGTGCAAAGCTTGAGTAAGTGTCAAATCAATGAAATATAAGTGCGCTGAATACCACACTAATATTCCATTGACAACTACAAATCTGTCTGCCACAATGGCAGACAGAACTTGTAGTTTATTCAAGTGGAGCTTCAGTCTCCCCCCCAAAAAAAACTGAAACTTTTAATATAAGGACAGTTACCTGTCCAGGGATACAGTGTTGTCAGCACCCAAACTGATTCTTCAATCAGCTTCAGGTGCAGGCCCTGGCATCTTCACTAAGGGAAACCCCCAGTAAAACCTTCAGGCTTGACAGCCGGTTTCCTACTGCGCATGTGCGAGTCGCGCTGTGCTTTGTGAATGATCCCGTCGTCTTCTGGGACCTGTGTCCCAGAAGGCTGCAGGGGGATGGAGGTGGGATCAGGCATTCTTATAGATCGCCATGGCGATCTTACCCGGAAGTGGAAGTGGGTACCTGTCAAAACCAGGTACCTGCTTCCCCCCAAAAAGTGCCAAATGTGGCAGTAGAGGGGGAGGAGGGTGCGAACAAATGGAACTTCCCCATTTGAGTGGAGCTCCACTTTCATTTACATCCCGTTCACTGTCACAGGGAGCGGACTCCAGGATGGGAGGTGGGTACTTTGGAAAATGTTACGTTACACCCTAAATACAGTTGTAACATGTTGCTAAAGGTGAACTTAGCCTTTTCTTGTTCAAATATTTTAATGAGTATATTTCAATGAAAACAAAAGCAATACACATGACAAAAGGTGAGATCAGAAAAGATTGGATAACATATTATTATAACAGAACACTTGTCATATGCAAGTAGGAGGAAGCTAGTTCCATCAAAGTGGTGCTAAGCAGTGTGTGTTGGAGAGTGGGTAGGCCCTCTCACTGTTTAAATTAGAACAAAACTAGGCTGCAAAATTAGTCCTAGAAAAAAGGGGAGAGAGGTAATGGGGGGATAAGGATACTTATTGTTTCAACCACGCTACAGGTGGGTGGCTTTGTGTATTGGAGGGTGGGGTTGGAGGCAGTAGGAACTGAAAGAGGTGTGGAAAAAAAGAGGGAAGGGGAGTGAGAGGGGGGGGGGCAGAGGGGAAAGGGGACCCTAGAGAGGATCATGGCCTGTAAGATTTATAGGTCAAGGAAATAAGAGTGAGTCGTTGAAGTCAGGGGGTATGTAGTGGGTGTTCCAGAGACTCCACAGTTTTTAATAGGAGTAACTTTGTCTAATAGGACAGCCTCCATTTTGCAATGAACCATGTCCTGAGTGATTCTGTGTTTTGTGGGTAAGATGCATGGGTAGGGGGATTTCCAGGCTTTTGCAATGGTCTGTTTGGCTTCTGTAGTGATGAACAGGAGAAGTTTGCAGTGAGTCACAGCCAGGGGGTGAACTTACCCTTTACAGCAGAGCTCCAGTCAAAAGGGGAAGTTCTGCTTTAAGCACCCCTCTTCCCCAAATATGCACCATTTGGCATGTCATTTTTTTTTTTGGGGGGGGGGTACCTAGTTTTGACAGGTACCTGTACCTTCGCCTCTCCTTCTCTCTCCTTGCAATCTTCTGGGACACGTCAGAGGTCCCAGAAGATTGCCTGACCAATGGGGAGGCAGTGCACACCCGGCTGTGAAGCCGCAAGCTGTCACAGTCGGGTGCCCACACTTGCAGTGCCGCGGAGATAGGGAGAGAAGCGAGGCTTCAGGCAGCCGCATCCCTGGACCATGGGACAGGTGAGCGCATGTTTATTAAAAGTCAGCAGCTACACTTTTTGTAGCTTCTGACTTTTAATAAACACAAAAATGTGTGGAACTCCGCTTTAAACTTAATTGAATAATAAATGTAGTTTAGACATTCTTTTCTGTCTAAAATGTTTCTATAACTTAATTTGTTTTTTAGTTTTGGATGGAAAGGTAGTGTTAGAACCTATGTCACATTTTTATTGCTATCTGAGGCTAAATCAGAGAGATTTTACCTTACTTTCTGTTTGGAAGATGTTTTACCAGTGAGAAAAAATCTACAACAGGAACATAGATGACAATAAAAAGGTGACAGAGATTCTAGTCAGAACTCAAGCCTGAGATTAAACCCCACTCCAAAATGCTGCATCAATGCTAAAAAAATGAATTATTACCTACCTTTTACATTACAGTGCATGGTGGGGGCAATGTCATTGTCCTTCCAATGACATCCTGGGAAAAATGAGGATCAGTGCATAAGTGTCTTTGGGATACTCAGCATTCCCAGAATATTGTCTGGAAAGATCTTGACATCAACCTCCCCAGTGCGGGGCAAAGTGAAAGGTAGGTAAAGGTAAGTACCGTATGTTTTCTAAATTTTCCTCCCAGATTTATTTTTTCACAGCATAATGTGACATTTTAGAAACACATGGGAGGCCTGATATACTAGGTCCATTTTGAGTATTTACACCAACCATATATCTATTTAAAGATACCCTGTCCCCCATAATATAACTCAGAAAATATGATAAGGTCATTTTAAAACATATTACCATGAAGTATTTATGCTGATTTCTGTCATATCTGGCTGAACTGACAATGCTCCAAAGGTTGTAAAATAACAGCTGGGTGTCTCCACTTTTTATATTATGTGAGTGGCAACCAGAAGACCTTATATAACTAACCCACAAAAACTCACACGAGGGATAGGTTTTGCATATGCACAGGAGGAGTTGCAAATAAAGCGGGAGAGAATGTCCTGTAAATGGCTGCAATGTGTAATTGTAAATATGAGCATATGAGGCTGCGCGAGCAGACAGTGTCCTATGCCCTAAACAAAAACCATCCTGTACCTTCACCTTAACCACTCAGCTCCGGAAGGTTTTACCCCCTGCTTGACCAGGCCATTTTTTGCGATACGGCACTACATTGCTTTAACTGACAATTGTGGTGCTGTACTCAAATAAAAATGAAATTGAAATTGATGTCCTTTTTTTTTCTACAAATAGAGTTTTCTTTTGGTGATATTTGATCATCTCTGTGGTTTTTCGTTTTTAAAGACCGACAATTTTGAAAAAAAAAAAAAAACAATATTTTATACTTTCTGCTATACTGTAAAACATACCCAATAAAAAAATGTAAAAAATCAAATTTCTTCATGAATTTAGTTGGTAAAAAAAAAATCCCAATAAGTGTACATTGATTAGTTTGCAAAAAGGTAATAGCGTCTACAAAGTATGGGATAGTATATATGTGGTGGGTGGTCCGGAAGTGGTTAAAATACTGAATCTTCCAGTGTATAGTACACACCGCCACCCAGTGCAATGGACACTCACCAGAAGTCAATGCTATAGCCAGTATAGTAAACACGTTGAATCTTCACACATGTAGTCCACGACCTCTCAGTCACCTCCTCGCCACAGTCATGGATGGCGTTATGAGCTGGAGCAACAAAGCTCACAAAAAGAGCAGAAAGGATGTGGCAATAGTGCAGTATTTTTATTAAATAAATGCATAAATTCCACTACATTAAGAATATTTTCGATGGAACAAATAAAAAAGAGCTGCTCAACACAAACATCTAAAAATGGAGCCGACAGGATTGTACAACATCCTGACATCAGCCCCGGGAAAGAGTCTATGTGCTGACGTCACACCAGCGCCTTTAGATGTTAGTGTTGAGCAGCTCTTTTTCATTTGTTCCATGGAAAATTCTAAATGTAGTTGATTTTATGCATTTTTTAAAATAAAAATGTTACACTATTGCCACATCCTGTCTGTTCTTTTTGTGAGCTTTGCTGCTACAGCCTGTATCGGCATTAAGGACTTTGACAATGCGCGGAGCACAAAACATGTCGTCATGGTGAGGGGACCGTTTGTTTTCACACTGGTTGAGCTGTCCGTCTGAGTCTGTTCCTTGAGTGCGGGTGACTGTCTGACGTCATCACCCGCGCCGCCACTGCCTTAACTCAGCCGCCCGTAGATGCACACCGCATCGTTCCATCTCCCTGGAAGGACTGCACATCCACTGCTTGGAATACCATTCCTGCCGGAGTACGGGTGTCTGCTCTCCACGAGGTTACGGCTATACAAGATCTGATACAGTGGGGCAAGTACATGGGCTCAGCCTGACACCTTCACAAGTGTCTTTTAACACTAACATTGTTTCATTGATGTTTTTATTGCCTCATTAATCAACTTGGATTCTTCCTGGAGTGGAGCTTTACTTATGACATCCCCACTTATATTGTATAACATAATTAATTTGTGACCTCACAAGATAGCCTCGCCCAGAAGCGCTCCCTTCCTACCTGTTGTTATACCGACCAGACTCTTACCCCAGGAGTCCTTAAAGGAGCAGCTGAGGTTCCAGCACAGACATCCCTATACATTGGATCATACTGGGTGCCTAGTTTCTCCTTTCTTGTTGTATCAGCATTAATGGCTGGGGAGAGGAGGTGACTGGGCTACATGTGTGATGGTTCTTAACTCCAAAAGATACGCTGGCTGTTCAAGGTTCGGCCGAATTCCGAACTTTTTGCTGAAAAAGTTCGGAATTCGGCAACCAGAACCGACCAAAATGCAATGGGACAGGAAATGGGCTTTAAAAGCCTGTGATTGGACCAGAACCATCAGTAAAAGCCAATTGAGGGGGCAGGAGAATGCTAGGAATGTGATTGGAGTGACTAGGGGGTCCAGAGGCCAATCATTAGTGAATACGCCCCCCCAGTATATAAGATAGCCCCGCCAAATTCCTAGCATTGTAATACAGGGACGTGGAAGAGAGTGGAAGCAGTTCTGTTACTTCTGCTGTCATTTAGCAATTATTAGTGTGAGGAAAGGGATATCTAGTGTAGTTAGGGTACTATTTTCCACTATAGTTAGATTTAATAATCTCGTTTCTGTAGGGAAAGTGTTAAGTGTAAGGGGACCATAGTGTAGTGTAGGGTTAACTGACTCTGACTGCTATGGCAGGGTGACAAAACCCTTCCATTTCAGGGTGACCGCTATAGAGAAAAGATCGTTTCTCTTAGGTCACTTATAGAACCGTGATATGGCTTCGCCCCTGTCACCCTGCTTTTTGCTGCAGGCCTTTATTGGGCTTTTTTGAGGACATGTTTGGAGTCAGGCATGACATCTGAACTTCTGTGTAGGGGTATATATATACACACACACACATGTATGTATATATACACATACACATATATAGGTGTGAAAGTAGCAGAACCCTATGCTTGCGCTAATGAAAAACATCTGAACTTCTGTATAGGGGTATATATACACACACACTTATATGTATTTATACACATACACATTTAGGTGAGATAGGAGCGGAGCCATATGCCTGTTAATTATTTAATTAGCGCAAGCATAGGGTTCTGCTACTTTCACACCTATATATATGTGTATATATACATACATGTGTGTGTGTATATATACCCCTACACAGAAGTTCTGATGTTATGCCTGCCTCCAAAAACCCCCAAAAAATGCCCAAAAAAACGCTTGCTACAAAACCGGCAAGGTATAAAAATAGCGGAGCCATATCCCTGTTCTATAAGTGTTCTAATACAAACAAACTTTTTTTTTCTGGTTCTGGACATGCTACAGAGCTGAAACTTCACAGGTACACTTTTTAGACCCCCCAGACACTAAATCCAAAGAAATCTCTTTTTTTTTTCAATAATGTTTTCAATAATTGGCTCTCTATCAAAAATGACAATTTTTAAGAACTTTTTTTGTGCAATTAATAGTCCCTGGGGCATGACCCAGAACCCTAGGCACTTTTTAGGGGCATTTATTGGGTTTTAGGGCTACAAAATGATCCTTTTTGATTACCGAAGTTCGGGTCCCATTGATTTCAATGGGGTTCTGAAATCCGGGCCCAACTTTCGGAGGTTTGGGTGTTCTGGTCGAACCGAACTTTTCAAAAGTTCGATCATCCCTAATGTGCATATGCACTTAAAGTGGTTCTAAAGCCTTAAGGTTTTTTAATGTGTTCTATGCATTAAGGTGAAAAACCTTCTGTGCTGCAAAATCCCCCCCAGCCCTCGCTTATACTTATCTGACTGTGATCCAGTCCAGCCATGTGCAAGAGAGCAGTGGCTCTCACCGCTGTCTCCCTCCCTACGCAGGTTGATAGCAGTGTCAATCAAATGCAGTGCAAGAGAGCGGGAGCGGGGCCAAACTGCATGCTCTGTGTCAATAGACACAGACAGGGTGGCTTGGGAGCGAGCACGCACGTGACCCCCATGGAAAGCAGCTTTCTTTGGGGGCACTGGGTGGGGTGGAAGAGCCTGGAGCAGCGGCAGGGGGGCCCAGAAGAAGAGGAAAGGGGCTGCTCTAACCATTTCACAGAGTAGGTAAGTATAACATATTTGTCATTTTAAAAAAGGAAGATTTAATGTCTCTTTAAGTATATTTACTACACTTTTCACTGGATACAATATATTTTTTTTATTTTATTTTATATGTAAATACTCACTTTTTATTACACAAAGCTGGCCATATAAAAGTGGATGTTCAAACAAATGTTTGTACAAAAATATCTCCTCAATACATTCAATAATGGTATTTAAAAGTAGTTCAAAATGTCATTTGCTTTCAACATTCCATCTTGGTATGAATGGAATTTTCTGAAGGAAAATGACATACAATGTTAGAAATGTCCGTGTTTGAGAAAAATTCTTCATCCTGCTTCTTCACATTTTCTCATTGCTATAGTCAACAATGAATGCTGATTTGATCCCTTTATTAGAAAATCAAAAAGCATTCTGAAAACAAAACACTTTGAAGAAAATCCAACTAGCGTATGTCCAGTTCACAGAGAGTATGTGAGAGAAAGTGTATTGTGCAGTGGATGGAGGAATTGTAAATAAATTGTGAAGGGCTAAAGTTGGGTTTATGAGGGGAGGGGACTCACATGGTACAGGAGATTGCTGCCATGTGCAACTGAAGAAGCTGGTCCTGTAAGTGGAGTGAGAAAAGGTACATACATTGTAAGAGGTTGCATCAGCGGATTGATGCAATATGAGACACAGGGGTTGATTTACTAAAGAAAAATACTCTTTGCACTTTGCAAAGTGCAGTTGCACTCTGGAAGAGCAGTTGCTCCAAAGATTAGTTAACCACCTCCATACCGGGCCTATTTTGGCACTCATATCCTACATGTAAAAATCATAATTTTTTGCTAGAAAATGACTCAGAAACCCCAAACATTATTTATTTTATTTTTTAGTAGTTTTTCAAACGTGTTTTTTTTTTTTAATTAAAAAAAAAAAACTTTAAAGCTAGCCCAATTTTTTTTTGTATAATGTGAAAAATAATGTTACACCAAGTAAATAGATACCTAACATGTCAAGCTTTAAAATTCTAGAAAGGAGTGGGAGAGCCCACGCTTTGTGTGTTTAAGGCCCCGGGTTCGATCCCTGGCATCTCCACAAAAAAAAAAAAAAAATTGTAGAAAGGCGCCAAACTTCCATACTTCAAAATCTCCATAGGCAATGCTTTAAATATTTTTACAGGTTACCAGTTTAAAGTTACAGAGGAGGTGTTGGGCTAGAATTGTTGCTCTTGCTCTAATGTTTACGGCGATACCTCACATGTGTGATTTAAACTCAGCTTACATATGTGGGCATGATGCACATATGCGTTCACTTCTGTGTGTGAGCACACGGGTACAGGGGGGCTTTAAATTTTTATTTTATTTTATAAATTGTTTATTTTTTTTTTATTGATTTATTTTTACACTTTCCCTTTAAAAAATATTTTTGATCACTTTTCTTCCTATTACAAAGAATGTAAACATCCTTTGTAATAGGAAAAGGTCCTGACAGGTTCTCTTTATGGAGAAATGTGGGGTCTACAGGGCTGGCCCAAGACATTGTGCTGCCTGGGTCCAAGAATAAAATGCTGCCCCCCCCCCCCCCCAAAAAAAAAAAAATCACGCCCATCAAAAGGCCCACACATCCATTATTTTATAAAAATATAAAATTTAGAAAATATTATATATCCGTTTATCTTCTTCTATAACTCACCACCGGACCCATCCACCAAACACCCACTGTCTGTCCTCAGTCCTCCTGTCATTTCAGTGTCTGCTGCAGCCCTAGAAGATCCAGCCTGCCCTGCATGAGTATGGAGTGCGCTGATGTCTAACATCATTCCACACACTACGATCCTGTGAGGGACGTCCCCCGGAGGAGACGCTCAGCCTCCCCATACTCATCAGTTTGCACTATGGGTGGGGAAATGCCACACATAATGCGCCACAAACTGATGACACACAAAGCTGCTGAAAAAAAATCTTGGGAGTCAATTTTTTGTCCCTCTCCAAGTACTGCCTGGGTCCAATGGACCCAGTGGGACCCATGGTAGGGCCGGCCCTGGAGTCTAAAATACCTCACATCTCTCCTCTAGGCTATAAAGACTGAGATTTAAAAAAAAAAGCGATTTCAGCCTTTCCAGCCGAGTACGTGGCAATGTTTACATCTGCTAGGCTTGACGTGATATCATAACATTACGCCTGGGCCTCTGAAGGTCATAGAGACTGCTGGGGACCATCTGGTCCGCGGTACTCTCTATGGTAAACTTCCACCGCCAGCGGATGCCTTCTCTGGTTTGCCGATCGCAAGGGCAAGCCAGTAGAAGCACCGGAGGGCAGCAGGAGGGGGGGGGAGAGTCCTCTCCTGCCACCTTAAAAACAATCAAGCGACTGAACAGCCACTATGATTGATTTTACGATGCAGGGAATCGTCAGCAGAAAAGAATGACATCTGAATGATGCCTGTAGCTGCATGCATCATTCAGAAATCTCCACTCAAGTTCCAGGATGTCATATGACAGGCTTGGGCTGGAAGTATTTAACTACTTTAAAACCGGAAGGTTTTCCACCTTTATGACCAGGCCATTTATTGCGATTCGGCACTGCATCAGTTTAACTGAAAATTGCACGGTCGTGCGACACTGTACCCAAATAAAATTGATGTCCTTTTTTTTCCACAGATAGAGCTTTCTTTTGGTGGTATTTGATCAACTCTGCAATTTTTATTTTTTGCACTATAAACAAAAAAAGAGCAACAATTTCTGCGCTATAAAACAATCCCAATGAAAAAAAAAAAAATGAAAAATCAAATTTTCATCATTTTAGGCCAATATGTATTCTGCTACATGTTTTTAGTAAAAAAAATCCCAATAAGAGTATATTGATTGGTTTGCGCAAAAGTTATCGCATCTACAAACTAGGGTAAAGATTTATGTAATTTTTATATACATATATATATATATATTTTTTACTAGTAATGGAGGCGATCAGCGATTTCTAGCAGGACTGCAACATTACGGCAGACAGATCAGACACCTGACACTTTTGACACTTTTGAGGGACGAGTGACATTACTACAGTAATCAGTGCTAAAAATATGTACCGTTACTGTACTAATGACACTGGCCGGGAAGGGGTTAACACCAGGGGCGATCACAGGGTTAAGTGTGTCCCTAAGGGGGTGCTTTCTAACTGTGTGGAAGATAGGCTTGCTGGATGAACACAGGGACCTGTGTTCCTAAATAAGAGGAACTCAGGATCCCTGTGTTCATTACTGACAGAACAGCGGTCTGCCGTGTTTACATTGGCAGACGACCGTTCTGTCTCCGCTAATTGGCTCCCCCTGTGGCAAAACAACATGTGCGCGCACCCCCACTAGCTGTCTCACGAAGCGATGTACAGGTACGTCATTTCACGGGACAGAGCCGACCTGCCCAAGTAAAAGTACAGCGGCTGGTCGGCAAGTGGTTACTGAGCAGAAGCTCTGCTGACTTCCATCATCCAATCACGTGCAAGAAAAAAGTTTTTTTTTTAATTTCTTTGCACATGATTGGGTACTCCTTGCAAAGTGAAACTTTACCTCATTTACTAAGCTCAAAGTGCACAGTCTATTTACCATTGGTAAATCAACCCCATAGAGTGCTTGCTAAGCTAAACACTGTGAGTCTGTGTAGGTACAAGCGCACAGACAACTCAGCACATAGTAAGTAAGGGGGTGACCACCGGTCCCCTTGTAGCGGGTCCGAGCACATAGGGGGGCCCACACAGGGAGGGGGATTAGTGATGGACAACAAATACAGAACTCTTCCTCCAGCAGCTAAAAGCTGATCTCTCTCCCTCTCCCTGCTGCCAGCTTTTATCTGCTGAGAGAGCAAAGAGACAGTTGTCCCTCACTAACCCCCCTCCCTGTGTGGGCCCCCCTCCCAGCCCTGGCTCTAATGTTAGCTCTGCTCCTGAGTTTGTTATCTCTAACTTTGTTTCTCTCCCTCTGTCTCTCTATTCCCGGAGCTCCAACTGCCCAGCCTATATTTTTTCATCTCATCTTCATTTTTATTCATTAACTCCTTTTTTTTTCTTTTAGATTTAGCAGGAATTTTGTTGTATTTGTGTTTGCTAATAATGATTTTATTGTATTTTATGATTTTATTGTAATTTTAGCTAAATATATATTTAAGATTTTCTTGGGGGGGCCCTTTCAGGTAGTCTATAAGGGGCTCTGCGATTTCTATCAGCAGCCCTGGGTGTGAGAGATGGTAGAGAGCAGGGCGACTCCTCTGGGACGTCTCAAATTTGCCAATAAACAAAAGGGGAATGGTAATGAAAAGTACATTTTTAATAATGTAATACCATGAAAATAGATTGGATTGTACTCTGTGGCGACAGACGCACTTTAATATGACTACACCATTATATTTTATTCAAAAAAGCAAGTTCTTAATCATTTTACTCTTCTTTTCAGCCCAAAAAAACATTGGCTCAAACTTAACAAAGCCAGCCCTTGTAAGACTTTCAGACCACTTGATGGATGGATATAAGAAGGGGATAAGGCCAGTTCATAACTGGAGAAAAACTACAATAGTCGATATTGACATCATGATATTTGCCATTTTGGGAGTAGTAAGTTTCCCTACTTTCATTTTTGTTCCATTTTGTTTTCTTTTTTTTTAATGCACCAAATATTTTCTCTGATTTGGTAGTCCATGACTTTTCCCTGTAAAGATCTACACAAAATTGTGCTTGCTCATTGTTTGTGTAGCCTGTCCTCTTTGGAAAAACCACTGACCACTGAATTGTAATAAAACAAATGAATAGCTAAATACCTTACAAATTCTCTAGATATAATATTCAAATTTACAGGAAACCTCATTCAAATAACACAGACATTAGCCGCAAGAACAGGTTGACCTAATGTAAGTCATTATTTAAATTATATTATATGAAACAAGGGAGAATAAAAGCAGTAATACATTTAAAGTATTCCGTGATTTGTATAGGAAAATACAACTCCCTTTATTCAGTTTAGGAAGTTATGGCATGACTATATGAACCATAAGGTGACATCCATTTTCTTACTTTCCATATTAAGAAATATGTATGTTGACAGATATTCATTACCACATGCAAGTAATCATTTTGTATTAGTTATTTGAACTGACATGAAATAATTGGCTCCTAACTTCTAGAATCAAATGCACTTTGCATTTTTTAAAAATCTAAATATTTGATACTTTAAATGCCATACTACGTTTTGTTAGATTGCTACTAAACCTCCTTTTTCAGGCTGTCCTAAGCCATATTATGAATACCAGCCACAAATATATATTGTATCAATGCCAGTTTCCCTATCGTTAGCTTTAGGTGCTTGTTATCCAATAGTACAGTGTCTGGTGTGATGTTACCAAGTTATTTGTCATCTAAGGGGAGATTGTACAAAACGTAGTTGTAGCTCAGAAACTGGAGCCCTCCTTGCCCTTGGACCAGCTGGCATTCCAGACTGACATATAGAAGGTAAAGTAATGGCTGTCAACTTTTATTAGCACCTTCCTTTATGCCCTTGAACTGCAGAATCTTTCTTTTTCAAGGTAGGCCAAACATAAGACACATTCAAGATCCATATCTATTAATGGAAGGAGTGAAATAATAGAAATTGTAATGGTTCTGTAAATGTCACCCTCCTCCGTCATTGAGAAAAACATTCAATGGTGTGGATTTTTCATCTGGTAATAAGGATTGTAAAACCAAATAAATCAATAAACATATACAAAATGATAAAGGATTTATGGGTATACCCACTCTATGGTGCTATATAAAAAGTGCTTGTTATGCCTATCAGTTATGTGAACCAAAATACAAATTAAATTATTAAAAATAATTTTTGAAGCTGCTGCTAAAGTGAAAGGTGTATTACCTCATGTGTTAATGACAGAAATTAAACTAGCGCTGCTTCCACATATAAATGACATATAATGAATAATACATGAATAGTGTTACATAAAAAGTGCCAGTGCATAAATAAAGTCCATTAGTGCAAACAAAGTGTCAGTGCTGATTAATTATTTTGGTGAAAACCAAGGTGCCTCTCCGTGCTCCCCTCCAGAAATCCCCACTCACCAACAGTTATATTCAAGCAGGCATGGAATACTTCCTTAGGCAAAGTGTGTAGATATGCTGCTGAAGATGTCTCTGACGAAACGCGTACTGCGTAGTTACGTCACTTCCCAATTGGTCCGGCCGTGGAACGCACTGCATTCCGGGGTATTACCCATGAGGATGCCGGTTCTCAGCTTGTTTTCTCCCCCGAGAGGGAAACATCGTATATGCTATAACTTTATATTGAAAATGTGAGTACCTTTCCCTACTTTCTTACAATAAACTTTGCAAAAAGGGATTACACTATTTGTCCCCCCCTTGTTTATTTTTACACACTGCAAAACCGGAGCATAACCTAAGGATAGCTGATACCGGAGAACAGCACGGACCCCTCCCTCTCCCTCTTATACAGAGCTACAAGGAAGCAGAGGACCCCTAGGAAACCTTACCCCTACGCTGTGGTATACAGCTATAAAATACCTTGCCTAACACCCCTGTGTGGGGTTGGGCACTCTGGTGAGTGCAAATCTATTACACCCATTATTTTGAGCACTTTTCCTAGTGCACAAAGAAATCCGAACACTGTCACTAGAAGATTGAGCACCTTAATACATGGTCTTTCTTGGTTGCTGCTAATTTTAAAAATAAAATAGTCCTGTTTATGTGCACTTTTTATTCTTATTTTTGCACCTAGCCCCTCCCCTACTTTCTTTCTGGATTTGTTGGTATATTGTCACCATATACACCAATCCCTTGTTCACTTAGCAGTGTTCACACTTAGTGAAACACTGCACATCCAATTCCCCCTTTTTTTCTCTTTTTTTACATTTCAATATATAAGAGGCAAGCACTATATATATATATATATATATATATATATATATATATATATATATATACTGGATATTAGTAATCACCATTGTCACCTGGTTTAACATATGTACACAGTATGTATTTATAAATATTGATATAGGTACCCTACACCTCTTTGCACAATATCACACACTTATTGCACCTTATACCACTCAGCACTTTATATATGTATATTTATATTTTATATTGTGATGGATATTGGTGAATTTATTTATTGATATATGAATTGATATTGGTGGTTTTATGATATTTATATTGGTGTTTTTTTGATATATTGATTGATATTGGTGGTTTTATAATATTTATATTTGGCATATATTTTTACATGCTTTTATACATATTTACATATTTATGATTCTGTGTACATCAGCACCAATGTCCCACTGATTAGATATTAATACCACTTTATATCCCTATCGGGCAGTGCCAATTCCCTACCCCTTATATACTACTAAAGTGTGTAGATATGACTCCTCTCCTCTCTTTCGATATTAGGGCTCTCAGCAAGGTTGTGTTATAGAAATCAATGAGAGAAAGATTTCCATAGCGTGATACTGTTTCATTTATTAGAAGTTTAAAAATCAAGTACACTTACAGAGTTAAAAACAATTCCAAGCATGTGTAAAGGTTATGATCGCCGGCTCGGCATGCGTTCCAACCACCAGATCTGACGTCACTCTATCCGCTGAAGCGGGGATAATAGAGTGACGTCAGATCCAGTGATTGGAACGCACGCCGAGGTGGCGATCATAACCTGTACACATGCTTGGAATTGTTTTTAACTCTGTAAGTGTACTTGATTTTTAAACTTCTATTAAATGAAACAGTATCAAGCTATGGAAATCTTTCTCTCATTGATTTCTATAACATAACTTTGCTGAGAGCCCTAATATCGAAAGAGAGGAGAGGAGTCATATCTACACACTTTGCCTAAGGAAGTATTCCATGCCTGCTCGAATATTACTGTTGGTGAGTGAGGATTTCTGGAGGGGAGCACGGAGAGGCACCTTGGATTTCACCAGAAGACTTCATCAGCACTGACACTTTGTTTGCACTAATGGACTTTATTTATGCACTGGCACTTTTTATGTAGCACTATTCATGTATTATTCATTATATGTGATTTATATGTGGAAGCAGCGCTAGTTTAATTTCTGTCATATAGAAAATGATATCATTATTACAGAAATAAAATGATTGGAACAGATGTAGTTCATCAATAAATTCGAAGATTTTTTGTATTCACAACATGTGGTCACCATTATTTACCCATTAGAATATCCCATGTATACCACAAATACAGAAAAATGGCAGTGGACCCATGTTGACGTGTTTCGTGGCTAATATCACTTTTAAATAACTAGGCTATAACTGTAGATAATAAGAACATTAAACAATGGTTTGAGTATATCTGTCTAAAATAAACACGTAAACACAATGTATGTAACTCGTTAAATACACACATGAGATAGGAAATATCTTTAATGTGGACATAGTTGGCAACAAACATGGGGAAGTACAGGGCTTTTTTTTTTTTAGCCAGAACGCAGCAGTACATTGTACTGCTTCCTTCGTTGTGGGCCCTATGCTCAATGTCTTGTCACTTTGTAGGAAAAACTTAGATCCGGTGATTTTGGAAAACAAGAGGAATTTGTTTATTTACATGCGCATGGAGATATATACAGAGTTCAGTAACAGCAGACTGTCTCGTGCATAAAATTCTACCCAGACAATGGGGTTTGCACTTTTTATAGTGATGAATATTTATGAGGTATAAGTGTGTTCTGGGCTGGTCCAAGGTGTAACAGTACATTTCCATCCAATCAATGTCCACTTCTCTTAACTGGCAATGTAACAGTTACTTCAACTGTCCCAACCTTTAGCTGTTATCTCTCCAGTCAGAGCTAGTTCTGGAGGTTGGTCTTGGAATGTAGCATCCTGCTTCGTTATCTCTCAAGGTTTTTTGCTGTAGGAACAAGAGACATACAAACTCTCTTTTCATGCATGCGAGGGGGATGGGGGCCTCTATCACTAGAAATATGTTCATCATAAAGCATCACTCTAACTGTAATTTACATAAAGTATAACTTCTATCTACATTTATAGGTTCATATATACATTACTTCAGCTGCATTTATGAAAGATTCCTGACTCTTCCAACACACTTGTAAACACAGAAGTTAGTAGAGGATGTTTTCTGCACTGCTCACTTCTGCTGCCTGCTTCTGTGTTTATACATTACAGCATGCCTTTTTTGGGCATCTCAGTCACAGAAACTTACCTACATTGCACCATTCATATGACAAAGTGTAGGGGGGGGGGGGGTCAGCTGCAGCAGTGGTTCTCCTTGCAGCCTTTTCCTCCAATCAGCACTGAGACAGGTGATTGCTAGCTTCTTTTTTTTCAGCAGCCTCTGTCTTTGCCAATCTGTACTGGGAAGTGGAGCTGGATAGGGAGGTGTGTAGAGCTCTGCAATGGGGGGGTGGGAGATTGGGGGAGAGCTCTGCACTGGGGGAGGTTGGGGGGAGACCTCTGTACCTGTGTGGGAGGGTAAAGTTAGGAAGGTAATTGGTTGTGCACAGGCCTGTGCGTTACCTATTCCTGAGCCCTATGTGATAGGCACCTCTGAGCCCTGCAACCTCTGTGATAAGCACTCCTGAGCCCTATGTAATATACACTCCTGAGCCCTGCATGATACACACTCCTGAGCCCTGTGTGATGCACACTCCGGAGCCCTGTGTGATACGCACTCCTTAGCCCTGTATGATACGCACTCCTGAGCCCTGCGTGATATGCACTCCTGAGCCCTGCATGATACGCACTCCTGAGCCCTGCGTGATACGCACTCCTGAGCCCTGCGTGATACACACTCCTGAGCCCTGTGCCCTGTGTAATAAGCACTCCTGAGCCCTTTGCCCTGTGTGATATGCACTCCTGAGTCCTGTGTGCCATGCAGTTCTGGGCCCTGGCCACACCCACCAATTGAAGCAATGCACTGTGTATGTAAGTTTTTCAGGCTATTTTAACTGTTTGTGTCTTTTTTCCTAGTGAAAATCTGCCTTCATTTATTTTCCTGTCAAAGTAAAATTTACCAATGACAATAAAAAATGTAAATATATTTATTTATATTCTCCAGTCTATCAAAAGGTTTGCTGTAGTTATGATTTAAATGTTTATTTGGAAAATAAAGGTTATATATATATATATATATATATATATATATATATATATATATATATATATATATATATATTATATATATATGCATATATATATATATATATATATATATATATATATATATATATACACACACAGTTTATAGTAATAAAATAACTAATAATCAACAGCTGTACAAAATTATTATTATTTTTTTCAAATTGTCCCTAGGCCATTATTAGGAAGCTAACAGATCCACTAGACTAGAGAGATCCACATTTTGCACTGTAGCTGTGGCTTTCCAGCACTTGTGTATAGACAGTTAGAACCTGAAGCAAAGTGTTCACCAATTGCATTATGCATAACAAGTAAAGAAAAAAATATGTTCATCTAATTGTATAAGCAGCTTTACAGACAGGACAGGAGGGCTCAGTATAAATCAAGAGTCATTGTATATGGCAAATGGAGTGGAGCACAAAACCAACAACTCAATCGGTACAGTGAAGTCTCAAGGAACAATGACTGTGCCTTAGCCTGTGGCTGCCTCAGCACATAAAACGTACTGTGATGAATGAGTTGAATGGATCCCATTTTTACTCCCAGAGAAAAAGGAAAGGCGGGATGACTTTTACAAGGTCATAAACATTTTATTAGAAATGCACACATTTAATAAACTATTTTTCTTGAATTTTTGTGTCAAACCATAAAATTGTCATTTAAAAATGTTTTAGGAAAATACATTTTCTTTCTTTTTTTAACAGGAAGAAAAAAGTCAAGTGTTGAAAACTTACCTCTGGCTTAGAGAGGTAATTATGTGGTTTCCTAGCTATATTTATTTTATTTTAGGGTCATGCTTTTTAATTTTTTTTTTTCATGCTTATTTTTTTGTTTGCTTTTTCTAGTCATGGGTTGATGAATTTCTCACCTGGGATCCAACAAAATTTGACAATATCACTCAAATTTCCATTCCTAGACAACTCATTTGGATCCCAGATATAGTGGTCATGGAGTTGTAAGTATTAATAAATCAGATAAAAAAAACCTTCCACATCAGTCTTTAGCCAAAAAGAAGCTTATGATCTAAAGCCCCAATCACAGTCAGACAAGCATACATTCCCTAGAGCCAGTTTAGTCAGGGCCCAATTATCCTACCGGAATATTTTCTTGCAAGGAACCAGAACACATGGAGGAAACCTATGCAAACACAAGAACAGTTTGATCAATTCATAGTGCGTGGGTCCTAGAGGGAACTGTGTGCAGGACACAATATTACAAGCCATAATTCTAACCAAGTAGCCTGTGTGACTTTCTTAAAATAAATATACAAAATATCAGTTACTCAGCTTATCAATACTTAAAGAATAATGGTCCCTCTTCAGCCCCGGGACTCTGGGAATCACCGGTTTGGCCAGGATTGACTCAGTGCGCACCACAGCTTCATCCATAGAGAGTGAGAGTGACCAACGAGGTTGATACCTTTCAATGTGCTTAATACTTCACTTTAATGTGAGTGTATTAACTTCAATAAAACATGCTTGTTTTATACACTACACTTAGATTGGCGCAGCTCTCTCTCCTTCTTTCCCCATCTCCACAAAGTCATCTTCTACTCTGATAGCTGGCTGCCAACTCAAGTGACTGCTACGGGAACCCCTTACATTAGGTATACCCCAGGACTATATGGACTACTTTTTATCAAGGACTCTTCATTTTTTTTATTCTTCTGTTTTTATAATCGTGTATCCTTTGGTGCATTTGTTTTAGGACATTCATCAAAGTCCTGCTATCTATTTAGCTTTGATGACATTACTTCAAAGCGCTCTTAAAACATTCCCTTCTTTTTTTCCTAAAAAGGTAAAGTGACCACACTGGGATGCATGTTCTTCCATGCCTAGTGTAGTCAGTCTGAAATAGGAAAGCAGAGGGACTGGCAGGATCACCAGGTTTTTCACACAAAGGGAGCAATGCAAAGAGAATATGAAATGGTGGGATAACATACACTTTAGGGCTAGTTCACCTCCCTACCTTTGCAGATAAAAACAAACTGTGTGGCTTTGACCAAGGTTAAATAATGCCCTTGCTAGTTTTTGGCAAAGGTGAACTATGTCTTTATAGTGATACTAAAGGATACGTATGTTTAAATAAACTCCACCTTCTAAATCCTACCTGACATGCTGAATCTTGGTTGCTCTTATTTTCTGTTGTTTCGGATGGTTCCCTCAGTGCTGTCTATGATACCAGGATTTAGGTTGTCTCCCTTTGCATACAGGATTCTATAGAGACACACGTTCACGCATATTCTCAGCCAGGACTGCTGTTGAAACTACTGTGCAGCCATTCGGACACTCAGCCTGTACAAACCCAGTCCTGTTTCCCCCCCCCGGTCCTGTTTTTCCCCCCCTGCCCTCCTCCTCCGAGCTGGTGGACTGCATGAGTCTGGGCTGTTGCCTTTGACCTGGGTGAGTGCATGCTCTTACACAAAAGGAAGTTCAATGAAGCTGGACTGAGGGACCCAGCATTGGCAACTGTGGATATGTACGTGTTTTGCACACATACCACACTATTAAGTAGTGGAGGATGCTTATCATACTGCTCAGCATGCATAGATACAATAAAACACATTTGATACCACTAAAATTTTAAGCATCAAATCATCACATCTTTAGTGCTCAAAGCACCATATCTTTATTCACCCTATTGCCATAGATGACATTAAAGTTAGACAATCCACTGTATTCACAATGTCTAGTCATGCCAAAAGGGAGAGGCAGAGGGTCTGCATGTAGAGGTAATTAGGAAGTGAGTAGGTCCTGCAGGACAAATTGGTGATTGGGCATCATCATCAAGAGGAAGGGCATGTCTGCCTTTCCTTTGGGAGAGATGTTAATGCTTTACAACTAGATTATGTAAAAAAAATATAAAAAACGTAGTTAAGTGGCTATACAAAGCTTTCTTCTTCTTCCTTCTCTCAGGCACTAAGCAGACAGTTTTTTGCAGCTGATGCAAATGCACCCTCTTCTTCATTAGCTCTTCTTATCCCACCACAGCAAACTTGCATGCAGGAGTCGGTGAAATTATTTCAGCACACCATCAGTCACTTTCTGAAGGAGGATGTGCAAGAATTCCTGTTATAAGATGTTGAGGAAGAGAGCACCAGGAACATAGATAGAGGATACATCAGGCAGAAGCAATTGCCAGTGATATTCCTGCAGCTACAGCTTACTGCCAAGTGGGCTCCATCAATGAGGAGGGTGGGGATGATGAGGGATGAGACCTTACACCCACAGTGTACTTATGTGCTTCCGTCAGTATACGGCTTCCTCCAGTCTTGAACATAGATATCAGATATTATTGCCATAATATACAAGACTAGCTGAGAATAGCTTGTCTAAGATCTGGAACCCTTTATTGAACAAACTCACACTGAATATATACCCCACCAGGTCAGATGAGCCTAATTACATTATCGCATGCAGATGAAATTGTATACAGAAATATAAATAACATAACTAAGGAACAACCACATGAACAATAACCCAGATATTTACAAGGTACAGCTGACACAGGGCTAATCAGGAGTCACAGACTTCATGGCAATGGTCTACAAAGGGCTATAAGTCTCACAGTGTAAAGTGGGATTAAATATTTATATATTTCTTGAGGGATATTGTTGATAAATGCTGCTGTCCCATTTGAAGTAATCCAAACCACAGTCTCAGTGTCCATTAAGTAGTTGTCCATCATTTCCTCAGTCACCCTGTGCCCCTATTAGACACAGGGTGACTTACACATAAGAGGGACCTGGGGAGCTGAGACAAGGATATCCCAACCTCGCAGGCTCCATCGATGAGGAGGGTGGGGATGATCTTACATGAGTACCTTACATGAGTACCAGAGATTTAAGAAGAGGAAAGTGAGGAAGAGGCAGAACAGCGAGGGAGGATATTGTCCAGGGGCTGGGGCCGCTTGCAATGTACTGGGCAGCCCAGGAAAAATGCTGCTGTCCTCTTACTGTATTGCAGCTGGTTGCCTGAGGGACAGAAGCCACACTGGGCTAAATATTCTGGCAGCTTTTTGGGGGTAAAAAGTACAAGTCTTTGTCATGTAGACAATGGCACCAAATTGTTGTCCTCCTTTGGCAGAGAAAGTTCACACATCTGGCACATGTCCTGAACCTGGTGGTACAGCAGCTCTTGGCTTTTAAGATCTCCTGCGGCAGGCCAGAAGAGTGTGCCACCATTTCAGGTGGTCATACCCTGTGAGAGTTTGCCTTGCCAAAATGCAGCAGCAACACAACCTGCCTACCAACCTCCTCATATGTGATAAACTCATGTGCAGCAACTGGACACTGGTCATGTTGTAACAGTTGCACTAGTAAGAGCAGGCCATGAACAAGATCTTTTGCAGATAAAAGATGAGGACAGGTTCGGGGATCTGAAGTTCTTTTCATCATGTCAGTGGCTCCTGGTTTAGGATGTGTGCATCATCTTTTTACGTCTATAAGAGATGACTAGAATGGAATGGTGAGCCGTGATACAATAAGGATTAGTGACATAATTCTTCTGGTGTTCTTGCTAGAGCCCACTCAATGTTATAGACTGAGCACTGGAGACATGGCAGTATGAAGAAGAGGAGGAATTCCTACTGTTTCAGATGTAGCAGGATCCTTTAACAGCGACTGTGTCAATCCCTGTGAGGCAGAGGCAGCAGGATGCAGAAGCAAAATATGAGGAGGAAGGCTGGAGTGCTGGCAGTGAAAAGAAGGAGGAAATGGGGAAGGATTTAAGGTGGAAGCTTCACACTTTCCAAACCCTGGAAGTTGCAAATGGGTGGGACAAGATAATAAGGGACACTCCTGTCCTCAGCAACACCAAGGACTCAGGTTCCTCTGCTGCAGACAATTTTTTGGTGGATAGGCTCTATCATACTGTGATGCTTACACAAGAATCCCAAGATTTGAGCCATGAAGGGACTATTACTGTGTGACCATTCTTTTGGACGACTGATGCACAGGAAAAAAGGCAAATTACATACTACCATACTAGACGAAGCAAAAGCTATGCCCCTTATAAAAGTTGCAGAAGAACCTCTTGACCACATTTCCTGATAGTGACAGATTACTCTCTCATGCCCAATGTGCCTCTAATCCTCAAATCACTGAAGGAGGCACAATAATGGCAGTGGCTGCCTCACACAACAATTTTAGCACATTTTTACAGCCACAGTAAACAGGTCTGGCTGAAGGCAGCAGTCACAGGGACAGTCTCAACCATATGATTGCAGACTACTTGGGGGTCCAGGGCTGAGACAAACTCCCTTTTAAGCAAGGACCCCCTGAACTACTGGATGTCTAGGCTGGAACACTGGTCAGAGCTTGCACAGTACATAGTGGAGCTTCTGGCTTTTCCTGTGGAGAGGTGGTTTACAGGTTTTCAGGAAGCAATACCGCCACCTTCTGAACACCTTGTTTTCTTGTTTTATCTTAAGGGGTATTTTATATTGAAATGTTGTGCCGCAATCGCAATAGCTGTGTTCGGCAAGCAGTTGCAGTGCAGTCCCATTGATGGGGACATTTGGCAGGTGTAATGCCTGCTGAACTTAATATACAAAGTTAAAATTTGCATACCAAGCCCCAAAGTGATGCAAACTTGCTAGTCTGAACTGCCTCATTAGGCAGTAAATTAAACAACAGACGTGGGCTTCCCTACCATGATGCAGACACCTATTTTTTTTACCATGGCCCCCTACCCATGTAAACATGGCCTAACGAAGCCACATTTTATGTTTTTATGTTTGGCAGCAGGGCCTCAGCTTCAAAATGTTTGCGGCATTGTAATTCCTGCTGTGTGCCTCAAAGTTTCAGCCTATATAGGTGCTCCAGCACTGCAAAGGGTTCACATATAACATTTCCTCAGCTGTAAAATTGCTAATGTTTGCTGCAGTGTAAATCCTGTATAATGCCTCTAGTTTATGGCTTATTCCAGAGCTCAGGCATTGAAAGTGCCAGATATGTTTCCATAGCTGGATCTCAGCTGCAAAATTTGTAATGTTTGCTGCAGGGTAAATCCTGTTTTTTAGGCCTATTCCATTGCTCTGGCACTGTAAAGGTATCACACATAATGTATCCACAGCTGCAAATTTTCTAATGTTTGATGCAGGGTAAATCATACACTGTGGGGTTGAGTTACTAAAGGCAAATAGGCTATGCACTTTGCAGAGTGCAGTTGCACTCTGCAACTTAAGTTGCCCCAGAGCTTAGTAAATTAGGTAAAACTTCACTTTACAAAGAATGCCCAATCATGTGCAAGGATAATTAAATAAAGAGCATTTGTGCTTGCACATGAATGGATGATGGAAGTCAGCAGAGCTTCTGCTCATTTACTAAGTTCTAGAGTAACTGCTCTTGCAAAGTGCACAGTCCATTTGCCTTTAGTAAATCAACCCGTGTCTCCAGGTCTGCAGTCTTTCCCAGTCAAATATATTTGTGGATATTATAACTAATGAAAACAGTGCAGTGCTACCAATCTGTAAATATAACTAAAGTGCAAATACTGTATATAACAATAAATAGCAACACTTAAACATGCAAGTATTATAGCAAGTGAAAGTCCAAAGTTCTAAATCACAGTGCAATAGTGACCACTTAAATATAGTATGTGTCCATATGCAAAAACACAGTTTAATTCCACTGTGCAAATTGTAAAAACACACCCTTCTCATGATGATTCACTTCTCCCCATGGCACTCCAAACTGCTCACCTGGCAGCATTGACCTCTGTGATGGACCCCGTACTCAAGAAGAGTATGTCCGCCATATAAGCTTCCCTTGCCTGGTACCAGCACAATCCAAGATCCCTTTGCCCGCCCAGTCCCTTGTTGAGACATCAGTGTAGGGTGGTAAGAAGCATAAGACTGTTTATTCAAACACAAGCACAAAGATATTTACACTCAGGGGACAATCCCCACCTCTTTGTATAATGACACAGGGTGGGGTAAACTACATTCAGTAACATGACACCCAGGTATATTCAACTTACCAACAGTAGACAGTCTTTAGGAAGGGCTGCTAGAGAAATCCCCCCTCCCCTCTAGCAGCTAATCCACATATACATATACATCCCATAATAGGTTGATCCCAAGGCAAACAGAAACAATAGAACAATGGGATACACAGGCACTTAACAATAACAAACCCCACCTCAAACTATCTAGCAATGGTCTATAATCTCCTACAAGCAGCCTGAAAAGGTTGAACTAATTTATTATAACATATTTCTTGAAGGATATTTTTCAGAAATATTACTGTCCTAAGTGAAAGAGCCCCTTCATTCTTTTAACCCAAACCACACATGGTCTCCTTTTCTGAGGTAGTCCAGGATTGGACAATACACATTGTTTTATATTTGTGGATATTAGGGGGGATTTACTAAACTGGAGAATTTAGAATCTGGTCTGGCTGTGCATGGTAGCCAATCAGCTTCTATTTTCAGCTTGTTCAATTAAGCTTTGACATAAAAAGCTGATGGTATTTATGCAAAGCTGCACCAGATTGTGCTCTCTCCAGTTTTAGTAAATCAACATCATTGTCACCTGAAATAATACACTCTAATGTTTATTACAAGATAAAACCCACCTTGTCTGTTTCTCCTATATTGCAGCACAACCGGATATAGATTTCCTGACCTGATCTGGGGATGCATCAGAGTCACCTTATCACATTACAGCCCCCCTTTTCACACTAGAGTTCCTCCTTCATGTCAGAATTTCCCCATCACATCATGAGATGGGAGAAGGGAATGAGTGGGATGCTCCTTTCGGCTTGAACTAATTACAATTGGGACTTGATCCTGGAAAAATGCCCGTTGGCGCTTCCTTGACGCTAGCCAGCCCCAGCCAACGGTCACTGACTCTAAGAACACACTGTAACTCCAAGAAAGTGTTGAATCCCCGACTTTTAGTCCTGTAGATCCAAGACTGAAAACTGTAGAACTCCTGATACTGTTGTGCTGTGTAAGCCACCGAATACTTTCCCCAGCTTAGTACAGCTTGAAGTAGTATGTTGTAGAACTCTGTGTAACTGTCACCGTAAGGATACGCTCTGCAAAATTCAGGGCCCGAACTGCAGGTGCCCCCCTTTGACCTGGAACTCTTCAGGGTCCACTGACAATGTACCCCCTTTACAACTTCAGGGTCCTCAACCTAGGTACCCCCTTTACCGCTAGCTGGCACTGGATCCCAGAACCTCTCCCGGAGTGGTCCCCTCTGACGCTAGGCAATCCGCAGTACTCAGGACCTGTGTAGGCTTTCCTTGGACTGTACCATTCTCTCTCTCTCCGCAGGCTCTCGGCACACCGGATCCCCTCAGCTCAGCTCAGCACTCTCTGGACCCTCAGACAACACCCCGAGACATCCACCTTCCTCAGACAGGAGGAGAGATAGCCGCACTCTCCTTCCTGGGACTCTGCTCCCGCCAAAGACAACCTGTCACGCACTTCCCCCAAACTTATACCCACTCCCAGAATCCTTTGCAGCTTAATCTGCCTTCTGGGGTAGTTACAAGCTGGGATGTGTCCCCTGATTGGGCTTCCCACACTGCCCTATGAGAAGCCTCTCACAGGAGCCAGTGAGGATACTTCTCCCTTCAGTAGGCACATCTGGAAGTCCTGACACCCTACCTAACAAATCCCAGCCCTGTTGTTAGGCAGACAAAGCCCACTATATCTTTACATAGCAATTACCTGTAGGGTGCTACATGTATTTGGAATACTTTGGAAATAATTTGAAATATAGGGTTGGGAGGGGGTTTGGGGAATGTAGGATTGTGCTTTTGAGGTGTTTTTGTGTATTTTTAACACAATGTGGCGTGGCTCTGTGAAAAAAAGCTCAAACTATAGTATAAAACCAGTTTTGCCACTGGCCAAGTGATAAGAAGTTAAGAGTTTTAGCTTTATTTTTTTTTAATAGTAGACTTCCATAGCTTTTAGATCTCTACATTCGCTGATCAATTCAGGCTTCTTACTGCTGGATAGGGTGTTGCAGCCAAAACTCTAAGAAAGCCTTTATTTCAAATTGTAATGAATCAGATCGGGGTGCTGATGCTGTTTAAAAAGAAAAAAAAAAAAACAATTACACATCCAAAATATGCGATGCCACAATATGGTGTCACTAACACTATCTGAAAGAATCATATAGTTCCCTAACACCACATATAACTTAAAGGAATCTCCCTTTGTTGGACTTTTTAGGCATCTACAAAGTAACAAATCTACTAACAAAAAAGACTCAATGTCATTTTTATTGTACATGAAAGAATTAAAAAAAAGAAAACAGTGCTTGCACATAAAATATTATGGCCAATATATATATATATATATATATATATATATATATATATATATATATATATATATATATTACTAATATGTCACTATGTTCTCCCTACTATCCAATATTCCCATCTGTACTCCAGACCTAATTGGATAAACCACCAATTTCCATTTTCTTGAATAAAAGAGGTGACCAAAAACACTTATCAGCCAAAGGAATGTTAAAAAATATGTTCCCAGTCATAGCAAACACACCAGATGGCTAGGCAAGGAAGATACAGCCCACATGGACCCAAACCAAGGCTGGCAAAGGCTTTAGTTTGCGCCAAACATGCATATCGGCACCGGATAATAATGTATTCCCTCAACTGCTTTAATATATCAATTGCCCTTGATGAGGAAGGTGCTTCAATATGAATTGGGCTATTCCCATTTAAGTAATTGGAAAATTAAGGTTTATCCAATTAGGCCAAGAGTACATATGGGAATATTAGATAGTAAAGAGAACATGGTGACATATTCGTAATATACAGTACATGAGCCATATAGTTTTATGTACAAGCACTGTTTTCTTTTCTTTTTTTTAATTGTTTCATGTACAATAAAAGTGACATTGGGTCTTTTAAATGTGGCTTTGTTACTTTGTACATGCCTGAAACATCCCATTTTGTATACTTTAACAATGTGTAGATTCTTAAGGATGTTGACATGACACAACATGACACATCAACTTCTGATACAGCCCATGGAATAAAGGCATCTCCCAAGCAGGTCATTGAATAGATGGCTGTTTTTCCCATACCATCCTCAAAATTGCATTAAAAAGTGGACCCTTACAACATTTTTTTTATTTGTTTTTTTTTTTTTTTTCTTTTTTGGCACATGTCTTCTGTGGCCAGCTTCCCATACCCCTTTTGACAATCCCTATTACCATAGGAAATGGACAGAATTGTTTTTTAAGAATCACTCCACCATGGACTTTAATGGTGTTTTAAAAGATAAGTTCACCTTTTTGGACAGAATTTCACTTTTTATAATAAATAAAAGCATTTTAGAAAAAGGATGTCTGGCCCAGACATCCCAATGTGCTTTTCTCTCACTTACCTTATTCACAGAGGGTTTAAAATCAGTTTATTTGAATTTTGAAAATTATTTTCAGATTCAATCACTTTCTGTATATTTTCACTTCCTGTAGGCCATATCCCAGAAGCCTTTACTTCCTTTTCACATCCCAAAAGAGGGTATGATAGGGTGTGTTCACCACTCTGGACCACACCGCCTTCGTTAAATACCACCTTCCACCCACTTTCTATATTATTTGATTGTACAATCTCCTTTAGATCTCCCAACGGCTATGTAGTACAAGGACCTGTCTGATTTGATAGAAATTGAATTGGTCAGGTGGGCCCTTCTTTTCCATAGTTCTGATACATCTAAAGGAAATTGTACAGAAATTGTACAATCAGATTGCATAGTGTATGGCCATCTTTATACAAGTACATAGAAGGGAGTGGACAGAGACACTCAGATGTTAGGCCTTGTTGAACATTTTTTACTGCGTGTATTTATGCGTTTGTCATCCATTTTTTTTTTCATGTGGCAAATGTCTGTTTGCTTCTGTGTTTGGTGTGCCATTAACAATTAATGACACTGAAAGCGCAACTTTTAGGTATATAAATTTTGCCATGCACTATGAAATCTGATTGTACAATCTATGAACAATCTCTTTGAGATTTACCAAAACTATATAATAGGAGGACACACCATCTATCCAATCACTCTGCATTAAATCAGGCAGGCCCTTGCACTACATCAGGGGTGTCCTGTGGGCTGCATGTGGCCCCAGGGAATTTAGCATGCAGCCTGAGCTCATCTTGAGGGACGCTGAAGAAGCTAGGCACATGTGGAAAGATGCCCGGGATAATTCCCCCTAAATCAATCTTATGGAGGTTGTATGTGATGTAAGGTGACTTAGTGATAAATAAATAAATAAATAATCCCACTGGTGTATAAAATTACCCTGAAGAAGTCACGTGTGGTCGTGACGTAACGCGTAGGGCAGAGCACCGGAAGTGACATAGCGGAGAACGGGAAGGATCAGTCCTGCATTGGAGTAGCGCAGTCTGTAGCGTTTTATGTGAGTGGAAATCTTTATATATTTAATAAAAAGGTTTGACAATACTTCACTATATTGGCCCCTTTTATTCTGAGATTTGAGGCACCACCAGAGACCCCATAAGTCGACCCCCATTGTAAAGAAGTACACCGTCAGCCACCACCATCTCCTGTATATATCCAGAGGAGGAGAGGAGAAAGGAGTATATCCCCTGATAGATCCTAAAAAGGCACATTATTTAAATTATGGAGGTGAGCATATAGCACACCTATTGGTCACGTGCACCGAAGAGCACCCGTATGCACTGAGTGTATAGGTGGAAGAATTTTTTCCTTTTAAACACAGAAGAGGAAGATTTATAGTATTATCACCATTTGGGACACTTGAGCACTTTATGATGCATGTTAGCATCTGATCACCATTCAATGTATATTAGGATGTACATAGACATCCATATCACCATTGCTACCTGTTGATATATAGTTTAGAAAAGGTCACCAATTGAGCACAGAGCACTTTTTTGGATTTTATCACCAGCATATATCTATTTAATTTATCACTATAAGCTCTGTTTGTTGGGACATATTTATATATTTATTTATATGTTTATGTATATTACATGCTATATTGAGATTTTACACATTCACCAATATTATTGATTGATTGTTTATATGAATTTTATACACCAGTGGGATTATTTATTTATTTATCACTAAGTCACATACAACCTTCAAAGCGCGGTACTCCCCCCCCCCCCCCCCCCTTTTATCTCATTCCTAAACTGTGTGGTTAACAGCAACAGTACCTGCGGCATTGAGGGGACATATCTTTTACACACCTACAGGACAGCGCGAGAATTACACCCCCTTATATAATCTTATGGAGGTTTTTGGGTTTACAATCTTTTTTCAATTTTATTAGGATAGTAGCATTGCATTAACAATTGAAAGATTGCTGTTGCGTTTGTGACCAGCATTATGGAACTATCATAATCACAGCTACCAATCATATTTAAACTCTCAGATTGCAACTGTCATTTTTGAGGGCAGATTTAAAGCTAATTGGTGCCTGCTGCTGGGAGATGGTTCTCGGTAAGGACACAATTTACAGAATAGGGTGGATTGTGTCTTCAGAACTTCGGGACATATAGGCAGTATTTTGATATGTTTTTCATGCTTTTCATCTATTAATATGGGGATTGTCAAGGTGCGTATAATAAAAGTTTATTAATTTCTGTTCAGTGTTGAAACAGCAATGGCCTTAGACATACCGTATGTGTATGTGGATTACCAAGGAGAAGTAAAAAACCACAGACCCCTGGTTATATCAACGGCCTGCAGCCTCAATATCTACTATTTCCCATTCGATACACAAAGTTGCTCCATCTCCTTTACCAGCTGGCTTCACACAAGTATGTAAAAATATTTTCCTTTTTGAATAAGCAGCACAGAATAAGGCAAACCTATAAATATGTTTAATTCATTTGTACATACTAGGTATGCCTGGATGTATATTTATGGGGATATCAAGGTATTTGTAGATGCTAACAACCAATAAGCCATAGAACTTGTCTTGTGTACTGGTGCCGCCATTGCTTACCTCCTTCTCAAAATGCTAGCTAACTGGCTGCTATGCTAAATGCCCGTACACACGTACCGATTGTCGGCCGTAAAGATTCGACCAATCGGCCGATTGTAGGCTTGTTAGTATGATGCTTCCAACAGCCGACAGCGCACTTTCGGCCAAAAAGAATCTGTCGTGCAAGCATTAAAATTTTTGTTGGCCAACACCAGAACGGCCGATTGTTCGCCAGTCAGTACAGAATTCGGCCGACAGACAGCAGATTTGCAAGACTGGGCATGCTCAGAAAAGAAAAAAGACCAGGAAAGTTAACCATCACATGACATCACTTCTGCAGTCGGCTGTTGTTGGCCGACAAAATTCGTGTGCAGTCTTTTGCAGTTTTCAACAGACACGACAGCCCTGGACAAAAGACGGCCGATCGTTCGTCCGACGATCGGTACGTGTGTACGGGGCTTTACACTTTGGATTTAATGCTTTCTGTTTTAATGACCTGAAAAAGTATGCTGATCAGGAAAGTTAGGGAAAAGTCAGAATCCTTATCTACACACTTTTTTCTATTCTCTGCCTATAAAGGCTCAGCATTATAGCCAATCAAAAATTACTTTTAGAAGGAGAAGCCAGCAATGACGGCTTTTGTGTTTCCCTGATGACAAATATCCTTTAAGCCACTACTGTTTGAAGATAGTTTTTCTTAGTGTTGGTCCTTTTTAGTACAGATTTCCCAAATTAATGACTTAGTATCTCCCCTGAAGGGAAAAGAGTTAACAAGCTCCTTATGAACACTTAACCAAACCCCTAAATTGATCCCTAATGCATTGCCCATTGCAAAATAAAATGGAACTAAATCCACCAACCTGTTTCCCAAAGGTTTCCCAAGGTTATCCCCAGCCTGGAAGGTATGGATAGCAAAGGAAATATTGTCAGATGCTCTAACCCTGCCTCACTGTACTAAAAACATGTTTTGTCTGTACCCCTGTTGAGAGATTTTCTATCACTTTTTTCTTCATAATAAGATTTAAATTACAAATGCCCACATACATAGACATTAAAGAAAATCTGAACTATGCAAGCTGTGCTAAAAAAAAAGGCAAGCAAGAGGGCAAAGGGCCAGTCGTTGGCATTGATTCCAGCTGATCCTTTCCGTATTACTGCCATTTTGCATTGTTTGACCTTTTCCCCTCTGTGTTTCTGTGTGGAGGCAGTTATCTTGATAGAAAAGGAAGAGCATAGTATTTTGCATTCTCATATGAAAGGTTCCCCCCTCTCCTAATAACTGGGGATCTTAAAACGGATATAGGAATATTCAAGCAGCAGCAAGAGAGGGGCATAAAGCACAGATTTACAGAATGGATGAAGCAGAAGCAGGAAAGTCCTTGCACCGCAGGTCCTCAGGCATTGCTTCCCCTCCGGAAAGGAGAAGAGTAAAGTTGACTGAAGTGACATCAAAAAATCTCACAAAAGTAGCAATGAGAGGCAGCAGTATCTTAGATGATCCTACACAGTAGATGTACAGCTATTAGTGTTGGATGTTGAACGGTTCGGGCCAAGCAAAAGTTTTGCCTGAACATTGCCTGTTCAGGTGTTCACATAACAACGGAATCACAACCCTGGCTGGTGGTTATCGTAATCTGGAAACCCCCTTTAAGAAAGGGCCCCACAGATTCCCCCCTATATGAATGAGTATGGGGTACATTGTGCCCCTACTCATTCAAAAAAAAAAAAATTAAAAATAAAAACAGTAGACAGGTTTTTGACAATCCCTTTTTAAAAAAAATGAAAAAAAGAAAAAGAAAAAACAATGCCCCCCCCCCCCCCATATAGATTAATTGATCCATTGTTAATTACGAAGCCCGCTGCACTGCCAGACCCGAAAGAAAAAAAAAGCTTCTCACTCTTCAAAGGCTGACCGCTGAATGCCTACTCTGGCGGGTGACAGTTCTTAAATAGGTAAGGGATGGGGCCACCTGGGGTACCGCCTCTTGTGATGTCACTGACCCAGAATGCACCATTTTTTAAATATTTTTTTTGTATTGCCAGGAGCCGGTAATAGCTTGCAACCGCAAAGTACATTTAAATGCATTATTTTTCTTTGGAAATGTCAGTTTTGCTGCAGCAGCTTCTATACACTGTACGGATGCACCACTTTACAGGCAGACTAAGGGGACCCCGCAGGCACTATATTTAAAGGAATTTCTCATTTAAGCATCATTAAAATCACTGCTCCTTTAAAAACGATTGTTTTTAAAAAAATGTTTGCATTGGTACATGTCCCCCAGGGGAGTATCCGGGCCCCCATACCCATTTTATGGCCAATAACTTGTATATAAGCCTTCAAAATTATTTTGATTTTTCAAGTTTGGGTCCCACAGACTTTAATGGGGTTCGGTGTTTGGGTCCGAACTTTTTGCGATGTTCAGCTGTTCTGTGCAAACTGAACAGGGGGGGGGGGGTGTTTGGCCTATCTCTCTAGCAGCTATGAAGCACAGGAATGCCAAGGCACAAGAAATCACTGCTCATTTAGGGAGTAATTCAAGACAAAATATACATTTTTTATGGCATTTCACAATTAACTTCTCCACATGCTCCCTATAAATGCGTAAAACAATGCTGAGCTTAGGTCAACTTTAATTAATCAATGCTATTTGGTTTTACGCATAAAAGCACCAAATGTTATAACTAACCTTAAATATTGCCTTGCTTATCTGTAGTTGAAGATGTAAATGTAGCTCTTGCGGAACAAAAACGCGAGCTGAAGCAAATCAAGAGTAAGTACGCAAGTGATGGAGAATGGGATCTTATAAAAGTTGTCTCCAGTTACAAGCTTCTCCAAGAATATTCAACCAAAAACATTGGAAAGGTAGAATATATTGTAAGTATGAAGAAGTTTTAACTATTGATAGATAAAAGAAAACTGTTTGCTCTAAAGTGTAATCCCCACAATAAACAGAGTGATGCAAATTAAAACAAATTAAACCAATCCCCAGCTTCCATACTTAGCAGCTTGGCACCAGAGCAGAAGACGGAATCATGACCAGGAGACAGTCAGTGGTCAGTGACAGCCGGGCAGCAAGGGACCAATTCGGCAGGGAGAACAAGTCCAGGAAGCAGGCAAGGATCGATAACAGCCAGGCACAGCAGTACAGAAACAGCAGGCAAAGACAAGTCCAATAAATAGATTGGAGTCAGAATAACCACTTGACCTCCGGAAGATTTACCCCCCTTTATGGCTTGACCATTTTTTGCTATGCAGCACCATGTTACTATAACCACTTGCTGGACACAATTTAGCCGAATGACGGTTAAAGCATGTTAGTTCTGGGAGGCCGTCATATGACATCCTCCCATGCTCGCACACCTGGAAGTGTCTGTGATTGCTGGGTCCGCGGGACCCAGGACATCACAGGTCAGGGTAAAGGGCCAATTATAGTGGCCCTTTACCACATGATCACTCCAATCAATGACAAAGCGATCACTTTGTCAACAAACTGGCATCATGCCCTGTTAAGCTCATGCTGCTGTGGTGTTTCTCTTTCCTCTCCTCACACGCTGTATCTGTGTCAGAAGAGGAGAGCAAAACACCGTAGCAGCATGAGTTGGCTTTATCCTGAGTACCCTACAGTGCCACTACAGTGTTCAACAGTGCCATTAGTGCCACTACATTGCTCAACAGTTCCACTACAGTGCCATTAGTGCCACTACAGTGCTCATTAGTATCACTACAGTGCCATCAGTACCCTACAGTGCTCATTGGTATCCTACAGTGCCACTACAGTGCACATTAGTCCCTACAGTACCCTATTAATGCTCATCAGTGCCACTACAGTACCCTATTAGTGCTCACCGGTGCCCAATAGTGCACATTAGTGCCCATCAGTGAGTGCTCATCAGTGCCACCCTATCAGTGAATCCTCATCAGTGCCCATCAGTGGTGTAAAAAAGCATTAAAAAATGCGTTATTATTTTCTTTCCACATTTTCCAAAAATTGTGGGGAAAAAATGACATGTTCAAAAGAATCATTATGCCCTAAAGAATATACGTTGGGTGTTTGCTTTTCAAAATGGGGTCATTTTGTGGGCATTTCCATTGTCCTGGTGCTCCAGGGCCTTCAAAAGTTTAATAGGTAGTCAAGAAATTAGATGTGTAATTTGTGTCCCTAGAACACCTGGTGGTGCTCCCTGCATGTTGGGCCAGGCTGTGAAAAAGTCTCACACATGTGGTATCACCATACTCAGGAGGAGTAGCAGAATGTGTTTTGGTGTGTAATTGCAAGTATGCATATGTCGTGTGAGAAATAATAAAATCTTCATCTTGCAAAGAATTGTGGGAAAAAAATTACAACTTCAAAAATCGCATCATGCCTCTTAGTAAATACCTTGGATGGGTCATTTGAAGGGTATTTGTACTGTTCTGGCTTGTTAGTGTCTCAAGAAATGAGATAGGCCATCAGTACATCATGTGTGATCAATGGCACCATAGCTTGTAGACTGTATAACCACCACAAAGACCATGCATAAAAAGGGAATTTACTGCAGAGATAAAACGATAATTCTCCCACTCTACAAGACTCTGGTTCGGCCACATCTGGAGTATTCTCTCCAGTTCTTGTCACCAGTCCTTAGGAAGGATGTGCTAGAACTGGAAAGAGTCCAGAGAAGGGCAACAAAATTAAGCAGACTGGAGGCCCTCAATTGTGAGAACAAATACAAGCACTAAACTTATTCTCTCTGAAGAAGAGACCCTTGAGAGGAGATATGATAGCGGTATACAAATACCTCAATGGTGATCCCAACATAGGAAGAAATCTATTCAGCCTCAGGGAGTGTAAGAGGACACAGGGTCACACAATGAGATTGGAGGAGAAGCGGTTTAACCTTAGGCTGCGTAGGCAGTTTTTTACTGTCAGGGCAATAAGGATGTGGAACTCTCTTCCACAATTGGTGGTGTCAACGGGGAGTATTGATAGTTTTAAAAGAAGCGGGCATGGCCGGCAGCTTTGCAGACAGAATTGCAGGAACACAGGATCCCTGTTTTCCCTACTAACAGAATAGACGATCTGACACAAAGTGAAAGTTTTTGGGTTTTGTGGGACCAGTGCTAAATATCTTCACTGTTACTGTACTAATGACACTGGCTTGGAAGCGGTTAAACCACAAATTGTTATAGTGTGCCAAACCAGTGTTTTTGTGTACTATTGGTGCTGCTTTCACTAAGGTATGTGAAGGATTTTCTTTCCCTGCTTTGCAGGGAAAGACATTCTACCACATCCCCTCTGTCAGGACACGGCTCTGCATTGTTTATGATCTATCCTTGATGATTAGTGGGTGTCGGCAGACATCCATTGGCCAGCAATTTCTGATCGGCTTCTGCTGTGACTAATCACAGCAGAAGCAGTGCACCCCCTATTCAGAGGTGTACAATTATATATATATATATATATATATATATATACATACGTGATTCTGCACAGAACGACTGCCCTGTAGCAGTAATTCTGCTATAGGGAGGTCGGCAAGTGGATAATTAGATGAACAGGATGGAGGCCAGAGCAAAAGTGAAGTCCAAGGTGAAGCTGGGTTACTGTATACACAGGTAAGAATGCACAGCAGATCAGGTCTCAGGAACACGGGAACAAGCTGAAGACCATTCAGCAACTGCTCTTAGTGACATACCAGTTTAAATAGGACACTGGGCACCAAGTATGCATGCTAATAGATATGTACACGTGCAGAGGACGAACTGGAATAGTACTTTTAACAGTGCCCCTTCATTTAGAAGTATGAGCATGTGGGCAATGCGCATGTGCATGAGCATAGGTCCACTTTTGTTTTCTGGTGCTGGGAATCTTTTTTACCTTACAAGCAGGTTGTATCTTGGGGCGACTGAAGATTACTAAAAATTACGGAAGACTGCTGGATCAGGGAATAGGGTAGGTAATCCTTTCTGTTCCTGTACCCGTAGACATTAAATGAGCATTTAATCTTTGCAATACAGTATTTGGGCACCATTTTAATGTGAGTTTTTAATAGACAGGAGCAGAATAGAAAAATTTATTTTGTTTCGGATAGATTAGTTATGTTACCAATTTTGTTTTGTTGATTTTTTTTGGAAATAGTTTAGCTTAATTTCAATTTAAAGCTTTTGTTTAATAATTTTCTAACAAATTACAAATTTTCGGAATGATTCAGATCGATCGAAAAATAATTGACCATTTCAAATTCTGTGTAAAGAAAAGGATTGTTGTTAAGGAGCTGGTCAGGAGGCTGGCTGCCGTGTCCTTAACAACTCATGATTCATTAGCTGTCAGCGGGCTTCCCCACTGACAGCTCAAATGTAAACAAAAGAATGCTGGCAATAGAAAATTCAGTATAAATCCAGGTGGGCCCCCCCCCCCCCATCAAATCCATGCCAGACCCTTCGTGTCTGGTATGGATTTTAAAGGGAACTCCATGCCAAAATGTAAAAATAAAACAGTATGGCCCCCCCCCCCCCCAAAATCTACCAGACCCATACCTGAGCATGCAGCCTAGCAGGCCAGAAAAGGGGGGGGGACAAGTGAGCTCCCAGCTACCAAACCATACCAGTATGGGGGGGGGGGGGTGGAGCAAGGGGGGCTCTGAAATGTGTTACTATCTCATTTGGAGATTCTGATACATCAGATTCTCTGAATAACCAAAAATTTACGTTTGGTCCAAAACAAATTGCACATGTCTAGTTTTTAATCTGGTATATATTTTTTTTTTTTTTAATAATATTTGGTTTTACATTACTACTCTTCCTGGTCAACATCGTTATCTGGAGTTTGTGAGAGTGTGATTCTTGAGCAGGACCCAGGAGTACTGCTATGGTGGTCTTCAAAAGCATTTTTTACCTTTCCTTCAACAGAAAGGTAAAAGAGTTTGGTATGTGGCATTTCAGTTTTAGGTGGAGGATGTGTACTCCCTTGCTGAGTTCACTTATGAAGATGTATTGCAGTTGAAAATGTACTTGTTATTAAAATAACTCATATTCTGTTATAGGGGGACTGTTGCTTTTTGGACTTTTTTGTATACATTTTTTTGCACGACCTGGATATATACACAGTGCATGCGCATTATTTCACAAGGGATGGCGAGTGTATTTTTTTTGTTTATATAAAATCACAGAATTTTGTGATATATGTGTAGTTTCAACTATTATTTACACTGTAGAGACTATTTATAAGGTGTTAAGGAGTTAAAATAATTGTAAGCCATCTTCTTCCTTCCATGGTCTCAAGTCAGGTCTACCCATTATTCCCAGAACCCCATACTCCTATTACTATAATGAATCTCTATCATGAATCTCTATTCAACTCATTCTATGGCTGTAAACCTAAGAATGAAGACTCAGGAAGATTTTGGATCCCAAAAAGTAGAACTTAACTCTTACAAAATAATACTTAGTAGTGTAAGTAAAACAATGAAATTCATTTTCCTTTGCTTTTCTTTCTCTCTGCACTGCACTTTCTCTCTTTACATTTTGTGGACTTTTCGGGGGTTGTTGATTTTCTATAGGCCAGTACACAGGGACGGAATGTCGGCCAGTTTCTATTGAACCGGCTGATGCCGCCCAATATTCAGCCCATATATACTAGGCTTAAGCAGTTACAGAAACAGTTTTTTCCTTTTAGGATGCAAGTTTTATTCAAACAAATAAAAGCTAACGATAATACGCACCCCTGTCCATGGTTAATGGTTTGTCTTAACCAACTGGCATCTACTTTGGTTTGACAACTTGGCCAGGTAATACAATTTTGTTATGGGGAGACTCAGAAAAACAAAGACTACTGTTTTAATGCTATTAACAGATTACTTGTATGTCATATACATATTTATTCTTTTTACTTTGCCCATCGTTCTGCTTTAAGCTACTCCACCCCTAAAGTCAGCTGTATAATCCTGTATGTTTATGTTCTACTTTGTACTTTTATACTGTATGTTTGACCTGTAATATCTTTCACTTTTGTGTTATAACAGATAGTTATCAAAAGAAGAGCCCTTTTTTATACTGTAAGTCTAATTATACCCAGTCTATTTATCATGGTAATGGATGTTGCTGGATTCTACCTCCCACCAGAGAGTGGTGAAAGAATATCATTTAAGATCACCCTTCTTCTTGGTTACTCTGTCTTTCTCATGATTGTGGCTGATACATTACCTGCAACTGGAACTCCCTTAATAGGTAGGACATTTCACTGTACTGCTCCGTTACTCCTTTTTTCAGAACCACGAGTCTTGAACTAGCATTGAATCTTCTTTTGGCTGAACTTTTAATGTCCACCATTTTCACACTCTTTCTCAATGAAGTAACCAATGTTCCTAAATTAAACTAATAGAGAATATGGAATCTTTCATTGCTGACCTCTCTTTCTGTAAAAACTAGTTGCCTGACTATCATGCTAATCCAGTGGCTTCAGTACTATTGACTAATAAACATCAAATTCACGTTTTCTGACTTCAATATACCTTGTTCAAGGTCAGTAATTTGACAGCATTAAGACCAGAGACACCCAAGGAACTGGTGCTCTGAGAAGTAGGTCAAAAATGGCACACTCCATATTGTTCTAAGTACAGTTTTTCTTTAACCATTTATATCAATAATAAAATGTATGGCATGGCAATATAATACAGTATATAAATACAGTACTGTGCAAATGTTTTTGGCAGCTGTGAAAATGCTGTAAATTAAGAATGCCTTCAGAAATAGAAGTGTTAATAGTTTATTTTTATTAATTAGCAAGAAAGAAAGTATATGAACATCAGAAAAACACAAATCAAATCAATTTTTGATGTGACCACCCTTTTGCTTCAAAAGAGCATCACTTCTTCAATTCTTCTAGGTAGACTTGCACACAATTTTTGAAGGAACTCGGCAGGTAGGTTGTTCCAAACATTTTCGAGAACTAACCACAGATCTACTGTGGATGTAGGCTGCCTCAAATCCTTCTGTCTCTTCATATAATCCCAGACAGACTTAATGATGTTGAGATCAGGGCTCTGTGGAAGCCAAACCATCACGTTCAGGCCTTCTTGTTCTTCTTCATACTGAGGATAGTTCTAAATGACATTGGCTGTGTGTGGGGTCGTTGTCCTGCTGCAGAATAAATTTAAGGCCAATCAAACGCCTCCCTGAATGGTAGGGCATGATGGATAAGTAGCTGCCTGTGTTCCTCAGCACTGAGGACACCATTGATCCTGACCAAATCTCCAATTCCATTCACAGAAATTCAGCACCAAACTTGCAAGAAACCTTCACCATGCTTCACCGTTGCCTGCACATTATTTATTGTACAACTCTGCAGCCCTTTATGAAACTACCTTTTTCTATAGCCAAATATTTCACATTTTGACTCATCAGTCCAGTGAACTTGCTGCCATTTTTATGCACCCCAGTTCCTATGTTTTCATGGATTAGACATGGAAACATGGCTAAGTGACTCAACTATGCATGAAAACATAAGAACTGGTGTGCAGAGTAAAAGAAACAAAGAGGAGAAGCGCTCTAAGTGCAGACAGTTTATTAATTCATATAAGGCAATGTGTGTGGTAACTCACAAGACATGAATGAAGGTCAGGCTGTGTAACACCATTAGATCTTGAGACATCCTCTGGGGGGAGGGGGGTGTACCATCCACTCCAAGGCGCTGTCCGTGGCTGAGTCAGTGTTAATCGGAGGAAAGAAAGCCGGCTGCCTCCCGCCTCAGTGCACGATAAGCAGTCAGATGGAGATGACCGGCGGCTGCAAGGTTCCGTAGGTGGATGGGCGCTCTCCCGTCACCAGGGGTGGTGTAATCCAACAGCGAAAAAACGGCAGGCACGACGCATTTTTGAGCATGCGTGGGGTCAGTATACCCGGCGCGCTCTTTCTTCAGGTGCTCAGAGCACCTGAAGAAAGAGCGCGCCGGGTATACTGACCCCGCGCATGCTCAGAAACGCGTCGTGCCTGCCGTTTTTTCGCTGTTGGATTACACCACCCCTGGTGACGGGAGAGCGCCCATCCACCTACGGAACCTTGCAGCCGCCGGTCATCTCCATCTGACCGCTTATCGTGCACTGAGGCGGGAGGCAGCCGCCTTTCTTTCCTCCGATTAACACTGACTAAGCCACGGATGGCGCCTTGGAGTGGATGGTACACCCCCCTCCCCCCAGAGGATGTCTCAAGATCTAATGGTGTTACACAGCCTGACCTTCATTCATGTCTTGTGAGTTACCACACACATTGCCTTATATGTATTAATAAACTGTCTGCACTTAGAGCGCTTCTCCTCTTTGTTTCTTTTACTTACACAGAATCTCCTCTTGGTCTGTGGAAGAGCGGCTCAGTGCATATGGACTATCCCCTCTTGTCAACACGCTGATCCCATACAATACAGTAATTTCCTTTTATTAGTTTCATTTATTGCTCAGTCCTTTGTTTGCTTTTTTTGTCCTCCCCCCCTCCTTGTTTTGCATTTGATTTATCATGCACATCTCCTGTGTTGGAGGTTTTTAGCGCTCTGGTCATACATATATATGCAGAGTAAAGACCTTGCTGGGGACTATTAGTTGTGCAAGTGCCAGAAGGGAAGTAAGTGCCAAATGTTGCTATTTGGACTGTTGTTGTAGGGCCCTAGATATACTGGCCATTCCCTGTTACCTCCAGGAAAGCTGCTATTGGAAGATTCAAAGGAAGTTTGTCCTCCTATTGTTGCTACTGACTTGTTTGGGGTATCCTGTGACCCTAAACCCCCCTCCAGTTGATGTTTTTCATCAATAAATACTAAAAAGACATCCCCTAAACTTAACCTGAATTGTCAGTGTGCATGAGAGTAAGCTTGTGTGACTGGCAGCCATTGTAGTAGTGTGGGAGACTAGGAGTCTGGGAGACCCGGGTACTTACTCAGCAGCCCCTCCTGGGGTGAGCGCTCTATATTTCCTTAATTCAGCTGTCTCATCTATTTTGTCTTATTAGGCCTCATTCACACAAGTATATTTAAGCATACACCTGTGTTAGGGCAATGTTTACCTGCATGAGAATGCATGGGTGTTTCGTGCATCCCTGTGCAGGCAGTCCCATTTACATCACAACATTGTCTTCATTTGGGGCTACTGTATGTACCCACACACACAAAGATGTCAAAATGGGAGCCGTGGCTGTATCCATGTAGCAATTGACATAAATGGGACTTCCTGCATGAGGATGCACAGAATGCCTGTGCATCCACATGTCGGTAAACATGGTCCACCCATGGATATATGCTGTAATACCCCCATGTAAATGAGGCCTCAATATGGATAAAACAGTTCTTGTTATTTTCCCAATTACCAAATATTTATCAGTAAATTAAGTGAATAGAGAAGAAAGGTAAGACTGAAAGATTTTGGATATTTGAGTATCATCATTTTGTTCTGCAGTCTTCAACCAAAACAGAAACAACCAGGGCCGGCCTTTGGGGTGTGCGAGCTGTGCGGCTGCACAGGGCGCCATGGGCAACAAGGGCGCCATGCGGCCATCACAGCTCGCAGAAGATCAGGCAATTCAGGCAACACAGCGGGAGGTGAGCGGCGACCGCGGCCTGGACAGCGTCAGCACAGGCCGCGGCCGCCGCTTACCTCCCGCTGTGCGGCTGTGCCTCGGTCACCTACTGATGCAGTGAGGCAAGCTGTGTATCACACACAGCTCAGCCTCCGATCCTTCCACGCTGACAGATCTCTCCTCCCTCCCTGCACTGACGCCAGAGGAGAGATTGTCAGCTCCTCATCGCCCCGCCCCCTTCTCCTCCTCCTTCCGCCCTGCCCACACTCCCGGGGATGTGTGGGTGGGAAGTTTAAAGAAAAAAAAAAAAGCTGCAGAGAGCGTAAGGTAAGTGAGGTCTCTCTCCTTCAAAAAATGTAAGGGGGGGCTCTGTGTGGGGGGCTCTGTGTGAGGGGGGCTTTGTGTGGGGGGCTGTGTGAGGGGGACTTTGTGTGGGGAGGTCTGTGTGAGGGGGGCTTTGTGTGGGGGGTCTGTGATGTAAGGGGGGCTCTCTGATGTGGGGGGCTCCATGGGGGGGTCTGATGTAAGGGGGCTTTGTGTGGGGGGTCTGTGATGTAAGGGGGGCTCTCTGATGTGGGGGGCTTTGTGTGGGGGGTCTGTGATGTAAGGGGGCTTTGTGTGGGGGGTCTGTGATGTAAGGGGGCTTTGTGTGGGGGGTCTGTGATATAAGGGGGGCTTTGTGTAGGGGGTCTGTGATGTAAGGGGGGGCTCTCTGATGTGGGGGGCTCCATGGGGGGGTCTGATGTAAGGGGGCTTTGTGTGGGGGGTCTGTGATGTAAGGGGGGCTCTCTGATGTGGGGGGCTCTGTGTGTGGGGGGGGCTCTGATGTAAGGGGGCTTTGTGTGGGGGGGTCTGTGATGTAAGGGGGCTTTGTGTGGGGGGTCTCTGATGTGAGGGGGGCTTTGTGTGTGTAGGGGGGCTTTGTGTGGGGGGTCTCTGATGTGAGGGGAGCTCTGTGTGGGGGGGGTCTCTGATGTTAGGGGGGCTTTGTGTGTGGGGTCCCTAATGTGAGGGGGGCTCTGCGTGTGGGGTCTCTGATGTGAGGGGGCTTTGTGTGTGTAGGGGGCCTTTGTGTGGGGGGTCTCATGATGTGAGGGGGGCTCTGTGTGGTGGGGGTCTCTGATGTTAGGGGGGCTTTGTGTGGGGGGGTCTCTGATGTGAGGGGGGCTTTGTGTGGGGGGTCTCTGATGTGAGGGGGGCTTTGTGTGTGTAGGGGGTCTCTGATGTTAGGGGGGCTTTGTGTGGGGGGTCTCTGATGTGAGGGGGGCTCTGTGTGGGGGGTCTCTGATGTGTGGGGGGTCTCTGATGTAAGGGGGCTTTGTGTGGGGGGTCTCTGATGAAAGGGGGCTTTGTGTGGGGGGTCTCTGATGTAAGGGGGCTCTGTGTGTGGGGTCTCTGATGTGAGGGGTGCTTTGTGTGGGGGGTCTCTGATGTGAGGGGGGCTTTGTGTGTGTGTAAGGGGGTCTCTGATCTTAACCACTTCCCGCCCGCCCTATTACAAAATGACGGCGGGAATGTGGTTGAGTTATCCTGACCGGACGTCATATGACGGCGGCAGGATAACACCGCTCTGGGCGCCCCCCGGGGGCGCGCAGAGCGGCGATCGGTGATGCGAGGTGTCAGTCTGACACCCTGCATCTCCGATCTCGGTAAAGAGCCTCTGACGGAGGCTCTTTACCATGTGATCAGCCGTGTCCAATCACGGCTGGTCACATAGTAAAACAGGAACAGCCGTTGATCGGCTTTCCTTAGTTCGTGCCTGACAGGCACGAGTAAAGGAGCGCCGATCGGCGGCTCCCCTGACAGGGGGGGGTCGGCACTGGTAATCAGATCATTGATTACCAGTGCAGACCCTCGGGGGGGGGGATACCACTAGAACCACCAGGGATGCCCACTATGACCCCAGGGATGCCCACTATGACCCCAGGGATGCCCACTATGGCCACCAGGGATGGCAATCAGGGCTCAGAGAGCCCCCCATTGCCCTCCCCATCAGTGATGCCCACCAGTGTCCTCCCTATCAGTGCTGCCCACAAGTGCCCATCATTGCCATCCTTTAGTGTCGCCCACCAGTGCCCATTATTGCCCACCAGTGCCGCCTATCAGTGCCCATTAGTGCCCATCAGTGCCGCCCGTCAGTGGCGATCAGTGCCGCCCATCAGTGCCCATCAGTGCCCACCAGTGCTGCCTATCAGTGCCCATTAGTGCCCGTCAGTGCCACCTATCAGTGCCCGTCAGTGCCGCCTATCAGTGCCCATCAATGCCGCCTATCAGTGCCCAGCAGTGCCGCCTATCAGTGCCCACCAATGCTGCATATCAGTGCTACCTATCAGTGCCACATATCAGTGCCTATCAGTGCCGCCTATCAGTGCCGCCTATCAGTGCCGCCTATCAGTGCCACCCCATCAGTGCCACCCCATCAGTGCCACCCCATCATTGCCTCCTCATCAGTGCCTGTCAGTGCAGTCTCATCAGTGCTCATCAGTGCAGGAAAAAACTTATTTATTTACAAAATTGTATAACATAAACAAAAAAACTTTTTTTTTTTTTCAAACTTTTCTGTCTTTTTTTATTTGTTTAGCAAAAAATAAAAATCGCACAGGCGATCAAATACCACCAAAAGAAAGCTCTGTTTGTGGGGGGAAAATGATATAAATTTGGTGTAAGTACAGTGTTGCATGACCGCGCAATTGTCATTCAAAATGCAACAGCGCTAAAAGGGGAAAATTGGCCTGGGCGGGAAGGGAGGGAAGTGCCCTGTATTAAAGTGGTTAAGGGGGCTTTGTGTGGGGGTCTCTGATGGGAGGGGGTCTCTGTGTGGGGGGGTCTCTGATGTGTGTGGGGGGTCTCTGATGTAGGTGGGGCTTTGTGTGGGGGGTCTCTGATGTAAGGGGGCTCTGTGTGTGGGGTCTCTGATGTGAGGGAGGCTTTGTGTGCGGGGTCTCTGATTTGAGGGGGGCTTTGTGTGGGGGGTCTCTGATGTCAAGGGGGGCTCTGTGTGGGGGGACTCTCTGATGTAGGGGGCCTCTAAATTAAGGGGGGCTTTGTGTGGGGGGTCTCTGATGTAAAGGGGGCTCTGTGTGGGGGGGGTGTCTGATGTAAAGGGGGCTCTGTGTGGGGGGTCTCTGATGTAAGGGGGGCTAAGTTATTAGTGATCATAAAAAAGAAAAGTCAAATAAAGTGCAAAAAAGGTGCAAGAAAATGTGCGCGGGGGGGGGGGGCGCCACAGGATTAGCTCGCACAGGGCGTCTGAACACCTAAGGCCGGCCCTGGCAACAACTTTCAATACTTTGAATGGAAAAGGCAGTTAGACCTCCCTCATCCTAGCTCCAGGCTGCAGTAAACCCAGAACTTGTAAAATAACAGCTTTTTGCCACCAGCCTCAGCATCTCAATATAATCCTTTTGAAAAAGCTGCCGTTCTAAGTAAAGAAACCTAAAACATCTAATTCACAATTTAGTCTAATGGGCTTGGGAAATATAGTTCATATTATTGCTTATAGTGTTGTTATTACTACAGTAACAGCTACTACTACTAACAAATATTATTATCAGGCCCCTTTCACACGGGCGATCTGATCCGATCCGCCTGTCAGTTTTTCAGGCGGAACTGATCGGATGCTCCATGAATCCCTATGGGGCAGTAGGTGTCAGCGGAGACATCTCTGCTGACACCTGCTGCTATACGATCCGATCCTTTCCGTGAAATCAGGAGCAATGGAAACCCTATTTTCCATCCGTCTGGAGGATTGGATCGGATGGGATCGGATGAGAACGGGCAGGTGGTCCGTTCTCATCCGATCTCCCCATAGAGGACAGCGGGGATCTGCCAGCTCTGTCTCTGCACACAGAGCAGAGACAAAGCTGTCATCCGCTGAGCAGAATGGACACCGTCGCCTAAGGCGTCATGCACACTGAGGGTGAGAGGCTGAAAATATGTCTATTGTAAAATTCCAGGAATTTTCCCATGTGCAGGAATCAGCAGGTGCAGTGTACAGCCTGCTATACAAGTGAATGGTTGTACACTGCACCTGCTGATTCCTGCACATGGGAATGGTGCAGGAAAACACCAGAAATTTTACTTTCAGCATATTTTCAGCCTCTCGCCATTCATGTGCTAGGTCCTAGTGGTTGTTAGTAGTAGCAGTTGTAATAATAATAATAAAATTATTATTAATAATAATAATACTATTTGAGTACTGAAGATGTAAATTAATTCAATACCTAAACCTCCTGTAAGCTTATTTTTCAACGCTTGTATATCTGCAGCTTTCATTGAAATGATACCTAATGATCATGTCATGAATATCCTTGTTCCAGCACTTTCAGTTAGAAGGTGGCAATGTTCTGTCACCCTATCACTTGGGCTTCTGATAGAGACTACAAGGGGCCATTCTACAAATATTATAGATACGTAGATGATTCAATGTTGTCACCATCAGGAAACCCAACCTAAAAGTACAATTCACACATCTCTGGACTGCATGTATATAGACAAGGAGTGGCTGAAAAGAAGCTACAGGATCTTCAGCAAAAGCAAAAAATTTGAGAACAATAGGTTCCAAAAAATGGCATTTGTTCATGATACACAGTGCTTTAGCTAACTGAATGTCATTCAGTTAGGGTAAATTGTACTTGGTGCTTACAATAAATAAATGTTTATTTTTGGTGTTTTAGGAAGGGCAGATTTTAGTAAACTATCATTGTGCAGTTATCATTGGTCAGTGAATGTGCAGTCATTATATGGTATACTAAATGTACGCTGGTTGGTAATTATACATTTTTTGCTATCTCATCCTTTAAGGTATTTACTATGTAATGTGCATGGGACTTCTTATGATCAGTTTAATAGAGAGCATCTTTATAGTGCGGATGGTCCACCAGCACAATGTCCATGCAGAAGTTCCCAAATGGCTTAAACATCTGGTTCTGGAGAAATTAATTTATGTACTGGGTATCCAAAACAAAAAGTTTGAAGAACTCCAGGATAATCCCTCATATAAACCCCAGGGGGTGGAGATGGATGGTTTTGGTAAGTTTCAGAAAACTATTTTAAAGGCTAAGTAGTAGTGTCATAAGAATTGTTGTCTCTGTGGTGCTTCTTGGATCCTAGGCCCAGGCTGTACTTAATTCTACGCAAGCCTTTACATCGGATTTTAGCCTACAAGAGGTGTCTAAAGCCAGTCATACCTGAATCAAAATTCAGCCGGTTCAGCAGGGAGGAGTCAAGTTTCAAACCACATATGGGCACTCTAGTTGTACAGAAGACACTTTATCAACTGACTTCTGTGCAACCTGCCTGTCAGGTTTTTCCCGATTGATCAGTAGCCGCTGACTACAGCTAGCAGCACTGATCATTGTATTGTATCATGGGGAAGGCTCCCTGCCAACAGCATACAATAGCAAAGCAGGAGTGATTGCCCATCCATCTTAAATGTGTAGATAGGGAATTGCATAATTTTTTGGTTCAACCTACCGATTGAACAAAAAAAGAAATGAATAATGTACAGTGAATCCAGAAAGTATTCACAGCGCTTCACTTTTTCTACATATTGGTATGTTACAGCTTCATTCCAAAATAGATTAAATTCATTATTTTTCTCAAAATTCTACAAGCAATACCCCTTAATGACAATGTGAAAGAAGTTTGTTTGAAATATTTGCAAATTTATAAAAATAAAAACCAAAAAAAATCCCATGTACATAAGTATTCACAGCCTTTGCCCAATACTTTGTTGAAGCACCTTTGGCACCATTTACAGCCACAAGTCTTTTTGAGTATGATGCTACAAGCATGGCACACCTATTTTTGGACAGTTTCTCCCATTCTTCTTTGCAGGACCTCTCAAGCTCCATCACATTGTATGGGAAGCATCGGTGCACAGCCCTTTTAAGATCTTTCCAGAGCTATTCAAACAGGTTCAAGTCTGGGCTCTGGCCGGGACACTCAAGGACATTCACAGAGTTGTCCCATAGCTACTCCTTTGTTATCTTGGCTGTGTGCTTAGGGTTGTTGTCCTGTTAGAAGATGAACCTTCCCCCCAGTTTGAGGTCCAGAATGCTCTCGAGAAGGTTTTCGTCAAGAATGTCTCTGTACATTGCTGCATTCATCTTTCCCTCAATCCTGACTAGTTTCCCAGTTCCTGCCACTGAAAACATCCCCACAGCATGATGCTGCCACTGCCATGCTTCACTGTAGGGATGGTATTGGCCAGGTGATAAACGGTGCCTGGTTTCCTCCAAATATGATACTTGCCATTCATCAGACCAGAGAATTTTGTTTCTTATGGTCTAAGAGTCCTTCAGGTGCCTTTTGGCAAACTCCAGGCGGGCTGGCATGTGCCTTTTACTGCGGAGTGGCTTTCGTCTTGCCACTCTATCATACAGGCCTGATTGGTGGAGTGCTGCAGAGATGGTTGTGCTTCTGAAAGGTTCTCCTCTCTCCACAGAGAAACACAGAGAAACACTGGAGTTCTGTCAGAGTGACCATTGGGTTCTTGGTCATCTCCCTGACTAAGGCCCTTCTCCCCTGAACATGTTTAGCCAGGCAGCCCACTCTCGCAAGAGTCCTGGATGGTTCCAAACTTCTCCCATTTACGGGTGATGGAGTCCACTGTCCTCATTGGGACCTTCAGTACTGCAGAAATGTTTCCGTGCCCTTCCCCAGATCTGTGCCTCCATACAAACCTTACCAAATGTCCAATCAACTGAGTTTACCACAGGGAGACTCCAATCAAGTTGTAGAAACATATAAAAGATGATCAGTGGAATCAGGATGCACCTGAGCTCCATTTTGATTGTCATGGCAAAATCTCTGTCGTCGTCCCCATGAAAGAACACTGTATTAAACAGGAAAAAAATACACTTTAGGAGAATATTTTCTTAAATTATTGTTACTCTCATAGCAATAATATTCTGGTTTGGATCTAAAATAATTTTGAACACTAAAAGAAACAAGAAAAAAATGCTAATGAAATGTCTTTCCTCTTTAGGAGAAAAAGGGAACTTGAGCAGTGTCTGTCCAAGAGAAAGCCCAATGCTGAAACATGTGACTTTGCCAGTTGGAGAAAATAATGCTCTCTTATCCAAGATTCTCAAAGAAATTGTATTCATCAGGGAGAATATAAAAAACAATGATGACGTTATTACAAAAGAATGGCTGCAAGTTGCTTACATACTAGATATCTTTATCTTCCGTATTTATCTATTTGTAATGATCACATTTGCAGTTTTATTGGTTGCTGTTTGGTCCATCAAGTTATAGGTTAAAACACTCTACTGGGTGCCATTGCTCTCATAGTGGAAGCAAGGTGCTATCAGTTCCATTCGATGTAACATAATTGGGACATTAATAGATAATGGTTTGTGGTACTTATAATTATATAATATTCCCTCTTTTGCATTTAGAGAAACCTTATACTAGTATAGTAATATTTTTAATGGCTACTGAAACAAAAGTTATGTTATGATTGTGTAATATGTTAAAGAAATCTGAAAGGGTTTACTTTTACTTCTTTAAAATGTTCCTACATATTTATTAATCATTGTTAAAAGATACCCGCTTAACCAGCCAGCCTGCAGCAAACCGAATTGACCCCGTCTAACATCTGTAAATTGAGATTCTCCAAAATTGGAGCATATATATCATAATGGATAGATTAAGGACAGGTATGCCTAGAGGGAACTCACCCCTTCTAAAAGGTACAGGGATACACTGGACAAAATGGCAGCGAAGGTATCCAGTGCACCCACATTCCAATTCACCAACAATACAAACAATTTGCAACCGCCTTAATCTATAACTAGTCTTTACAGAAAGGAGCACATGGAAGGGCAATGATTGTCAAAAAACAAATAAAATTTCCAGCTCACTTACCAGCCAGCCTGCACCAAACCAAACTGACGCTGTCTAATAGTTCAAGTTAAAAACAAGGGGTTTCGTTTGCAAATATATGTGTAAAATGCAAAGGCCATGTCTTGCTTCAAAAGAAAAAAAAACTGTATTTTTAATTTAGCATGTTATCTCCAAAACATAAAATACACTGGAGGGGCAAGAAAAGAGGGATAGGGCAGCGGGGAGGGATCCTTTATGGTATAATACTAAAAATAAGGGACCCCCTAGATACCACCCCCTCAATTCAATGAGTAAGGAGTACATATTACCCCTACTCATTCACAAAAAAGTAAATACTAAATAAACACACATAGCTTCCCGCAATGTAAAACCACTATCAATCATGTAGATCCACATAAATCACAATACCCGATGCCTGCTGACCCACTAAAAGAAAAAAAATCTGTCACCCCCTGACATGTCTGATCCAGTCACTTGACTCCAGCTGAATGTAATCTTCTGGCTATCGCCTTTACAATGAAAACAAAGGGGTTGGGTGTCCGGGTTACTGAAACATGACCATGTACAGTATGTCAATGACATCACAGTGATTGTACGGGTTTCATTAACCAAATAGACCTGAAGAGTCTGGTATATATTTTGTGGGAACTCATGCTTTTTTGTGTACCTAAAGTACCTGGTATGAATTATTGGGGGTAAGTGCCGGTTCACACTTGTGCGGCTGCGGAGATCGCATGTAATTTGGAGCGCACTGCTCCTTCATTACATGCGATCTCATGTGCGGTGCGAATTTCAGCCATACGCTTTGTATGGCTGAATTCGCACTGCATCCACACCAAAGACGCACAGGAGGCATTTTTTGAGCCGCATCAAAATCGGATCGCACAGTGGTTCACACTTGTGCGATCCGATTCTGTGCGTACTTGCAGATCGCACTGCAGATCGCAGATCGCACTGCAGAAAACAAATTGGCCTAAAATGTTCAAAAATTTTGATTTTTACATTTTTTTTTGAGAATTTCATATAAAAAAATGTGAAAAATATTGTTATTTTTTCAAAATTGTCGCTCTTTTTTTGTTTATAGCGCAAAAAATAAAAATCGCACAGGTGATCAAATACCCCCAAAATAAAGCTCTGTTTGTGGGGAAAAAAAAAAGTAAATTTAATTTGGGTGCAGTGTCGCAAGACCGCGCAACTGTCCATTAAAATCACGCAGTGCCAAATCGCAAAATAGGGTCTGGTCTTTGAGCAGCCAAATCTTCCGGGGCTGAAGTGGTTAATGTTGTGGGTTTAGTAACACTTTAAATCCTCCAAAAAAATAAAAATGAAAAAGCTTTGAAAAGGGACATTTGATTTTAATAGTAATGGGATTTGAAAACAGTTCTAATGAGCAAAACTCACTGCAGGATCTGTGTGATTGGTATGCAGTAACAGCTTGTTCTTTTTCTTTTTTTCCATTCCTGTGACATAGCTGTTGGCGATGCTAATATCAAAGTAAACAGTGCCTCTTCTCAAGACCTCCTATTTGACCTCTCATAGATACTGCCAGGTGCAATCAATAAAAATACCTTTAGGATGCCACTCTTATACTTAATATAATATTCATATGTAATTTAGTCATTTCTTTTTTATACCTCTTACAAACATCCCTGGTATCATTTCATGAACAGCTATGACACAGATATCCGTATTTACTATAGCACTGAAGATAGTTTTCCCCGTCTTTAATACCTTTAAAAATAAGTAGAAAACAGCTTTAAGCATCGCTTGTCACACGACTGAAATCCTCTGAAATAATCTGCTATGCAATTTAACATGAATATCAATTATTACTAGACTGTAATAAATGCAATGAAAAGACATCTTGTGTTGCCTTTCATCTTGGTGAGGATTTGTAATAAAGTGGTGCTGCTTTTGGTCATCTAGTGAGGCCTAAGGCAAAGAAAATTGAGAGCTGCTGGTTTGAAAACTGCAGGCAAATATTAAAAAAACAATCTCTATTAAACAATCTATATTCCATGATAAATACATTACATATCCACTGGGTGTAGCCAGACATGTGTCTTTTAGTGGCAGTAGTATTGCTGTCTTTCAATGACAGATCCCTGCCAGCTGCTGTCTGGAATTGTCATTGGAAATGATATCACCCAGTTTTCTGGGGCGCTGTGTTTACATTTCATCAGAGCCAGGGAACTATCATTTGTGATGGGAGTAGCAGCAGGGCAATATTATTGTGATTGATGTGCATCTACATTGCTGACGTGATTGATGTTGAATTTACATCAGGGCATGTTGTTTATTTATCTACTGTTTCAATGGGACTTTTTCTACCATTTCCATTTGTACTCCATGATCATTTATGAAGGGGGCAGGGCAAATATCTGGGGCTCCCTTCTTCTAAAGGAGACTTACAGGGTCGGATAAGCCCCCCAGACCTCCACATTACTTTCAGGGGCAGGATGTGGGGATGTGGCCTCTATCAACATCTACTTTACCATCAAGACCACCTAAAGTGCTTCGAAAAAGTAAAAAAAGTATTCATACCTTTTGAAATTTTCCATATTTTGTTATACTAATACCAAAAACTTAAATGTATTTTATTGTGCTTTTATGTGATAGACCAACACAAAGTGGCACATGATTATAAAGGAGATGGAAAATGATAAATAGTTTTCCATATTTTTTACAAATAAATATTTGAAAAATGTGGTGTACATTTGTATTTAGCCCCCTTGAGTCATTACTTTGTAGAAACGCCTTTCACTGCAATTACAGCTGCAAGTCTTTTTGGGGATGTCTCTACCAGCTTTTCCTTCCAGAGAGAGACATTTTTGCCCATTCTTCTTTGCAAAATACCTTAAGCTCTGTCAGACTGGATAGAAAGTGTCTGTGAACAGCAACTTTCAAGTCTTGTCACAGATTCTCAATTGGATTTAGGTCTGGACTTTGACTGGGCCATTCTAACACATGAATATGCTTTGATCTCAACCATTCAATTGTAACTCTGGTTGTATGTTTAGGGTCATTGTCCTGCTGGAAGGTGAACCTCCGCCCCAGTCTCAATTCTTTTGCAGACTCTAACAGGTTTTCTTTTAAGATTGTCCTGTATTTGGCTCCATACAATTTCCAATCAACTCTGACCAGCTTCCCTGTCCCTGCTGAAGAAAAACATCCCCACAACATGATGCTGCCACCACCATATTTCATGGTGGGGATGGTGTGTTCAGGATGATGAGCAGTGTTAATTTTTCTGCCACACATAGCATTTTGCTTTTAAGCCAAAAAGTAAAATGTTGGTCTCATCTGACCATAGCACCTTCTTCAACATGTTTGCTGTGTCCCCCACATGGCTTCTCGCAAACATCAAACAGGACTTCTTATGTTCTTTCAACAATGGTTTTCTTCTTGCCACTCTTCCAAAAAAGCCAGATTTGTGGAGTGTACTACTAATAGGTGTCTTGTGAACATATTCTCTGACCTGAGATGTGGATCTCTGCAGCTCCCCCAGAGTTACCATGGGCCTCTTGGCTGCATCTCTGATTAATGCTCTCCTTGCCCGGCCTGTCAGTTTAGGTGGTTGGCCATATCGTAGTATGTTTGCAGTTGTGCCGTACTCTTTCCAGTTTCGTATGATGGATTGAACAGTGCTCGGTGAGATGTTCAAGGCTTGGGATGTTTTTTATAATCCTGCTTTAAACTTCTCGACAACTTTATCCCTGACCTGGTTGGTGTGTTCCTTGGCCTTCATGATGCTGTTTGTTCACTAAGGTTCTCTAACAAACCTCTGAGGACTTCACAGAACAGCTGTATTTATACTGAGATTAAATTACACACAGGTGGACTCTATTTACAATTTAGGTGACTTCTGAAGGCAATTGCTTCCACTAGATTTTAGTTAGGGGTATCATAGTAAAGGGGGCTGAACACAAGTGCGCGCCACACTTTTTAGATATTTATTTTTTTTAAATGTGGAAAGCCATTTATCATTTTCCTTCCACTTCACTGTTATGTGTCACTTTGTGTTGGTCTATTCATAAGGGATTGCATAAGAGAATGGACTATACTGGCACACCATAATCTTACAACAGACTAAAATTGTCTAAAAATTATTTTTATTATAATTCCTTTAAAAACATTACACAAGTGTGAAAAAATATAGATACAAGTTAATAATTTCAACAAGGACAGGCATTCTAAGTGTTAAATATTTTTGCCTAACAAAATTATTGCAATTAGAGAACCCACAACCAGGGTATTCCAAAATAGCAGCAAGGATGAACAAACAACACCACAGGAGCATGTCCGAAGTTTTGGGGTACCCTTAGCAATCCCTTACTAATTGATTTAGTAAGAGGAACAGATATATACATTAGTGTCCACAGTGCCACTCTGTGATGACACTCAAAAATTATATTGTGTTGGTCTATCATATAAAATTCCAATAAAATACATTTAAGTTTTTGGTTTTAACATGACAAAATGTGGAAAATTTTAAGGAGTATGAATACTTTTTCAACACACTCTAGGTAGTCATGTAAAGTAGATGTTGATAGGGGCCACATCGCCACATCCTGCCCCCAAAAGGGGTATGAATACTTTTTCAAGGCACTATACATTTTCTGATGTCGAGTAATACATTTTTTTTTATTATAGTTTTGATCTTTATGCAGATCTCGGCACGTTTAGGAAACCTCAGATGCACTTATCTCTAAATATTGAAATATGCCACACAGAGCTTTACTTGGAAGATAGATATGATTAGACAGACTGAGAGTTACAGTACTGTGCAAAAGTTTTAGGCATGTGTGAAGAAGTGCTGTAAAGTAAGAATGCTTTCAAAAATATATATTGTAATTGTTTATTTTTATCAATTTACAAAATGCAGCGTGAGTGAACAAGTGAGCGAACAGAGGAAAAATCAAAATCAAATCATTATTTGGTGTACCCTTTGTTTTCAAACCAGCATCAATTCTTACACTTGCACACTGTGTACACTAAAGCCCCATACACACAGATCGAATGTCAGGTGGCATTGGCTAGTTCAATAGAAACCGGCAAACATTCGGCTTGTGTGTACTGCAGCCGGTTCGGCTGGCTTCTGTCAAAGGGGCATGACCAAAAAAGATCTGCTGACCAGCTCCCGTTCAGGACTCTCTGTCAATGGCGAGAGAGCTGACTGGAGTGTTCTGTAGGGGGGCCATTCCCCTGTCAGAACACAATAGAGCAGGGGATATCGCTGTACTAACATCGGATTGAGACATCCGACCAGAGCTATTCGGTTTTTTTTTGTTTTTTTTCATCAGCCCACTGGGTTGAACGAACAAAAATAAAAAACTGGCAATGTGTACTAGGCTTTACACAAAGTCAGGGATTTTGTAGGACTAGAGTCAGGTGTATAGTTAATCAAGTATACCAAGCAGGTGGTGATGATCATCAATTTCATATGTAGGTTCAGTCATTAACTTAAACAGAAACAGCTGTGTGGGAGGATTAAAACTGGGTGAGGAACAGCCAAAAACAGGTTCATGTCACAGGTCATAGACCATGGCAATACTGAGCATAGCAAAAAGACGAGAGGTCATTATACTGCATCAGCAAGGTCTCTCCCAAGCAAAGATTTCAAAGCAGAATGGGATATTAAGATGTGCTGGTCAAGCTCTTTTGAAGAAGCACAAAGAAACAGGCAACGTTGAAGAAAGTAAGTGCAGTGGCCAAACAATGAAAGGTAATGCAGCAAATGAAAGACACATCATGCTTACTTCCCTTCATCATCGAAACATGTCCAGCAGTGCCATGTGCACAGAACTGGTGGGACCCAGGTACACCCATCTACTATCAGAAGAAGTCTGGCCAGAAGTGGTCTTCATGGAAGAATTTCAGCCAAAAAGACATACCCAGACATGGCAAATAATTGGGGGCCCCCTATTCTAAAGGAGACTTCCAGAATCTGATAAGTCCCCCAGACTATTACTTTACTTTTGGGGACAGAATGTGGGGATGTGGCCATTGTCCTCAATATAGGGACAAGGTGCCTTGCAAGGGGGGAGGCTTGACCACCCCGTTCCTTGAAAAGTACCCTCTATAGGTTGAGGGCTTGTGGTTTGGAATGGTTCAGGGGCTGCATACTCACTGCCCCCTCCACCCACTTTTATGGCAAGCCAGGCTTTATTGCAAATGACAGATTCCTGTTACAACTGGAATGTAAAAAAAAAAAGGTTGGGGGATCCAGGGAAATGTCATTGATTAACTACATCAACCAGGATTTCCAACCCCTTTGCTTACAGACAGAAGCTAGAGGGGATCTGTCATTTAGAGGCCGTAGTAATACTGCTGCTAAATTACAGAACCACTGGGGTTTTGACCAACAGAAGTAGGCAGCAATCTGTTTATTTAACAGTGATATACTGCTACTGCCACTGCGGATGCAGCCACTAAATGACAGATCTTTAGGCGCTGTTTGTAAATGCAAATTATCCATTTAAAGGAGTACATCATATTGCATCTGCAATGTCAAGTGTAGCTTTACCAAAACATAAACGTAACAACATTTTGTATTTTCAATGTTTCCCTTTAGGTCACATTAACAGAACCCCACCCCACTGAACAGTATTTTTTATAGTTTCTTTTTAAATTCATTGGTATATGCCCTCCATGGCAACACTCAGCTAAACATGCCCTTTTAAAGAAAAGTTTGCAAATTAGCACTGAAAAGGGCCAGACAAAATTAACAAATGTCTGTAACAAAAGTAACAAGTAACATAAATACGAACAATTTTGTGCACGTGTTTTTGCACTTTGCACAATATTGGGACTATTGGATGATATCAATTTTTTTGATTTTAATTTTAATTTTATCAACTTGCATTTTTGTATTCTATATATATTTTCTATTTTTTATATATATATAACAATTTTTTGGAGGACACCAATTTATGATCTGTTTTAATATATTTTAATATTTTTTAGCACTATATTTTGCATTTATCAGATAGTATAATTTGATTTATCGTACTTATTTGCACCTTGCACTTTATATTTACACATCATATTTTTTGTACGGTCACACCTGAGCACATTTGACACTTTATTCACATGTTATGTTATCAGATATTTTTGCACATAAGATTTTTGCTTTGCATATGTGATACTTTACCTTTAGGCAGCACCACCATACCTTTCCTTTTTCACATTACTATACCCCTTGGGGTATTCTAGGTAGGCAGTAGCTTCTATATTTCTGAGATATCCTAGCGCGGAATCTATACTTATTTCCAAAAGTAACAAGACTCAGCTCCTGTTGAGTTCAATAGGGTTCAATGCTAATGTTCAGTTTTATTGAATATTTTCCTATGTTTTGCCAAATTTCCTGCAAACCAAACTTTAAAATGTTCACTCCTTTCTACTGGAAAGTGAACAGTTCACATAAATATAAATAATGTATACCTGCTTGGATTGAATTTCACCTAAATCTTTTACTCTAGTTTTAGTATACAGTATATTAGTAGTTACATATCTTACTTTGTTTATTATGAAATATATGTATAATTACAATATACTATTTTGTTTCAGATTTTTAAGTCTGTTGCATACTTTTAGGTATATATGAAGCACTTACAAAATCTCTCATCTACAATGAGTTGGACTGCATAGAGAAAACATAGAAGAATATTATTATGAATTATGTATCTAAGCAATAATTAACATTTGGGAGGAGTCATATAAGGTAGCTTTGGATATATTGCCAGGAAGAGGGGAAGTCAAGCGCAAAGGTTTATAAAGCATGGGAGAGCTTAAATTATCAGAAAAAGGAAGCAGAATGCAGGGATGACATTGGAGTTGAGACCAAGGCATGGACCTCACCATAACATTGGACTAACAAAAAGAAAACGAATAGGCATTGAACAGTTTGAGGGTAATCTATATCCTTGATTAATCACGGGCAACAAACTTAGGACAACAAAAGCTAATAGCTTTAAAGCAAAAAGAGTCGATGTCCCAGCAGATATATAATTAGATCAAAAGTTAAAAGAAGAATCAAGATTCTGCATTGGTGAAAATTTAGGATTACCACTCCCAATGGATCACCGATGGATTGTATTTGCTTTTTTAATGCTTGTGATACCTATAGGTGAGTTTATCAATATATATATTCAGTATGACAAGACAGATAGGAAATTAGAATGTAAATAGAAAATAATCTAATAACAATCTAGTTAGTCATAGCCTGTATTTTTTTAACTTAATAAAGTTTATGTAAACCCTAACTGGATGTTTAGTTCTCTCCAGCAATCCTATATTTAAAAAAAAAATTGTCTATTTATAAAACAATTCTGTTTTTGCTCTTTTTTATTCTTGTTTTGGGTCCCAGTGCTGATCCAGTCTTTTTCAGACACTTCTTATCTACATATGTTAGCTATAGCATTAATTATAGATCATTGGTCTTGATCTTGGTGACAAACAGTGGTTACTGGCTGCACAATGTGTATTGGCAAAGCTGCTTGTAGTTTCCACCAGGAGCACATATGACAGGTTGTCAACACGGGGGCACCAATGGGAGACAGGGACAGAGTGTTGTCACCTTTTAACAGAAGGTGCCTGAACAGGGACTTTCATGGCAGAATAAACAAGCATTATTTTAATGAAAGCTTGCAGGAGAGGAAGTTGTAATCAAAACGATTATAAAATAAAGAAAAAACTAGATCTAGGTCAATGCCAGGTTAGTGTTAGGGTCACTGCAAGGCTCAAAGGTCAAGATTGGGGTCAAAGGTTAGGGTCTTTTAAGATATATAAAAACAGCGCTACTAGGCATAAAATAATAAAATAAGTGAAATATATCAGTGACAAAATGTAAAATTATTTTACCAAAAAATACAATACATGTGCTTAAATCATTAAAAGTCCAAATTTATAATGCCAAAAATTGCATTGTTGTGCTAAATAAGGTGCAGTCCAAAGAAAGTTTTTCACTTATGGATATTCGTGCTGAAAAAAGTGCTTGTAGTGCTCCACACAAGTGCCAAGGTGCCTCCACACAGAACCCTTTTGGGGATGCACTCACCAAATACAGGAAAAATTCAAGCCTTAAAGGTTAGGGTCTGCATATTTTGGGTAGGTTTTTTTTTTGGAAGTATTTTTTAAAATTAGTATCAGGGTCGGTTAGTGTTAGTTTCAGTGTGTTTTAGGCCCGGTTCACACTGGGGCGATCCGACTTGGGGGGGCGACCTCCGAGGTCGCGGTGCGAGCAGCACGCCGCGACCTCGGAGCGGCCGCCACGGATTTCATAACATTGAAGTCTATGGCGGTCGCCTCCGGGTCGCCCCAAAGAAGCTCCGGACCCTTTTTCTAAGTCGGAGCGACTTGTGTCGCTCCTATTAGAATGGGTCCTCAGCTTCCCTATGGAAGGCGACCTACGGCGACCTGTGAGACGACCAGGTCGCCTCACAGGTCGCCTTAGTGTGAACGGGGACTTAGGAAGGATAAAAAAAGAAAAATGTTGATTCTGGGTCCTACTATGGAAACAAACAACAAATAACATACACATATTTGGTACCGCTGTGATCCTCAGGAGCAGGAGAATTTATTTTGTCTTGTTCTTTGGTGGTAAATTATGGTAATAGCAAAAAATATACAACTCATTTTTAAAAAATGACCTTTTTACTGTTTTGTGCCAGGTTTCCTTCGATAACAATAATTAAACAAAAAATCAGGAGATATCTTTAATCATTTACCACCAAAGCAAAGCCCACTTTGTCCTGAAAAAAACAAAGTATAATCCACCTACACAAAGTAGTCGCGACGATACGTACAGTTTTACTAACACATGTAAGCATTGCAAAATTGTGATCAGGCATTACTGTCAGTGAATATACCTAAAAGAGGTATATCCCTCGCGCCATGGAATGGAGTTGTGACCTAAAAGTGTGACCTGTAGAAGTGTAAAAGAATGCAGCAGCTGAGGAATGATAAAGTGAGTGAAAATATAATTAGCCTCTCATAGAGGGGCTACCTACAGCGCTTGCCTAAATACTCAATCAAACAAAATATAATTCATAAATATATATATAAAGTGCTGATTGTGCATAAATGGACCGTGATAAAGGTGCTCTGTATCAATATAAATTAATTATTTTATACTAGATAGACAAATTGCAGCAAAAATAAGTTGCATGAATATATATAAAGCGCAAAAATGTGCATAAATAAATTGTGGTAAAAGTGCTCTGTATCTGAAAAAATAGATTTAAATATAAATAAATAAATATGCTGGATATACAAAATGAGTGCTATAACGACCAATAAATAGTACAAAGAAACAAGCTTGATAGAAAATCTTGTGCAAAGTGAAGAAAACAGTTCTATGCAGATTGAAGTGCAGGTGCTAAAAAGTGATCTTCCCCGTCAGCCTTGTATAGGCTAGATTGCACCGACAGATGTGATTCAAAAGTGGTTATGAATGGGCCACTCACCAAATGTTGCTGGTCCTGATTGCTATATAGCAACAAGACCATGCAGCGGAGGGTAAATATACTTGAAAGTATCTGAAGACCGCAACATTCTGACGAAACGCGAGTAAGGTGGAACGCACGCTGTCATGGGAGCCGAGTGGAACGCAAGCCGGTATTTACCGCTCTCCACTCGTGAGCTCCATTTTTAGCTGGCGTTTTATTGTTTTAACTTATAGTTTATATTTTAAAAAAGTTTATTAAAGCCTTTGAAACGGTAATACACTATCTGGAGCTTTCTTTCAATTCCACTAATCCGACCGGACCCACGGAAGGAGGCCAATTAGGAGAGGGCAGTCCGGAGCATTGGGGCACCACAACGCCCACCACGCACCACAACGCCCAGCGGAACCTACCCTGGTCCAGGTGGCCAGACAAGCGGTATTTGGTCTTAATACTATAAGGTATATAAGACCCATTTTATCTTGTGAGTGTGTTATTTTATTACCCCCCACGATGACAACAAGTACCAGCGCCTGACCGTTTGAAGATTGAGCACAGAGCACCTGCACTTTATATATTTTTTTGCACCCAAGGATAACCTGCATAATTGCACCACAAGTCACCCATGAACTGTATTTTATGAGGATTCCTATGAACCATTTTTTTGAGCACTAATTGAACAAATCATCACAGAAAGACTTGCACTTTCCATCACCCATGAATTCCTGTCATTTTTGCTTTTGATTCATATTGTCTGTATATGTATTTGCACTGTTATATCATTTAATTCTATTTTTTAGAATTTTAAGTAATTTTTACAGTACACAAAAACCTAATTAAGAAACATAGGGGTACCAGTATTTGCCATCTACTGTCAATTGTGCTGCATCTATTGGTATTTAAAACACATCCTTCTCATTTGATATTTATATTGATTTTCACCACTAGCACATTAGGCACTTTACAGGTTGTTATATCATTTGTATGCACCACTAGCACTTTATAAGATTGCTTTCAGCAACAGTACCCAAGGCCTACCTACCATAATATCTTATTGCAATATCTGCACTGGTTAAGCACCTTTCTAGCTTCCAAACCACCTACAGCAAGCGCTATATCTAGCCCCCCTATTTGTGGCTATAACATAAGGCCATGCAGCGCCTGTGTCACTCATATACAATATCACTCATTTTGTATATCCAGCATATTTATTTATTTATATTTAAATCTATTTTTTCAGATACGGAGCACTTTCACCACAATTTATTTATGCACATTTGCACTATATATATTCATGCAACTTATTTTTGCTGCAATTTGTCTATCTAGTATAAAATGCATCAGGCAATACTATTTGTTTTACCCTCCATCACATTTAAAAAAGCACTGTTTTTTAAATGTTTTATGCATTCCAAAAATTAAACGATAAAAAATACCTAAAAGAGGAATGGATATTTTTGTCAAAAAATATGTTTTTCACAAAATTTTAAAAATATTCGAAAAATTGGAAATAAATAAGGGAAAGGGGAAACTAGGAATAAAATAGATGGAGCAGAACATGAAGAGAAAGACACTTAGCTTGTAAAGACCAGATAAGATGGTGAGTGAGTTTGGTACACCAAGTGGCAAAACTGTTTAAGTTGTATAATGTGCTTTGTCAGAATCCAGCATAGGCTAAGTAAAAAGACACAATTTTTGGGTGACGACAACATCCAAAAGACAAAAAGTGAGCATGCACTTCATCTCTGGAAATCAAGGCCAAACAAAACCACCAAACAAAGGCAATACACTGATGATATTCAGCAATATTGTATACAGAACATGGAAAAGCAGGGGCAGTATGTAAGCAGCAACATAAATATGCACATGGACACATATAGAGTTCCTTTCCTAAGTTATCAGACTCAGTTTGAAGTGATATCCCTGTAAAAATAGGTAGGATTATTTTTCTACATAGTCTCTAAGTACCCTCGAAGACCCAAAAACTTTTATCAGCAGTATTGCAAGAATTTTAATACCTCCAAGTAAAATGATTTCTGCCAAAATTAGCTATGACGGCACCAAAATAGTATTTGTTTATCCCAAAATGCACACCTGATATGTTTTACATTAGAGAACAGTTGATAGTGTCATTGGGCAAGATCAGATAGGGCATTCATGATTACTTAATACATTATCTTGATGAAAAAAAAATTCTTTGTTCAAATTTTCTTGGCTTTCTCTGGCTTTTTATCTAATTTTGTCAACATTGTTTTCATCCTTTGAGTGCAAGAGTCTCATGAATTATTGACCAATAAATCAGCTATGATGGAACTTTCACAATATTTGATGAATGGGTACAACAAGGACGTAAGACCTGTGAAAAACTGGAGAAAGCCTATTACAGTTTACATAAAGATCGCAATATATGCCATTCTTGAAGTGGTAAGCTCCTTTTTTTTTTTTTTTTTAATTGACGGGCTCTTAACATTTGATCTGTAAAATTTGTAAATAACAAGTGATCTGACAGAAAAAATCTTCGCTATGCTACAGGTATGTTTTTTAATGATACATGTACAGCTAAATGATTTTATAACCAATGCTTTATTTTATACAGTGCCTTGAAAACGTATTCATGCCCCTTGAAATTTTCCACATTTTGTCATCTTACAACCAAAAATGTTTTTTATTGTTTTTTTTATGTGATAGACCAACACAAAGTGGTACATAATTGTGAAGTGGAAGTAAAATGATGAATGGTTTTCAATATTTTTTACAAATAAATATCTGAAAAGTGTGGTGTGCATTTATATTCAGCCCTCCTTTATGCCCCATACACACGTGCAGATTATCTGCAGACTTTTGTCTGCAGACTTACCAAAACCATATAATATGAGGTCAAACCTAAACACTTTCAATTTGTAGGCAATCCGGCAGGCCCTTGCACTACATAGAAAAGGTAAGTCTGCAGACAAAAGTCTGCAGATAATCTGCACGTGTGTATGGGGCATTACTCTGATTCCCCTAACTAAAATCTATTGGAACCAATTGCCTTCAGAAGTCACCTAAATACGGTCCACCAGTGTGTAATTTAATCTCAGTATAAATACAGCTGTTCTGTGAAGCCCTCAGAGGGTTGTTAAAGAACCTTAGTGAACAAACAGTATCATTAAGGCTAAGGAAAACACCAGACAGGTCAGGGATAAAAATGTGGAGAGGTTTAAAGCAGGGTTAGGTTTTAAAAAAATATCCCAAGTTTTGAACTTTTCACAGAGCACTTTTCAATCCATCATCCAAAAAAAGCATTACTAATTTATGGCACAACTGCAAATCTACCAAGACATGGCTGTCCACCTAAACTGATAGGTTGAACATTGGGAGCATTAATCAGAGAAGCAGCAAAGAGGCCCATGGTAACTCTGGAGGAGCTCCAAAAAACAATAAGGTGAAACCACCCTTCTCCTGCGCTTGGCATCCAAGCCCCTCAACCACACTCCTCACGGGACTGACAAATGGCTTCTTAGATGGCTACTGTCTTGCTGCCCTTAATGGACTGGGGTCGTCCACCGGTACTACAAGTAAAAAGAACAAAGAAAGGGCGCACCGACCTAGCGCATTATCCTCAATAAAAGGCTTTATTTATGTAACATTAAAAAATGGCTACTCACAGACGTGGATAAACATAAGGCGTGTCAAGCTGATTTGCTCAATTGTCCGTGTTTAGTCCATATAATCGTCCATGACCGATGAGATGACTGACGCGTTTCGAGGCATAGCCTCTTCCTCCTTCCTAGGAGGAAGAGGCTATGCCTCGAAACGAGTCAGTCATCTCATCGGTCATGGACGATTATATGGACTAAACACGGACAATTGAGCAAATCAGCTTGACACGCCTTATGTTTATCCACGTCTGTGAGTAGCCATTTTTTAATGTTACATAAATAAAGCCTTTTATTGAGGATAATGCGCTAGGTCGGTGCGCCCTTTCTTTGTTCTTTTTACTTGTAACTCTGGAGGAGCGGCAGAGATCCACAGGTCAGGTGGGTGAATCTGTCCACAGGACAACTATTAGTGTTTACACTCCACAAATCTGGACTTCATGGAAGAGTGGCAAGAAGAAAGTCACTGCCAGTGGTGGCTGGTGCTCAAAATTTTTTTTTGGGGGGGGGGGGGCGCAAACAGAAAAATGTAATAGGCAATGCTTTGCCGCAAAAAAAACGCTGTAAAATATTGCGTGACTTTGCGGTCACAAAAGTGTGAAAGGGGCCTTCAGTAATTAAGGTATAGTGTGCCCCCTTTCCATGCAGAGAGACCAGCGTGCCCCCTTTCAATGCAGAGAGACCAGCGTGCCCCCTTTCAATGCAGAGAGACCCGCGTGCCCCCTTTCAATGCAGAGAGACCAGTGTGCCCCCTTTCAATGCAGAGAGACCAGCGTGCCCCCTTTCAATGCAGAGAGACCAGCATGCCCCCTTTCAATGCAGAGTGACCAGCGTGCCCCCTTTCAATGCACAGGGACCAGCGTGCCCCCTTTCAATGCACAGTGACCAGCATGCCCCCTTTTAATGCACAGAGACCAGTGTGCCCCCTTTCAATGCACAGTGACCAGTGTGACCCTTTCAATGCACAGTGACCAGCGTGCCCCCTTTCAATGCACAGTGACCAGTGTGCCCCCTTCAAAACAGTGACCAGCGTGCCCCCTTCAATGCAGTGACCAGCGTGCCCCCTTTCAATGCAGTGACCAGCATGCCCCCTTCAATGCAGAGACCAGAGTGCCCCCTTCAATGCAGTTACCAGCGTACATGCCCCCTTCAATGCAGAGACCAGCGTACATGCCCCATTCAATGCAGTGACCAGCGTACATGCCCCCTTCAATGCAGTTACCAGCGTACATGCCCCCTTCAATGCAGAGACCAGTGTACATGGCCCATTCAATGCAGTGACCAGCGTACATGCCCCCTTCAATGCAGTGACCAGCGTGCATGCCCCCTTCAATGCAGTGACCAGCGGGGCTGAATACAAATGTACACCACACTTTTCACATATTTATTTGTTAAAAACCATTCATCATTTTCCTTTCACTTCACAATTATGTGGCACTGTGTGTTGGTCTATCACATAAAATCCCAATAAAATACATTTACATTTTTGGTTGTAATATGACAAAATGTGGAAAATTTCAAGGGGTATGAATACTTTTTAAGGCACTATTTATACAAATTGTGCTGCTGGGATTAGTAGAAAAGGCAGTAAAATAAAAACTTAAGCAATTTAGGACAATAGGATAAATAAATAATAATAAAAACAATTATATAAAATACATACTGTATATAAACTACTGTTACTCAAGAAATACTGAAACTTTGCATACTTATAAATCCAAAGACAGATTTATTGGAATTCTCATTTGATTTCTAAGTGGGTCTGCAGCATCTTACCACATGATTCTCTGATGTGCAACCTACCCCTTATTCTTTGTGTTCATCTCTAATTTGGATACTAGCAATGACAGTAATTAGAATAGCAGGGCAGCCAGTGCATAGGGTTAATGCCAGAAAGAAAATGAAAGCTATTCAATTGATGTGATGTAAAATATAAGCCTGTTAAAATGCAAACTTTTTGTGTGGCTGAAATGTATTTTGTTCCGGCACTAGATTACTATACCATGATATAAAATAAAGAAAGCAATGATCGTGTAAAAAAAAAAAAGTGTTTTCTTTGAGAATTTTAGAACTAGAATTAACCCCCAGTTACTATAGCAATCAAGTTACCGTATGCTTCCTTTGTGGATAATTTGAATCAAGCATCTTTTTCAGATTTTAACCCCTTTCAATCAGTTTTTGATGGCAAAAAAGGACCAAATGGATAAATATAACCGACTTCTAACAGTAAATATATCAACAATGTCGGTGCTAGGTTGCTTTATTTCATTTTTGGTAATTTTGCAATTGAAATCAGGTAAATTTGCAATTGAAATCAGGTTGAAAGAGGTTAAAACGGCCTGAATATTTGTGTTTATTGCTAATAATAGTTTGTTTGTTAGGGCAAAGTTTGCAGAAGTGTTAGGGCAATGTTGCAGGAAAGAAATTTCAAGCCCACTGTCCCATACATGGCCTTGTTGCAGCATTTATCCCCCTGTTTAATTGCCAGGCACCATGTGAGAGCAGCTAAATTAAATTTGCCATTTCACCCTCACCCTATAACAACTATTAGTAGTGTATAAAAGGTGTTGTGAGCAAGCACGAATTGTTTGTGTAAAACGCGTCAACAGTGTTCTGTCTTTTGTCTGGCAAGGTGACTAACAAAGAATTTTAACTGCTTCCGGACCGCCCGCTGCCTTTTTACTGCGGCAGTGCGGCCCTCCTGCGCGAACCGACGTAGACCTACAGGCAGCTAGGGGGCGAGCGTGTGCCGTAGGTGGCGTGCTTCCGCCCCCACTCGGCAGTGGGGAAGTCGATGCACGGGGCAGAATGCTCGAATTGCTGCCTGCCAGAGAGAGAAGAATGGTCAGCTGTTGTAAAAACAGCTGACCGTTCTTCTCCCTGGAATGATCATAGAGCCCCTGTGATCCTTCTATATAGGATCACAGGTCTCTATAGTCATTTCACAAGCCACGCCCCCCCCCCCCACAATTAGAATCACTCCCCTAGGCTCACATTTAACCCATTGATTACCCATAATGTTAACCCCTTCCCTGCCAGTGTCATTATTACAGTACCAGTGCATATTTTTAGCACTGATTACTGTAGTAATGTCACTGGTCCCCCCAAAAGTGTCAAATGTCAGTTAGGGGTCCGATCTGTCTGCCGCAATGTTGCAGTCCCACTAAAAATCGCAGATCGCCGCCATTACTAGTAAAAAAAAAAAAAACAATAAAAATGACATAAATCTTTCCCATAGTTAGTAGACACAATAACTTTTGTGCAAACCAATCAAAATACGCTTATTGCGATTTTTTTTTTTTACCAAAAATATATAGCAAAATACACAATTGGCCTAAAATGTTAAAAAATTTAGATTTTTAATTTTTTTGGGGGGAATATTATATAGCAGGAAGTGAAAAATATTTATTTTTTTTTTTTTCAGAATTGTCGCTCATTTTTTGTTTATAGCGCAAAAAAATAAAAATCACAGAGGTGATAAAATACCACCAAAAGGAAGCTCTATTTGTGGGAAAAATAGGACATCAATTTTATTTGAGTACAGCGTTGCACGACTGCGCAATTGTTCGTTAAAATAACGCAGTGCCGAATCGCAAAATATGGCCTGGTCATTAAGGGGGAAAATCTTCCGGTCCAGAAGTGGTTAAAGGCTTCCATTCCATTGTGGTGTGCGGCAATCTCTTTCCTTTTATCTGTATAAAAGGGGCTGACAAGGTTTTCCACTGTGTCCCCAATATCACCAATGAGCTGACACCAGATGTTGCAGGTATTTAGTCATTTGCAAGAAACACATGAACATTTCACTGGTTTCAGCATAAGGAACCCCAAAGTGCCACGTTTGGGACTATAATCTATATATGTTCCTCCTAGGAGGTGCAAATTTGGAAAGAGACACTTTCTAAGAACTTTATATAATCAAACAACATAATCAACACATGGATTTATTTTTTCAGGATGAGAAAAAACAACTGCTGAAATCTTACATTTGGTACAATCAGGTAATATTTTCACCACTCAAACATATCTGTTAGTTTAATGATTTATATCTGTGCATAGAAGGAAATCATAGATGTCCATTATCATCTGTATCCAGACGTTATAAAAGGCAGTCTACAACAGTCGTGCATGCCTTCAGGAGAAAAATATTTCAATTCTAGAATATTCCCCAAAATAAAATAGTAATGGGATTGTTTGCATGTCTTTCCTTCCTCCCTGCCAGAAAGGAAGAAAGATTTTTAACATGTTCTGCCCTTATGAGGGGGTGTAGGGAAGAGAAGACTGCAGATAAACAAGTAAAACTTATGTAGGAGGATATGTTTACAACCATGATGGGGTTTCTTTTAATAAGGGCATGTGTCTGCTGTAAAACTAAACTTCTTTTTTTGTACAGTCTTGGGTGGATGAGTTTCTTCAGTGGGATCCAACAAAGTTTGACAACTTGACTCGTATTTCCATTCCCACTCGATCAATATGGCTTCCAGACATTATGGTTGAAGAATCGTAAGTATCATTACTTAACTTTTGTAATGTGAGGGCATAGTGTTCAAAAAAAGAAATGAGTATAACGATAATGTTTAGATAAATGAATACTTAGGGGTTGGTTTACTAAAGCTGGAGAGTGCAAAATCTAGTGCAGCTCTGCATACAAACCAATCAGCTTCCAGTTTTTATTTTCAAAGCCTAATTAAACAAGCTGAAGTTAGAAGGTGATTGGCCACCATGCACAGCTCCACTAGATTTTACACTCTCTAGCTTTAGTAAATCTACCCCATACTGTACATAAATGTATACATTGAACATACCATTAGAATCTGTGTATTACAGTTAGTAAAGTCCATAGCAAACCAACATTTCAGATTTTGGGCAGATGCTGTAGAGTTAAAGTGTATCTATACCCAAAACCGTTTATGGGTTTTGGATAGCATGGGAAAGGATTAGAGCTCCTATAAGGATTTACTGCCATTGGGGGACTCCATTGGAGAGATTCCTTCACTTCCTGTCTAGTGAAAAGGTTATCCCCAGAACAGAAAGTTTTTATTGTTGTCTCTTTCCATGTTTCTGATTTTCCCTCACTTCTTCATTCCTGTAAATTTGTAGGTTAGATTTGGTGTACTACTTCATAAACAAACCCCCTAAATAGGTTTTTAATAGTATTAAAATCCATCAAGCAGTTCAATGACCCTAAACCTGAACTCGGGTATGAAATCTAACCTTGCAGTGGGGCCCATCACACTGCAAAGTTAAACCACTTAAGGACCGCCCACCGCAGTTTTACTGTGGCAGGAAGCCCCTCCTGCGCGAACCTACGTAGTAATATGTCGGTCACGCACCTGGTGCTAGAGGGCGAGCACGCACCACTGCCGGCGCGCTCCCGCCCCCACTCGGCAGCAGGGACTCCGATGCATGGTGCTAGCAGCACCAATTGCCACCGGCCACGTGCGATCGCTCCCCGCTGAGAGAGAAGGACGGTCAGCTGCTGTAAACACAGCTGACCGTTCTTCTGTCTGGAATGATCACAGAGCACCTGTGATCCTTCTATATAGGATCACAGGTCTCTATGATCATTTCAAAAGCCCCTCCCCCCCCACAGTTAGAAACACTCCCCTAGGCTTACATTTAACCCCTTGATCACCCACTAGGTTAACCCCTTCCCTGCCAATGTAATTATTACAGAAACAGTGCATATTTTTAGCACTGATTACTGTAGTAATGTCACTGGTCCCCACAAAAGTGTAAAATATGTCAGTTAGGTGTCCGATCTGTCCGCTGCAATGTCGAAGTTCTGATAAAAAATCGCAGCTCGCTGGCATTACTAGTAAATAAATAAATAAAAATGACATTAAATCTTTGCCCTAGTTTGTAGATGTGATACATTTTGCACAAACCAATCAAAATACGCTTATTGTGATGTTTTTTACCAAAAATATGTAGCAGAAATCAAATTGGCCTAAAAGGATGAAACATTTTGATTTTTTTTTTATTGTAATATAGCAGAATTTCAGAATTGTTGCTCTTTTTTTGTTTAAAGCGCAAAAAATAAAAATCGCAGAGGTGATCAAATACCACCAAAAGAAAGCTCTATTTGTGGGGAAATAAAGGATATTAATTTTATTTGGGTACAGTGTCGCACGACAATAACAAAAAATGCCCGCGTTATTAAGGCTGCATTCACACTTGAGCGTAGCGTTTTTTACCGCGATTTTACAGCGATTTTTACCGCGATTTTACCGCGATTTTTTCAGGCGTTTTTCATTGACATCTATCAAAAACGCTGGTAATCAGCCCAAAAAGAAGCTCATGTACTTTTTTTAGCTACAGGCGTTTTGCAAAACGCTCAGATGTGAACAGGGGCCATTTAAATGAATGGGGTTTTACTTGTTGGGCGTTTTGGAAGCGTTTCTTTTGAGCGTTTTTGGAGCTGAAAACGCCCAGGTGTGAATGGAGCCTAAGGGGGCAAAATCCAGAAGTGGTTAAATGCTTGTTTAGTCTGGGGGTGCAGGAATAATGTTGATTGCTTATCCCATACTCCATGCCCCAGGTTGTAGGTGGTCTCCCGGAATCATTCATGTGCAGCTCATGGCTATTAGCCCTGCATTGTACATGAGGAGGCGAGCCTGCGACCACAGATCATAGAACGTTAGAGAGATGGCAGCTGGAGTTTAAATTTAATTGGATATTACTGAGCTGCTACTTTCCTATACTTTATAGAATACATTATTCCATGCATAGTCCTAATTCACTCAGTTGTACTACTTTACAAACTTCATTCAATACAAGGACATTTTAAATGAATAATGTAATAATTTACCTAACTGTTTTAACAATATTATCAGATTAATAGCGTATGATTAGAAACACTCTATCTGCATAGGATCCAACTATACACAACGATGGATCCTCCTTTCCTCAGCTCCCAGGCTGAAATGATGCATTTCAGTAGAAGGAGCACTTCTTCTGGTAAAGTTTAATATCTTGTAAAGTTTAGATGCTTTTTTATGAGCACCATTGTAGGTAAATAGTTGGATATCAGTAACATGTAAATAGCAATGACAATGACTTCTGATTATTCCTAACAAAGAGTGATGAGAGTTTGGAAGTCTTTCTTGTTACTCCACAAATGAGTTTTAATTTGTTTAAACTTGAAGTTCTTTTCAATAAATATTAAATCGAAAAAAATAAAAATATCTTGAACAGTTTAGGGGCCTTGGCATTATTATGTGGAACTGCCCAAGGTGCTGAAGATGCAGTGATCAGACATAGGATCTAAAGTATAACTAAAGGCAAAACGTATTTTTTTTCTTTTTTTTTAGTTTTGGATTAGGGGTGAGAGAGATTAGAACCCCATACTTGCCAACTGTCCTGTTTTTCAAGGGACAGTCCCGGCAAAAAGGAGCCTGTCCCGGGTAATTTACATTGTCACGGCAAGCGCCCGTTAATCGGGCTGCCAGTAAATGCCCATTACAGGCAGCCAGTGCCCGTAAAAAAAATTTATGCGGGCCAACATCGTAACTGCGCATGCACCGTTCCGACGCCTGCCGGGCTCGGTAAAGCTCGTACAAGCTCGGCCGGGCAGGCGCATGGGCAGTTACGTAATGGTGCCATTAAAACCTAATTATACCAGATAGTATAATTAGGTTTTATAGTACTTATTTACACCTTGCACTTTATTTATATTTACAAATTCCATTTTTTGTTTGGTTACACCTGAGCACATTTGACACTTTAGAATTGCAAGAAATTGTGATGAGAATTTTTAACTTTAGGCAGAAGTAGTTGAATGGGATAATTATTCCCACTCTGCTACATTGGCCTTAAGTTTGAAATTCCCTTTTAAATTTCCTGTAATTCTCTCTTTATTGAGTAGACCCTGTAATCTGATGATAAGTAGGCGGGAATTAATTATGTGAAGTGGGCGGAGCTTCATGGAAGTGGGTGTGGTAAGTAGTTGATAGCTGTGCTGTAAAGTGTCCCTGGAAATTTTTTTCAAATGTTGGCAACTATGGAACCCCCGTCAGTTTTTATTGCTGTCTGAGCTCCTGTTAGGGAGATTCACCCTCTCTGTTTCTCCTATTTACCATTATCATTTAAAGTGAAAGTAAAAGAAAAACTCTAAATGTGGGTTGTCTCCAGAAGTAAAAGCTGGGAAAACTTCCAGTGGGAATACTAGTTCTAGTGTCCTGGGGGTCCCCATGGAATTTCCTTAAATTGCAAGGAATTCCTCTCACTTCCTGTTTGGCTTTGGAACAGGAAGTGAAGGAAATTCTCTGCAAGGGGACAGAGATGGTGATAAGTTTAACTAATTGGACAGGGGTTTAAATCCTTGCTTGCTCTATCCATAATGAAAAAGAAAAGTTTTGCCTATAGTTCTACTTTAAAAACCTTCCTGTGAAATGCTGCTACAATGCTAGTAATCCCTAGCTGTAATAAACCTATTCCTAAACCTCCTAAATAATGGGAATTACATACAGCTTACTTAAAATCAATATACTAAACATAAAGAATTAAAGTGTTTGATATACGAGACATGTTAATAAAGTACCGACATCCCAGTTGAATACTCAATATGTGGTAGAGAAGGACTACCAAAAGAAGTGGATGAGGGCTCGAGGTGTTCGAGCCTTCATCCAGAAAATACATGAAGAGTCATGGAGGAGCATAGAGAGGAAAGAAATGTAAGAAGGGGAAAAGAGCGAAGGCTGGGTAAAAAAAGGGGGGGGACAAGAAACAGAAATAGGAAAAGAAAGGAAAGGGAAGGGAAGAGAAGGGGAACAGGAAAAAGGGGGAAGAGAAAAAAAAGTATATAGACAGAAAGAAAAGAGAAGAAAAAAGAAGAACAAAGGGACAAAAAATAAAAAATGAGAAAAAGAGAAAGAAAAAAGGAGAAAAAGAAGGAAAAAAAAGGGAAGAAAAAAAAAAAAAAAAAAAAAAAAAAAAAAAAAAAGGGGGGGAAGAAGAACAGAACAGAGTTCCAAGAAGGAATATGAATGAGGGCTGGTGGGATTTTAATGGTACCGTAGAAAAAATCATAAAAAGGTGATAAAATCAAGTATTTTATTTATACATCATTAAAAACCAAGTAGGGGAAAACATTTGTATATGTATAAAAACATATCAGCGAATACAAACAGTACAATGATAAAGGTACAGACAATAGGTGATGATAAATTTATAGCTCATCCGGTGTGCAAGACCTCGGAGAATTAACCCAACATGTTTCGCAGCCTGTGTAGGGCTGCTTCTTCAGGGGTCTGTAACATGCTTTAATGGTACTGAATTATATATGGCTCGATAATGAGACCGAGTGATTTGGAACCCTAAAGCTCCTATCTCTTACAGAGAATGCTGATAAAGTATGGAGAGGCCAATTGAGGAAGAAGCAAACAAGCGTCTATAGCTGCAGTGGGTGGTGTCTAATTGTCATGCTCGTACTGAGGTACACCAGAGGGAACCACCTATAGGTATCCAGATAGAGTTGACCAAGTAGCACAGAGCATCCACATATTTTCAGATGGAAAGCATGGCCTTCTCACAAGGCTGAAAATATGTGGATGCTCTGTGCTACTTGGTCAACTCTATCTGGATACCTATAGGTGGTTCCCTCTGGTGTACCTCAGTACGAGCATGACAATTAGACACCACCCACTGCAGCTATAGACGCTTGTTTGCTTCTTCCTCAATTGGCCTCTCCATACTTTATCAGCATTCTCTGTAAGAGATAGGAGCTTTAGGGTTCCAAATCACTCGGTCTCATTATCGAGCCATATATAATTCAGTACCATTAAAGCATGTTACAGACCCCTGAAGAAGCAGCCCTACACAGGCTGCGAAACATGTTGGGTTAATTCTCCGAGGTCTTGCACACCGGATGAGCTATAAATTTATCATCACCTATTGTCTGTACCTTTATCATTGTACTGTTTGTATTCGCTGATATGTTTTTATACATATACAAATGTTTTCCCCTACTTGGTTTTTAATGATGTATAAATAAAATACTTGATTTTATCACCTTTTTATGATTTTTTCTACGGTACCATTAAAATCCCACCAGCCCTCATTCATATTCCTTCTTGGAACTCTGTTCTGTTCTTCTTCCCCCCTTTTTTTTTTTTTTTTTTTTTTTTTTTTTCTTCCCTTTTTTTTCCTTCTTTTTCTCCTTTTTTCTTTCTCTTTTTCTCATTTTTTATTTTTTGTCCCTTTGTTCTTCTTTTTTCTTCTCTTTTCTTTCTGTCTATATACTTTTTTTTCTCTTCCCCCTTTTTCCTGTTCCCCTTCTCTTCCCTTCCCTTTCCTTTCTTTTCCTATTTCTGTTTCTTGTCCCCCCCCTTTTTTTACCCAGCCTTCGCTCTTTTCCCCTTCTTACATTTCTTTCCTCTCTATGCTCCTCCATGACTCTTCATGTATTTTCTGGATGAAGGCTCGAACACCTCGAGCCCTCATCCACTTCTTTTGGTAGTCCTTCTCTACCACATATTGAATATACTAAACATATAACAGGGGGACCAATATCTGCAATCAATCATAAATAAATCAATCATCTGATCTGCAAATAATAGTGGGTACACATGTAACAAAAAAGTGCTGTATTTGCAGTGTTTAATTTATCTTTGTGTGATAGTATAGTGTCACCACAAGATGGCCATTGCGGAGACCATTTATAGAAAATGTGCCATGTCCTAATTATTGAGTTTGGGAAAAAAAGGGGGCTTCCAGATTCCGATAAGCCCCCCACCCGCAGACCCCGACAACCACAGCCCAGGGTTATCAGGCTGAGCCCCCGCCTGAAGCACCCACCCCCCATGTTAAGGGCATGTGGCCTGGTATGGTTCAGGAGAGGGGGGCACTTACTCGCCCCCCCCCTTTTTCTGACCTGCCAGGCTGCATGCTCAGAAAAGGGGCTGGTATGGATTTTGGGGTGCCCAGGCTAGTTTTTGTTAACATTTTGGCATTGGGGGGAGGAGGGGGCAATACGCTGTTTTTTTAAAAAAAAATGTTAACTGTATTGCTGGAAGCTGACATTACACTACAGCCGAGAACAAGTTTGAATGAAAATTTTTTCCGCTAGAAATGTCAGTATTGCTGCAGCAGGCTACATACATAGTACAGATGCGCCACTTTAAAGGAACATTAAGGGGACCCCCCCAGGCACACTATTTAAGGGAATTTTTCTTTTTTATCGTTTCACTTTAAGCATCATTAAAGTCACTGCTTCTTTAAAAAAGATTGTTTGAAAAAAAAAAATGTCCGTTGATACATGTCCCCCAGGACAGTTCCGGGTCCCCATACACTTTTTATGGCAATAACTTGCATTTAAGCCTTTAAAATGAGGACTTTCGATTTTTCATGCTCGTGTCCCTTTGACTTTAATAGAGTTCGCATTTTCGCTAGAACTTTTTCCATGTTCGAGATGTTCTGGTGTGACCGAACAGGGGGGTGTTCGGCCCATCACTATTAATAAAGTAACATTTTTTTTGCAAACCATCAATCATTCATAATCATTCATGTGTAAACATTCGGCTGGACATTTCATGCAGGACTTCTACAGTGCCTTAAAAAAAGTATTCATACCCCTTTAAATTTTTCACTTTTTGTCATGTTACAACCAAAAATGTAAATGTATTTTATTTTGATAGACCAACACAAAGTGGCACATAAATGTGAAGTGGAAGGAAGATGATTCATGGTTTTTAAATTTTTTTTACAAATAGATATCTGAAAAGTGTGGCGTGCATTTGTATTCAGCCCCCTTTACTCAGATACCCCAAACTAAAATCTAGTGGAACCAATTGCCTTCAGAAGTCACCTAATTAGTAAATAGAGTCCACCTGTGTGTAATTTTTTCTCAGTATAAACACAACTGTTCTGTAAAGCCCTCAGAGGTTTGTTAGAGAACCTTAGTGAACAAACAGCATCATGAAGGCCAAAGAACACTCCAGACAGGTCAGGGATAAAGTTGTGGAGAAGTTTAAAGCAGGGTTAGGTTATAAAAAAATATCCCAAACTTTGAACATCTCACAGAGCACTGTTCAATCCATGACCCAAAAATGGAAAGAGTATTGCACAACTGCAAACCTACCAAGACATGGTCGTCCACCTAAAATGACAGGCTGGCCAAGGAGAGCATTGATCAGAGAAGCAGCCAAGAGACCCATGGTAACTCTGGAGTAGCTGCAGAGATCCACAGCTCAGGTGGGAGAATCTGTCCACAGGACAACTGTTAGCCGTGCATTCCCCAAATCTGGCCTTAATGGAAGAATGGCAAGAAGAAAGTCATTGTTGAAAGAAAGCCATAAGAAGTCCTGTTTACAGTTTGTGAGAAGCCATGTGGGGGACACAGCAAACATGTGGAAGAAGGTGCTCTGGCAATATAAGACCAAACTTGAACTTTTTGGCCTAAAAGCAAAACGCTATGTGCGGCAGAAAATTAACACTGTACATCACCCTGAACACACCACCCCCACCGTGAAACATGGTGGTGGCAGCATCATGTTAAAATTATGCTTTTCTTTAGCAGGTACAGGGAAGCTGGTCAGAGTTGATGGGAAGATGGATGGAGCCAAATACAGGTCAATCTTAGAAGAAAACCTGTTAGAGTCTGCAAAAGACTTGAGACTGGGGCAGAGGTTCACCTTCCAGCAGGACTATGGCTCTAAACATACAGCCAGAGCTACAATGGAATGGTTTAGCTCAAAGCATATTCAGGTGTTAGAATGGCCCAATCAAAGTCCAGACCTAAATCCAATTGGGAATCTGTGATAAGACACTGTTCACAGACGATCTCCATCCATCTGACAGAGCTTGAGATATTTTGAAAAGAGGAATGGGCAAAGTTCACTCTCTAGATGTGCAAAGCTGGTAGAGACATCCCCGAAAAGACCTGCAGCTGTAATTGCAGTGAAAGATGGTTCTACAAAGTATTGACTCAGGGGGGCTGAATACAAATGCGAGCCGCACTTCTCACATATTTATTTGTGAAAAAATGTAAAAACCATTTATCATTTTCCTCTCACTTTACAATTATGTGGCACTGTGTGTTGGCCTGGCTCCATGCACACTGGAATTTTTCATAAGCTCAAAAAAAGCTAGAAAAAAAGAGGGATGAAAAATGCTAATGATAGCATTTTTGTGCCAGCTTCTAGTAACATTTTAGTAGCTTTAAGAAGCTTTTATGAGCATTAGCATTTTATTAGCATTTTTGCAGTACATGAAAAAAAAAAAAAAAAAAAGAAACTGTTAGTAGCATTTTAGTAGCACTTAGAAGCAGTTAGGAGCATTTAGGAGCATAGAAGCCAGCGCTTGTGACCGGCGCCCACTCACGATCTTCCGCAGGAGAGGGAGAAAGACAGACGGCTGATGTAAACATTCATTCTCCCTGAAGTAAGCACAGAGGCTATGTGATCCTGCTATATAGGATCGCATGTCTCTGTGGTTACTTCACAAGACACGCCCCCTGACAGTTAGAATCATGCCCCTAGGGACACACTTAACCCCTTGATCACCAATAAAGTTAACCCCTTCCCTGCTAGTGTCATTTTTACAGTAACAGTGCATATTTATAGCACTGATTACTGTAGTAATATCACTGGTACCCCCAAAAGTGTCAAAAATATCAGTCAGGGGTCCGATCTGTCCGCCGCAATGTCGCAGTCCCGCAAAAAAATCGCAGATTGCCGCCATTACTAGTTAAAAACAATAAAAATTACATAAATCTTTCCCGTGGTTAGTAAACGCAATAACTTTTGCGCAAACCAATCAAACCAATCAAAATACGCTTATTGTGATTTTTTTACCAAAAATATGTAGCAGAAAACAAATTGGCCTAAAATGTTAAAACAATTTGATTTTTAAATTTTTTTTAATTTCATATAAAAAAATTTGAAAAATATTTTTATTTTTTCAAAATTGTCGCTTTTTTTGTGTTTATCGCGCAAAAAAAAAAAATCGCACAGGTGATCAAATACCACCAAAAGAAAGCTCTGTTTGTGGGGAAAAAAGGACATAAATTTTATTTGGGTACAGTGTTGCACGGCCGCACAATTGTCCCTTAAATTCACGCAGTGCCAAATCGCAAAATAGGGCCTGGTCATTGAGCAGCCAAATCCTCCGGGGCTAAAGTGGTTAAAAAACGCTAGTGTACATGGAGCCAAAGAAACATACTTAAAATTCTTGATCCATTTATATTTTAATTATTCTCTATTTCCAGAGTGAGCTCTAAAGATTCTCCAGATGTCCCATACGTGTATGTAAATTCCCGTGGTAGGGTTTTCAACAACATTCCCATACACATTACAACATCCTGCAAGCTTGATGTTTACTATTTTCCTTTTGATGTTGTAAACTGTTCCATGTCGTTCAGCAGTTGGTTACACACAGGTAAGTTTGCATTGAACTGTCATGAAGAATTTTCCCCTTTTTATGTCTTAAGTAGGGATGAACGACCATCGGTTCGACCCGAACATTGGGTGTTCGAAATTCGGCCGAATTCCGAACTTTTTGCGGTAAAAGTTCGGGATTCGGTCACCAGAACCACCCAAGATGCAATGGGACAGGAATTGGGCTTTAAAAGCCTGTGATTGGCCCAGAAACGTCAGTAAAAGCCAATGAGGGGGGCATGAGTCTGCTAGGAACGTGATTGGAGTGACTATGGGGACCAAAGGCCAATCATGAGTGAATACAACCCCCAGTATACAACATAGCCCCGCCTAACCTCTAGCACTGTAATACAGAGGCTTTTGAAGAGCGGAAGCATTTGTGTTTCTCCTGCTGCTTGTAAAGCTCCAGTGTAATTTTGCAATTATCTTCTGCTGTATGGAGCTGTTCTTTTAGTGTGAGGAAAGAGATATGCAGTGTAGTTAGGGTACTATATACCACTATAGTTAGATTCAATAATCTAGTTTTTGTAGGGATACTTTTAAGTGTCAGGGTGACCGGAGTTTAGGGTGACCTGACTCTGCCATGCCTGGGTGACCGAACTCTGCCATGTCAGGGTGACTGTAGTGTAGTTTAGCTGACTCTGCCATACCAGGGTGACCGAACTCTGCCATGTCAGGGTGACCGTAGTGTAGCTCAGCTGACTCTGCCATACCAGGGTGACCTAGCTCTGCCATGTCAAGGTGACCGTAGTGTAGTTTAGCTGACTCTGCCATACCAGGATTACCGAACTCTGCCATGTCAGGGTGTCCATAGTGTAGTTTAGCTGACTTTGCCATGCCAGGGTGACCCCACTCTGCCATGTCAGAGTGACCCCACTATGCAGATTTTGGGTTAGGGGTATATATATACTGCGAAAGTATTCGGCCCCCTTGAACTTTTTGACCTTTTGCCACATTTCAGGCTTCAAACATAAAGATATAAAACTGTAATTTTTTGTGAAGAATCAACAACAAGTGGGACACAATCATGAAGTGGAACGAAATTTATTGGATATTTCAAACTTTGTTAACAAATAAAAAACTGAAAAATTGGGCATGCAAAATTATTCAGCCCCTTTACTTTCAGTGCAGCAAACTCTCTCCAGAAGTTCAGTGAGGATCTCTGAATGATCCATTGTTGACCTAAATGACTAATGATGATAAATAGAATCCACCTGTGTGTAACCAAGTCTCTGTATAAATGCACCTGCACTGTGATAGTCTCAGAGGTCCGTTTAAAGCGCAGAGAGCATCATGAAGAACAAGGAACACACCAGGCAGGTCCGAGATACTGTTGTGGAGAAGTTTAAAGCTGGATTTGGATACAAAAAAATTTCCCAAGCTTTAAACATCCCAAGGATACTGTGCAAGCGATAATATTGAAATGGAAGGAGTATCAGACCACTGCAAATCTACGCAGACCTGGCCGTCCCTCTAAACTTTCAGCTCATACAAGTAGAAGACTGATCAGAGATGCAGCCAAGAGGCCCATGATCACTCTAGATGAACTGCAGAGATCTACAGCTGAGGTGGGAGACTCTGTCCATAGGACAACAATCAGTCGTATACTGCACAAATCTGGCCTTTATGGAAGAGTGGCAAGAAGAAAGCCATTTCTTAAAGATATGTATAAAAAGTGTCGTTTAAAGTTTGCCACAAGCCACCTAGGAGACACACCAAACATGTGGAAGAAGGTGCTCTGGTCAGATGAAACCAAAATCAAACTTTTTGGCAACAATGCAAAACATTATGTTTGGCGTAAAAGCAACACAGCTCATCACCTTGAACACACCATCCCCACTGTCAAACATGGTGGTGGCAGCATCATGGTTTGGGCCTGCTTTTCTTCAGCAGGGACAGGGAAGATGGTTAAAATTGATGGGAAGATGGATGGAGCCAAATACAGGACCATTCTGGAAGAAAACCTGATAGAGTCTGCAAAAGACCTGAGACTGGGACGGAGATTTGTCTTTCAACAAGACAATGATCCAAAACATAAAGCAAAATCTACAATGGAATGGTTCACAAATAAACATATCCAGGTGTTAGAATGGCCAAGTCAAAGTCCAGACCTGAATCCAATCGAGAATCTGTGGAAAGAACTGAAAACTGCTGTTCACAAACGCTCTCTATCCAACCTCACTGAGCTCGAGCTGTTGTGCAAGGAGGAATGGGCAAAAATTTCAGTCTCTCGATGTGCAAAACTGATAGAGACATACCCCAAGCGACTTACAGCTGTAATCGCAGCAAAAGGTGGCGCTACAAAGTACTAACTTAAGGGGGCTGAATAATTTTGCACGCCCAATTTTTCAGTTTTTTATTTGTTAAAAAAGTTTGAAATATCCAATAAATTTCGTTCTACTTCATTACTTCATGATTGTGTCCCACTTGTTGTGGATTCTTCAAAAAAAAATTACAGTTTTATATCTTTATATTTGAAGCCTGAAATGTGGCAAAAGGTCGAAAAGTTCAAGGGGCCGAATACTTTCGCAAGGCAATGTACATGTATACACACACACATATATATATATATATACACACACACACACATATATATATATACCCCTATACAGAAGTTCAGATGTCATGCCTGCCTCCAAACGCCTTCAAAAAAACGCCCAAAAAACGCCTGAAACAAAAACACCCAGGTGTGAAAGGAGGGTAACACCATCCCTGCGCTACTGAAATTCTAAGGAAAATAATCTGTTTTTTTTCTGGTTCTGGACATGCTACAGAGCTGAAACTTCACAGGTAAACTTTTTAGACCCCCCCCCCCCGACACTAAATCCAAAGAAATCTCTTTTTTTTTTTTCAATATTTTTTTCAATAATTGGCTCTCTTTTAAAAACGACAATTTTTAAGAACTTTTTTTTTGCCTGATTCATAGTCCCTGGAGCATGACCCAGAATCCTAGGCACTTTTTAGGGGCATTTATTGGGTTTTAGGGCTTCAAAATTGTGTTTTTTGATTCCTTAAATTCGGGTCCCATTGATTTCAATAGGGTTCTGGAATCAGAGCCGAACTTTCGGGAAATTAGGGTGTTCTGGTCGAACCAAACTTTTCAGTTCGATCATCCCTAGTCTTAAGCTGGATACACACTATTTGTTGTTAGATTTCCTTTAGATTTACTTTCAACTATGTAGTGCAAGGGCCTGCCTGATTACATACAAATTGAAAATGTTTAGGTTTGACCTCATATTATATGGTTTTGGTAAATCTAAAGGAAACAATCTAAAGAAAATTGTATGGCCCTCTAAGACCTCTAAGTTGCATGCAACCACTGAACTGCAGAGTTATGGTATCAGAGAGTTAGCACTTATTTTTGAAGGGGTGGGACCTAAGAAAAAAAGCAGACCTTCTATTTTCATGCCAGGTCTGATTTACTGTAAGTTAGTTTTCTATCCATTTACATATTACATATTCTTACCATACAGATCTTAGCTTACAAATCAGCCATCTGTTGGGAATTGGATTAATTGTTTTAGGAAATTCAAAGTATACTATATACACTGCCTGGCAAAAAAAAATCGCCACCAAAAAAAAGGTCACACACTCTAATATTTTGTTGGCTTTGATTCCCTTTGGCATTGTTTCGATAAGCTTCTGCAATGTCACAAGATTTATTTCCGTCCAGTGTTGCATTCATTTTTCACCAAGATCTAGTATTGATGATGGGGGAGTCGGACCACTGCGCAAAGCCTTTCTCCAGCACATCCCAAAGATTCTCAATGGGGTTAAGTTCTGGACTCTGTGGTGGCCAATCCATGTGTGAAAATTATGTCTCATGCTCCTTGAACCACTCTTTCACAATTTTAGCCCGATGAATCCTGGCATTGCCATCTTGGAATATGCCTGTGCCATCAGAGAAGAAAAAATCCATTGATGGAATAACCTGGTCATTCAGTATATTCAGGTAGTCAGCTGACCTCATTCTTTGGACACATGCAGTAACTCTCCAATAGGATAGTTACTGCATGCTTAGTTTAGTTAGTTGCTTAGTTAATTCTAGGTGGCAACTTTTTTTTGACCAGGCAGTGTATGTAGCCACCCTTTTGCCTAAGCTTATACTTTCCTCCTTACTACTATAAAGTAGATTTATTTGTTAACTTCATAAATCTATACTGGCTATTAGCTACCACTCATGACATTGTTTTCTAGCAGTTACTCATATACACTATATTACCAAAAGTATTGGGACACCTGCTGGTACACGCACATGACCTTAAACGGCATCCCAATCTTAGTCCGTAGGGTTCAATATTGAGTTGGCCCACCCTTTTTAGTTATAACAGCTTCAAATCTTCTGGGAAGGCTGTCCACAAGGTTTAGGAGTGTGTCTATGGGAATGTTTGACCATTCTTCCAGAAGCACATTTGTAAGGTCAGGCACTGATGTTGAAGAGAAGGCCTGGCTCGCAGTCTCCACTCTAATTTATCTTGCATTTCATTTATTAATTTGAAGATTTTTACCAATTGTGGATTTTGTCTCCATCAATCAACTCAGAGTTATTTTACTCTTTCCCATTATACAGTCAGAAATAGTATTAATAATTGAAAATTATCTTACAGCTCAGGATATAAACATATCTTTTTCAAGAATGCCAAATGAGTCTCATAAGATTATAGACACACATGTAACTGAAGGAGAGTGGGACCTTCTCGAGGTGGTGCGGAACTACAGAGAATTCTCTGAGCCAGACAGAATATTTGGAGAGATACAGTTTTATGTAAGTTTATTTTATTCTCTTTAACATTATGAAAGCAGTTTTATCAGTAACAAATCATTGCAACTATAGTGCCTATTCATGAAATACAGCTAAAGGTACTCTATGGGATATTTTTCTTTAACCACTTGCCAACTGCCTATCATAGATCTACATCGGCAGTCAGCCCCTCACAGGCAAAGCGACGTAGGTCTACGTCGCTAGCCTGTGAGGCTCCCGCGCGCCCGCTCCCGCTCGCTCATGGAGCCCCCCCCCCCTCCGCGCGCGTGTGCCCGGTGGACCCAATGTCCGCCGGGCACACGTGATCGTCCGTTAGAGCGGGAGAAAGGCAGGCGGCTAATGTAAACACAGCCGCCTGTCATTCTCCCCTGTGTAAGAATGGAGATCACACGGTTCTACTATGTAGGACCATTGATCTCTGTTCTTACACAAGTAGCCACATCCAATCACAGTTAGAAACATGCCCCTAGGGACACACTTAACCCCTCCCTCTCCAATAAAGTTAACCTCTTCCCTCCCAGTGTCATTTTTACAGTAACAGTGCATATGTATAGCACTGATTACTGCAGTAATGTCACTGGTAACCCCAAAAGTGTCAAAAATGTCAGTCAAGGGTCCGCTCTATCCACCGCAATGTCGCAGTCCCGCAAAAAAAATCGCAGATTGCCGCCATTACTCGTTAAAAAAAAAAACAACAAAAATGACAAAAATCTTTACCTTAGTTAGTAAATGCAATAACTTTTGCGCAAACCACTCAAAATACGTTTTGCGATTTTATTTACCAAAAATATGTAGCAGAAAAAAAATTGGCCTAAAATGTTAAAAAATTTTGATTTTTAAATTTTTTTGGGGGAATTTCATAAAAAAATGTGAAAAATATTGTTATTTTTGCAAAATCGATGCTCTTTTTTTGTTTATATCGCATGATCAAAAAATCACACAGGTGATCAAATACCCCCAAAAGAAAGCTCTGTTTGTGGGAAAAAAAGGACGTGAAATTTGTTTAGGTACAGCATTGCACGACCACGCAATTGTCCGTTAAATCAACGCAGTGCCGAATCGCAAAATAGGCCCTGGTCAGGAAGGGGGTAAAATCTTCCGGGGCTTAAGTGGTTAAAGGCTTTCTACTCAAGTCATATTGTATTTGAATGCCATTAAAAATTACCTTTCCTTTTCAAAATGTAGTGCTGTAATTTTCTGGAAAATTCAATGCAAAATGGCAACCTGGAGGCATTCCATACACCAGGGATCTCCAAACTAATGCCTTCCAGCTGTTGCAGAACTACACATCCCATGAAGCCTTGTAAAACTCTCACATTCACAGACATGACTAGGCATGATGGGAATTGTAGTTTCCGAACAACTGGAGGGCCATAGTTTGGACACCCCTGCCATACACCATTGCGAGTCTCGTCTCCCACGCTACTATGTGCTAAATCTATAAAATGAAATTATACTGTACTGTAAAAAGTGATGTGGCTTGCTGCTATACACAAAAATGTGTTACCACATATAACAAAATGTGAATAGTAAGAATAAATGTAGTGCTATCCCTCTGAGATAGTGATATCATTTGTGTAATAGTATTATAAATGTAAAAAAACTGATATTGATATTAATATGCAAAAATTGGGTAGAACAGTTGAAACTTTATGGGTGCATGGCCCCCTTAAAATTCATCTAGATATTCGCAGTGGCTTGGCTCAGGGAGATCAGGATACACTTCCTGCTTCGGCATTATAATGTCACAAAACTACACCGACGCGTTTCATCACTAGTCACATGACTTCCTCAAGGAGAAGACTCATTATCAGTTTTTTTGCATTTATGTCACTATTACACAAACTATATCACTATCTCAGAGGGCTAGTGCTACACTTATTCTTACTATTCACATTTTGTTCCATACACCATATGGAACACCCCCAGAAATGTCATTTCCTGCTTGTGCGTTTGACTCACTGATTTTTCCAGAAGTCTGCACAAAGATATAAGTCAGATTTTAGGCATCCCTTGCAACAAAAATGTAGTTTTTGGTGAGATCCTCCCAAAGGGTTATACTCTTCTAAAAGAATGCAATTTTCTTCATTATAACACTGCAAGTGCATCAGCTGATTAATAATGAAAAGGTCACTCACATTTAGATTCGCTCTACAGACAACAAAACACTTTTTCTTCAGAGGAGAAACAGGTAGGACTCTGCAACAAGGTTTGTTAAAATCCTTGCAATGTACATTGGTTGCATTGAGGGGATTGTTTTTTTTCTCAACAAAGGGAGAGTTATTCTTTAAAAAAATAAGTTGATTCCTTCGGATTAAATGTAAAGGGTTAAGAGAGTGGCAGTGACGGCCAACCAAGTACATACTGGACTTCGCTAAAGTTTTAGGCAGGTGTAAATGCTGTAAAGAAAGAATGCTTTCATACTGTATATATGGACTTTAATTCTTTATGTTATCAATTTAAAAAATCCAAAGTGAGCGAACAGAAAAAAACCTAAATCAAATCAATATTTGGTGTGGCTACCCTTTGGCTTCCAACCAGCATCAATTCTTACACTTGCACAAAGTCAGGAATTTTATAGAATTAGATTCAGATGTATGTTTAACTAATTATACTAAGCAAGTACTAGTAATAATCATTAATTTCATATGTAGGTTGAAATTAATTAATTAATTAAAACAGAAACAGCTGTGTAGGAGGGCTTAAATCTAGGTAAGAAACAGCCAAACTCTGTTACTACAGTGAGGATGTGGAAGACAGTTTCATGTCACAGGTCATATCCAACCACGATGGTGTCACCCCCATCTGTGCCAGCCGAAAAACGAGTCTGTTCAGCGCCCTGCAGGTCACTGTAGTACGCTAGACAGGAGAGAGCCCAATCGGGGGGGGGGGGGGGTGGGTATGACACCATGTTTTAGCACACCAACCCTAGTGATGCCACTCACAGCGGAGTTATACTGCATCAGCAAGGTCTATTCCAGGCAAAGATTTCAAAGCAGACTGGGCTTTCAAGATCTGCTGTTCAAGTGTTTTTGAAGAAGTACAATGATACAAACAACGTGAACCACAGACGCAGGGCCAAGAAAACTTAATGAAGCAGATGAAAGACACCTCATGCTTACTTCCCTTCGATATCAGAAAATGTCCAGAAGTGCCATCAGCACAGAACTGGTGGAAACCAGAGGGGGACCCAAAGTATGCCCATCTACTGTCAGGGGAAGTCTGGCCACAATTGGTCTTCATAGAAGAATTGTGGCCAAAAAGCCATACCTCTGACAAGGAAATAAGGCTAAGCGACTCAACTATGCACAAAAACATAGGAACTGGGATAAAGAAAAATGGCAGCAGGTGCTCTGGACTGATGAGTGAAAATTTTAAATATTTGGCTGTAGAAGGAGGCAGCTTGTACAATAATGAATGTCTGCAGGCAACAGAGAAGCATGGTGGAGGTTCAATGCAAGTTTAGGGCTGCATTTCTGCAAATGGGGTTGGAGATTTGGTCAAGATCAATGGTATCCTCAATGTTGAGAAATACAGGCAGATACCTATCCATCATGCCATACCATCAGGAAGATGTGATTGACCCCAAATTTATTCTGCAGCAGGACAAGGACCCCAAACAATGAGCCAATGTCTTTAAGAACTTCCTTCGGCATAAAGAAGAACAAGGAGTAATGGTTTGGCCCCCACAGAGCCCTGATCTCAACATTATGGAGTCTGTCTGGGATTACATAAAGAGACCGAAGGATTTGAGGCAGCCTACATCCACAGAAGATCTGTTTTTAATTCTCAAAGATGTTTGGAACAACTTACCTGTCAAGTTCCTTCAAAAACTGTGCGCAGGTCTACCTAGAATAACTGATGCTGGTTTGAAGGCAAACGATGGTCACACCACATATTGATTTGATTTAGATTTATCTTTTGTTCGTTTAGTTTCTATTTTGTAATTAATAAAGATAAACTATTAACACTTCTATTTCTTAAAGCATTCTTAATTTACAGCATTTTTTCACACCTGTCTGAAACTTTTGCACAGTAGTGTATACGTTATGTTTTACCTTTTAAATGGTTAGAAAATCAGTTCAATAATTTATGTAAGGGCCTAGTCACAACACAATCCAGTGTGCTGCAACTGGAAGATTAATTTCAGCGCTCTGCATTACAAAACCAATTCCAACTGAATGGGCTGTAATGCAGCTTAAAGTGGTAGTAAATCGCACCTTTAAAAAAAAAAAAAAAAAACCTTGAAAGGCAGTGGCATAATGTGCTAGTATTCATCCTAGCACATTATGAAATACTTACTTAGAACGAAGCCCTCCAGCGGCACGCTGTCATCACAGACAGGGATTCCATCTTCACCCGGTCTTCCTTCCGGGTTCACATACTCTGATTGTCTGATTGTCTGAGCCTCAATGACGTCACTCCCACGGGAGTCACGGACCACAGCATGGGAACTCTGAATGCACGGCACAGCACGGTATGAAGTGTGAACATCTCCTAAACAATGCAAGTTTAGGAGATATTCACTGTACCTACCAGTGGCGGCCTGTGCATAGGGGGCGCCAGGGCGCCGCCCCCCTAAAGAAAAGGAAAGAAAAAAAAATTACAAAAAGAACAATAAAGTTAAAAAAAAAACCAGTTCGCCGGCCTATGTGGTGGCTATGGGCGGGGTGGGGTTTACTACCCAGCAGAGGCGCCGATTGGCTGCCTTCTGGGGCGTAACCTGGGCGCAGGTCATAGCGCTAGGACACCCCCACTTTCGTGATATCCTGGCTGTGATTGGTCCAGTCTCCAGCCTGGACCAATCATCATCCAGGACATCTGATTGCTGACCCCGCTGACGTCGCAATGGGGGTGGTGCCGGTGCGTGCGTCAGTCACGCACCGTCACCGCCCGATCTCCTTCCCGCTGGACCGATCGGAAGACCCTGAGACCCGCTGCCGTCAAGACTGAAGAGGACGAGACGAGCAGCGACGTGGACGGTTCCCGGAATCCCGCCGCTGTCAGAAGAAGAGGACTCGAGGAGAGGAGCAGCGCCGTGGATGTCTCGCAGGCAGCCCAGGAGGAGAGCAGGTAAGTGATTGAAGCCGACCTGTGACCTCACCTGTGCCATGCCTATACCATCACCTGTGCCATGCCTGTACCATCACCTGTGCCATGCCTATACCATCACCTGTGCCATGCCTGTACCATGCCTATACCATCACCTGTGCCATGCCTATACCATCACCTGTGCCATGCCCATACCATCACCTGTGCCATGCCTGTACCATCACCTGTGCCATGCCTGTACCATCACCTGTGCCATGCCTATACCATCACCTGTGCCATGCCTGTGCCATGCCTATACCATCACCTGTGCCATGCCTGTACCATCACCTGTGCCATGCCTAGACCATCACCTGTGCCAAGCCTATACCATCACCTGTGCCATGCCTATACCATCACCTGTGCCATGCCTGTGCCATGCCTGTACCATCACCTGTGCCATGCCTATACCATCACCTGTGCCATGCCTATACCATCACCTGTGCCATGCCTATACCATCACATGTGCCATGCCTGTACCATCACCTGTGCCATGCCTGTACCATGACCTCAAAGTCACGCAATTTTTTTACCGCGTTTTTTGCCGAGAAGCAATACCTATTACATTTTTCTTTTTGCGCCCCCCCAAAAATTTTGAGCACCAGCCGCCACTGGTACCTACAGGTACAGTAAGCCATATTATAGGCTAACCTGTAGGTACAAGTTAACAAAAAGAGTTTACTACAACTTTAATGCACAAAAAAATTAAAGTTTGTGCAGTTTTTTTTTTTTTTTTTGCATCACAGTGCACTATGCCCATCATGTGTTGTGGTGTGCTTCAGTGTGCAGTAACGCAGCTGCGTTCTTGATGTGTTTAAAATGCCATTCAAAAATGTATTGAAACCAGAATAAATGGAACCTCAGTACACTAATTTGTTCATGGTGCACTACCGCGCATTGCAGTAACACACAAGGCAAGTTGGTAGCGAGTCCTAATTCAACACAACACAATATAGCCAGGAACATCATTCTACTAAAACTGCACTTCTATTTCAGCTTCACAGCTTTGTTGATCACTTGCCTTCTCATTGGTCAGAAGTGATGATAATGTTGATTCATTGTTCAATGCTGGAAAGGAAGACATGACATTGTAAGAGGCAAGATTAAAGCAAGAAATAGAGGTAACATCTGCCTGGCTGTGCAATGTGACGGGGGTGTGCCAATCACAGGCCTCATTGCACAGAGTAACAAACCCATTGGCAGCTAAAACAGTTGTTTATTTGCTATTAGCTAATGGGAGTGCTGAGCTATCACTTTAAACAGGCTGTTAGTAGGCTTCAGTGACTGAAAATTCCATGAAATCTGTTAGTAGCTTGCTTACTGCAAGTGACAGTCAGCGGTACAATTAGGATCTGCAATTAACATTCCAAACTGGAACAAAAAGGTGCTTTAAAAGAATCCAAGAAAGCTACTGGAAGTATGTAGAAAGCTTTGGAAATGCCCCGTTAGAGCTTGCTGCTCCAAAACAAGCTGAGACCCAAGTGTAAAAGGCTCTAATCATGCAAGTGCAATACATAAACCCACCTAGCCTGCCGTATCTAATGCTGAATTTATGAGTTTTAGAATAAGTTTTGTTATATGGAATTACCAAAACTCAAATATGCACAACTTTCTTTCAACAGATTATCCTCAAAAGAAAACCTCTATTCTACGCTGTGAATCTTATTTTTCCCAGCACCCTTCTCATGATCATGGACATAATTGGTTTCTTCATACCGCCTGAGAGTGGCGAGAGAATATCTTTCAAAATCACACTGTTCCTGGGTTACTCTGTCTTCCTTATAATTGCTTCAGAGACATTACCAGCCATTGGGGCACCATTAATAGGTAAGGCCACACATTTAGGATATTATACATATTATACAAAAGAAACAAAAAACAGAAAAGTGGAATAACATTATAATATCATCATTGTTCCTCAAATGTGGGCCAAACATCAGTGTGGTGTTCCTTCTTTCTGCAAGGACTCTTTGTGAGCCATTCCGGGTCTTCCTGGGACAGGCTTGCTTTCTTAGCCATCCCAATATGCAACCTCGGGCTCTGGTCACCATTTTGCCCATAATAGCTGCTTAACCACTTAAGCCCCGGAAGATTTTACCCCCTTCCTGACCAGGGCCTATTTTGTGATTCGGCTCTGCGTTATTTTAACGGACAATTGCGCGGTCGTGCGACGGTGTACCTAAATGAATTTGACGTCCTTTTTTTCCCACAAACAGAGCTTTCTTTTGGTGGTATTTGATCACCTGTGCGATTTTTCGATCATGCACTATTAACAAAAAAAGAGCGTCAATTTTGCAAAAATAACAATATTTTTCAAATTTTTTTATATGAAATTCCCCCAAAAAAAAATGTAAAAATCAAAATTTTTTAACATTTTAGGCCAATTTGTTTTATGCTACTTATGTTTGGTAAAAAAAAAAAAAATCACAAAAAGCGTATTTTGATTGGTTTGCGCAAAAGTTATCGTGTTTACTAACTAAGGGAAAGATTTTTGTCATTTTTGTTGTTTTTTTTTTAACGAGTAATGGCGGCGATCTGCGATTTTTTTTGCGGGACTGCGACATTGCGGCGGACAGATCGGACCCTTGACTGACATTTTTGACACTTTTGGGGTTACCAGTGACATTACTACAGTAATAAGTGCTATACATATGCACTGTTACTGTAAAAATGACACTGGCAGGGAAGGAGTTAACTTTATTTGAGAAGGAGGGGTAAAGTGTGTCCCTAGGGGCGTGTTTCTTATTGTGATTGGATGTGGCTACTGGTGTAAGAACAGAGATCAACGGTCCTACATAGCAGAACCGTATGATCTCCATTCTTACACAGGGGAGAATGACAGGCGGCTGTGTTTACATTAGCCGCCTGCCTTTCTCCTGCTGTAATGGACAATCGCGAGTGCCCGGCCGGGCACACGTGTGGGGGGGTCCATGAGCAAGCGGGAGCGTGCCTCCGGCGGCGCGCTCGCTCCCTAGAGCCTCACGGGCTAGCGACGTAGACCTACGTCGCTTTGCCTGTGAGGGGCTGACTGCCGACGTAAATCGGCGTTAGGCAGTCGGCAAGTGGTTAAAAAGAAAAAAAAATGTAATTAATAAAGGAACTATTAACACAATAAAAATCACCACAGAATAATGCACAACGAAGAAGCAAAATGATGCACGGGCAATATGCTCAGCAAGATCATGTGGCTTTGTCTAATATCCCCAAATTCAGCTTCTTGTGTCAATTACTACTGTTATTGGCCTTATTGGTGTTTTCTCTGTTTTCTCTGACACTGCAACACACTTTATATGTCCCCAGTATGTCTCTGTGAGCTGGAGAGAGGACATCCTAGTTTCACTGGCTTATATCTGGCATACTGCACCCTCTAGAGTTTTTTTTTCTATTTTACTTTTTGATGTTTACATCATAGAGGGGAATTTATCAAAGCTGTGCATGGCAACCAATCAGCTTCTATCTTTCATTTTCAAATGTTAACTGAACAAGATGAAGTCAGGAGCTAATTTTTTTAGTATGCACAGTTCCTCCAGATTCTACCTGCTCCAGTTTTGATAAATGTCCCTCAGAGTGTGAAGTGGTCGAGACATTTTCGTCCTTATGTCCCTATAGCATCTACAGTTTTAACTTTGATAACCAAATGCTGTCTAGCAATAGTACCCACAATTCAATAGGTTCCAGAATGATGTTGGTCCATGGTCCATTTTCAACTTCTGTAGTGTCTATGATGAATATTATTATTATCATTTGGGGTTTACAGTATATAGGGCCAACAATTTGCACAGTGCTTTACAAAAAAAGAGAGAGACGGTACAGGTACTATAAAATTCAACACAAGAGGATTAGTAGGCTCTTCCTCATGAGATTTTATAATCTAAAAGGGAAGGGCAAGTGATGCAAAAAGGTAATAACAGTGAAAGTAAAAGTACAGTTTTTAGATGGATGCAGGATAGGCTTCCCGGAAGAGATGAATTTTTAGGGATCATCTAAAGGCACACAGAGTAGGAGAAAGCCAATCATATTTGAGTAGGGAGCTCCAGTAGAAGCAAGAGGCTCTTGAGAAAATCATCCTCCCCTGGATTTATGAGTGCTTCTGCCCTTACTTTTGGGCATCGGCGGCCATTTCGGCAGTGTACTAGACAGTGGCCTTCTTGGGTAAGCCCCAAGATAGCAGCCATCTTTGTGACCCAAGTCGCACAGCAGCAGCCGTTTTGGATCTGCCTATAAATAAATAAGGTGTCGCCAAGCTGTTTCCATATCCTGCCTATTTTGACAAATTTGTTTATAGGGAAAGAGAGCGTCCTAATGGACGTTTGTGATACCTGAGTTTTTTTCAGTTTGGTATATTTTTGAGGGAAAGAGAGCGTCCTAAGTGGCTATTTGCAATACACAAATGATTTTCAGTTTGGCATACTTTTAGGGAGGCTCTTCACAAAAAGTAGACCTCCTCCAGTTGCAGATCCATCAATATCCAAGCTGAAAAGGGCTACTACATGAAGGCCGAAGTGGACACACGTTCAATGTTTACCATTGCCAGCTCAGCTATGCGTCCCATTCTGTCTACAGCCCTAATGTCTCAGACTCTTGCAGTATGGGTACATTTTCTGTGTCAGAATTTGGGTAAGTATCCCAATCTACATAGAGCTAGTGGACCACCTGGTCCAGGGCCTCAAGCACTTGTGTGATGCATCACTGGATGTGGCCCCCTTGCTCTATAAACTTTCTGTCTGTCCCGGACCCTAACCAAGTTATCCTTTCAAGCTCTTGAGAAAGGAGCATGCGCTGGTATTCCACTGCAGTGCGCATGCTCCGAAACGCGTCAGAGGCACTCCGGAAGATCACAGACGGCAATGTTGCGGCTCATCTTGCGGTCCAGGCCTCAGACTCAGCCCCCAATGTTACAACACTTCCTGCTGGACAGGAACTGGAGATCAGAAAGCACAGCCAATCTTTAGCAGTGGCCCCATGCGGATCCCGGACACCGGATGATCCATACATCTGCCTTTACTTACCCCTATGTAAGTTTTTAATGAACTTTGGCAAATAAATGTTTACAGTCCTTACTCAGAGGCACCTGTTTTCTCTGTGTTATTTTTACATTAACTATGTGTGTTTGTAACACCAAAGAAGCTTAGGGACCAAAAGTTGTCCTTCGGCTTGGCGGTATTTTGCACATATGTTCTGTCGCATGACAAATGCTGCCAAATCGCACTGCATTTGGGGTGCCATTCAGGATAAATGGCACCCAAATGTACATCATGCGTTTTGATGTGATTTGGAATTGCAGGCAATTCTGCCAGCGATTCCTTATCACCAAGTGTGAACAGGCCTCAGGGTTTTGTACTTCAATCTGATTAAAGTGCTGAAGTAGGAAGGGGTTCAACCTATTCTGGCTCTCAAGGCTCTCAACACCTTTGTGAAGGTCCAAAAATTCAAGATTTAATCCATTCATTCTTTTGTGGCCTCTCTACATCAGGGGCATTTCCTGGCCTCCATAGACAATAATGATTCACACCTGCTTGTCCCAGTCTGTGCAAGGCACCAACATTTACTTATTTGCGTTAGAGGAAGATCTCTACCAATTTGTCCCTCTTCCCTTTGGTTTGGTCTCTGTCCCCAGGTATTTACCAAGGTACTTGCCCCAGTTCTGAGACAATGGAGGGTTTCTGTGGTGTGCTACCTGGACAATCTCTTTCTTTAGGCCAAATCTCAGGCTTCTCTGATAGACAATTTTGTGATCACAATCCGCACTGTACAGGAATTTGGCTGGATTCTGAACTTCAAGAAGTCCTTTCTGGTTCTGACCAATCAGTTGGAGTACCTGGGTTCAATTCCAAGATGTTTCTTCCATATGGACACGCTTTGGAAAACTCCAAAATTTAGTATAATTCTTGTTGTCCCACAGATGGTCCACTCTGCAATTCTGAATGCAGGTCTTGGGTCTTATGGAGTTCACCATTAAGACGGTTATGTATGCAGTTTCTCACTTGATTTCTGCAAAAGAAAATCCTGACCAAATGGGACAAGTCCCCCGTGTCATCCGTTGGACAAACAGATTTGTGTGGGGCAGTCATTTAAGTGTCCCCTTCTCTGTTGGCTTTGGTCTCTCTTTCTACTGAGCAGCGTTCCTGCCCCTTCATTAAACTGTGGTCACGACAGACACCAGCTTGTCCAGCAAAGAGTGGGGAGGCTGATGACAGGTCAGTTGTTGACCCAGGGCCTTTGGACAAAGAAGGAATCTCAGTTACGAGTGATCAGATTTTGCCTGTAGTAGACATAGCATCGTGGGTGATGACCAGTCAAGATCCAGTGGGACAATACAGTCTCATTTATGCCTTTCTGTCTTTAAACCTTCTCCCACATCTGCCACAAATGACAGAAGCTGAAGGATTGCAGTCAATCGGGTAGATCAAAATTTGCCTTGTCAATCTTGGCATTCAACACGGTGAGACTGATTGTGGCTGCCCCCTGGCATCTTCCTCCGAGAGAGGACTGTTTGTCCCTAGAAATTATCTTCCATTCTGATTTACCATCGCTGTAATTGACGGCCTATCTTTTGAAAGCCATGATTTGAGAGACAGGGGGTTGTCAGCCTATGTTATTTCTACATTGTTGAAGGCATGTGAAGCACCTTCCTTGGTAGGTGCTAGAGAGAGAGTATAGTTTTGGATCTTTTCTGCTTACCAGAGAGATTTCCAGGTAAATCTATATTGTTCTCTGCCTACCAGAGACCAGGATCGTCTAGTGAGGTCTGCTCATGGTGCTCAGGTGCAGCTCAATTTTTCTGAACTGTTTCACACTGGTCCAATAGGGAGGCATGTTGGACAGTGGGAGGAAACCTGATAAATTATTGCACAGGCATTTAGTACAGCTCTGGTGATTGGCAGAGGAAAGTGCCTCAGTGCATGCTGGAATACTGTATAAATTCCAAGGGCACATGTGCTCGGGGTCTTTCAGCTGGAAAACGGGGTCCCAGAGGGAGGGGGCGGCTGCCCCCTCCTTCTGTAGAAGTTTCTATGTGACCTCAGGTGGTCGATCTGAGGGCCTGAGAGTCAGAGAGGAGCTGAACCCTGAGGTCCTGCAGAGCTGACTGGAAGGGAGACACTGGAAAGGATCTAATTCTGCATACAGTGAGTACAGATCTGTATAAAGAACAAAAATAGGATGCACCGACCTTGTGCATTACCCAAATAGAGTTTAATAAAAATGAAATAAGAAGAGATATACTCTTCTCAAGATTCTTAAAAGCATGTTGATCCACAATGAACCCAAAGCAACCAGGCCACCAGGACAGTGTCTTCTTCTAAAGAGGAGGGGATCTTTCCTCGAAATGCGTCAGCCACTTGGAAGGTCTTCCAGCGTGCTGGACACTGTCCTGGTGACCTTGTTGGTTTGGGTCCTTTGTGGATTACATGCTTTTATGAATTTTTGTGTTTGTGAGTATATCTCTTATTTCATTTTAATAAACTCCATTTGGGTAATGCACAGCGTTGGTGCGCCCTCTTTTTGTTCTTTATACAGTGTTTCCATCAGGTTTCTCCTGACCCCAGGAGGGCAGCAAAATCTGTGCATATACCCGGAGCCATAGAGACTTACCGCCGCCACATCTCTGTTGAGTGCAGGAGAATTTGTTTGTTTGAGTACAGATCTGTGTCATTGGGCCTGTCCTGAGAGGGCCATCCCTTCAGCTAGAAGAGTCAGTGGATGGGTGTCAGTCAAGGGGACGCTAGAGAGTGTCCTGAAGATAATGTAGTTGCAACAATTCTGCTGCTGGAGAGAGCAAGAAGACTTAACCCCTTTCCAAATGTGGCAGTATGGTTAAAGCAGTGTGACTGCTTCCACAAATAACCTGGTGAGGCCAAGTAAGAGTTGTCCTTATCAACTGTATATAGTTCAAGTTGGAGTATCCTGCTATTCCCTTCTCCCATCCAAGTTCCACAATAAATATAAAATCAAAACCCCTGGACTGTTTATTGAATAACGAGCCATTGGAAGTAAGGATGGATGTGTGAACTGCCCCTAAGTGACTGTCTGCAGGTAATCAGAGGAGGCCCAAGAAGTCATCAAAGCAGGCCTTACGGGTACAGTGCTAAACACGTAAATTAATTTTTCGGCAGATCTACCATCGTAGCCAGAAGGCCTACATTTCATGGTGAGAATCTCCAGATTTTTAGCCATGCATCTTCTCAATGTCTAGGATCTTAGCTTTTCTCCAGCAAGGTGTTGATCAGAGACTTGTTTTGAGTACCATTAAGTGCAAGGTTTCAGCCCTTGTGGTTTTCTTTTAATGTACTATAGTTTTGCATTCAATGGTGTGTACCTTCATTCAAGGGTTTAGCCATATAGATCCTACTATGTGTTTTCTGTGCTGCTGTGAGACTCGAGCTTAGTTCTGTCAGTCCTGAAGAAATTTCATTTTAAAAAATATTAGGAATCGTCCTTTTGTGACTTTTTCCCAAAAGTTTTTGGTGGCTATCACCTCTGAGCCCTGGGTGTCAGAGCTGACAGCTTTGTCTCGCAAATCCCCTTATTTAGTCTTGCATAAGGATAAGGTAATTATTTCTTTAATACTGAAGGTGATGACTGATTTTCACCTAAGTCATTATGTCTCTCTGTCTGTGCCCTTTACACCACTAAGAAAATTGTGCTTCATTTCTTGGATGTAGTTTGGACAGTATGTATGTATCTATATGTTACAGCCCCTTTAGCAAGACAGACTCCCTTTTGTGATTACCAATGGTCCATGTAAAGGTTTGGCAACCTTTTCTGCTACTATTTCCTATTAAATTAGACAGACTGTTGTTCAGGCCTTTGCCATCAGGAGTCAGACTCCTCCAATTCACGTCACAGCACACTCCACTAAGGCTATTGGTGCATCTTTGGCTTTAAGGCATCAGGCATGAGAGTCACAGTTATGCAAAGCTACCTGGTCATCTGTTCATACCTTTACAAAGTTTTACAGGGTTGACATGTTGGCATCTTTAGTAAAATCCCTTTTACTGAGTTCATTCAATGACACAGATCCCACCCCTCTCATTGGTTTCTCCGCTGCTTTGTAACTAACTGAGCTGACTTTTACAGATTGGGGGTTTGGCCACTGGTAAGAGCTGCCTATAGGTGGTGCTTTGCTATTTTATCTGCTTAATGTCCTACTCCTGAATGTGGTGAGACCAAAGGCTCCACGGTCATGATTCTTGCTGGGCTGTGTCGTGCAATGAACTCAAAGAAAGGAATTTTAGGACGAGTAGAAAAAAATCCATATGCTTCCTAAAATGCCCCTGTTTTACCGTTCTTCTTATCTGTAAACCATTCCAATATATCTATACTTATTTAACCCAGATCATTTCTGGTAAACTAAAGCTATTCATTTTCATAAATGACATCATCCTTAGGGACAGTCTGCCTAGAAGAGTTGAAGCTGTTTTAGCTGCAAAGGGTGGGCCAACTCAATATTTTTTGTTTACAAAAGATTTTATTAGAAAGTCAGTACAAAAAAAAACATTGTCTCTTATACAGGTCAGCAATATAACATCATATCTAAAAAAAATATTTATATATTGCATAGAAAGAATACTTTGAAAAAATTGCAAGTATACACAGAGCATTGGTCATAGTATAGCACAATATCAAAGAGTTTGATACATCAATGAGGACAGTGCTGTTGAGTAAGACATGTTATAAAAATCAAGAGGTACCATCAGGCCCAACACAAGTATCCCAAGTGTCCCATTTAGCATGGAAGGTCATCATGGAACCATGAAGGGAGTGAAAGATCTTTTCTGTTAGTTTGATGCATTCAATCCTGGAGAGTACCTGAGGCCACAGTAGGGTGTTTGATTTCCAATTAAAGGCGATCATCCAGTGAATGGAACACATCAATGTATGGATTCGATTGGATGTAGACTTCGGAAACACCTGGAACTTTTACAAAAAGCAAACATATCTTAGGAGAGAGAGAGACCGAAGTCCCTGCTAATCTAGTCACAAGCCTATGTGCATGATCCCAGATGGGCCGCAAGAGGTTGCAGCTCCAAAAGATATGGAGTAAATTACCCTCCTCCGAACAGCCCCTATAACAGAGGGGAGAGACTGAACCGTAGAAGGTGTGAACCAAGGAGGGGGTCAAATACCATCTTGTAACTAACTTAAGGGGTGTCTCCCTGCATGCATTAGAACGTGAGCATTTACGCATGTTTGAAATCATGTGGTGCCATTCCGGGATGGAGAAATTACAATTAAGGTCTTGTTCCCATTTGACCATATACTTATGTTTATCCGGGAGGGTGATGGTAACAATATGTGAGTATAGAATAGATATAAGCCCTCGATCTCTAGATGAGGAGGAGCAAATGTTCTCAAAAATCGTAAATGGAGGGTTTAGCATAAGGAGGCCTTGTGATTGAAAAAATGCCCTCACCATGGTATAGTGGTCCCTTTCAGAACTGGGGAGACCATGTATATCTACCAGTTGTTCAAAAGTACAAAAAATGTTGCCCATTGAGAGTTTTTTAAAGTTCCCCAGGTCTCTATCTATCCATGGAGATAAGTCCTCTCTGCTCAGCGGGAGTAAACAGGAGTCAATGTGTCCCAGAAAGGATGTCAACGGAGAGACCCGAGACAACAGTCCCAGGGGTGTCTTCAGTTTTAGCCACAGCCGGTAGAAATGGACAACAACTTTATTAGTAAGTGAGTTATATTTAATCGGCTGTGAACCACTCCAGAGAGCCGCCGAGAGATAACTCGGGGAAACTGTGGCCTGTTCAAATGAAAGACAGGGAATATTCTCAGGATCTGCATTCCACTGTGCCATTTGTACGAGTTTGGCAGAGAGGTAATAGGACCATAGATATGGAATACCCAGGCCACCCTGGGATTGAGGGGCATAAAGAATATGACTGTTATATCTGGATCTCTTACCATTCCATATAAATCTAGAAATCTCCCGTTGAAAAGAGCTGATATGGGATCTAGGGACATTAACTGGAAGGGCCCTAAAGAAGAACAAGACCTTAGGTAAAACAATCATCTTTTTGGCCGTAACTCTCCCCAGAAACGAGATGTGGTACGAAGACCACGTTTTTAACAACAGGCCTAATTTTTTAAATACTGGGGGGAAGTTAGAGACAAAAAGTGATTCATAATGAGGAGTAATCTGGACCCCCAAGTAACGAAATGATCTTGTACACCAAGTAAAAGAGAAGCTCTCTCTAATAGAGGTCTGCATCCAATTAGGCAGGTTAATCGGCATAAGAGAGCATTTGGAAAGGTTGACCCCTAGGCCCGACATGGTTCGAAATCTCTCTAACTCAATCAGCAAAGGAGGCAAAGAAATATGAGGTTTGGACAAAAATAATAAGACATCATCCGCATACATACTCAATTTGTATTCCCCCCCCCCCCCCTGTGGTGCCCCGTAATAAGGACATTATTTCTAATAGCTGTAGCCAAGGGTTCGATTGCTAGAGCAAACAGGAGGGGGGAAAGTGGGCAACCCTGTCTCGTTCCTCTTTGCAAATGAAAAAATTCAGAGTTACACCCCGGGAGGCGAACTCTAGTTTGTGGGGACTCATATAAAGCTTTGAAACCATGTATGAACCCATCACCTAGCCCGTATTTAGGAAGAAGGTGTTCAAGATAGGGCCAACTGACACTATCAAAGGCCTTGTGAATATCTAAACTCACAAGGCAGGTAGGGGATTTGCTGAGATTAGCATCATTAACTATATTAGCGACTTACCTAATGTTGTCTGAAAGCTGTCTGCCTGGAATAAACCCAGTCTGATCAGGGTGGATCAATTTATGGATTATGTTGGACAGTCTATTGGCTAATAGTCTGCCGAATAGTTTAAGGTCGTTATTCATGACCGAGATGGGTCTATAATTTTGAGGGAGGGAATGATCTTTATCAGGTTTTGGAATGATGGACATGTTGGCCAGGAGCATTTCTTCTGGAAAACTTCCTCCCTGAAGAATGTGGTTAAATAAGTTAGTAAGTCTAGGGGCAAGGATTGTGGCAAAGGTTTTATAATAAGAAGAGGAAAAGCCATCAGGGCCAGGGGCGGTGGAGGTCTTGAGAGCTTTAATCATATCCAGAACCTCGTCCACTGTACAAGGTGCTTCCAAGACATCCCTTTGTGTACTTGACAGAGATGGAACAGATAAGTTATCCATCCAGGGGTGAAATTCGTTTACAGGCAGCTCAGAATGCACTGAGAGAAGGTTCTTGTAAAAGTTAGTAAAAATTTCCAAGACTTCCTTGGGGTGTGAAACCATCCTCCCGTCAGCCCTTCTAAGCTTGTATACATGAGTGGGTCTTGTTGTCTGGGTTAATTTTTTTGCAAACATAGTAGAAGTAGAGTTGCTGTGGAGTGTAAATTTGGCTTTGGACCACCTAAGGGCCTTTTCTGTGTCACTAGAAAGGATGTCATCCAATGCCTTCCTTTTAGTATGGATCTGATCCATAAGTGCAGAGGAGGGGGAAAGACTATGTTTATTATATAATTGATCTAATTCCTTTGTGAGGGATTTTATGTCTGACAGTCTACATTTGTTCCTGGCTGAGGGCAGGGCAATCAAGTTTCCCCGGATGACCGCTTTGTGCGCCGTCCACACCACAGGGGTGGGTGAAATCCCATCCTCATTAATCTGGAAGTAGTCCACCAGTGAAGAGGAGATCTGGGCAACCAACGCAGGATCGTTCAGTAAAGAATCGTTCAATCTCCAGTTATACGTCGTGCCGCCAAGACCCACTCCCCCTGATTCAAACAGCACAATTCGGTGGTCAGACCAAGGGCAGACATGTATATCTGCAGCTGAAGAATTAGCCAACCAAACCGGGGTACAAAAAATATAGTCAAGCCTGGCTGAGCTATCGTGAGGATGAGAATAAAAGGTGTAACTCTTTACTCCAACATTGTGAGCCCGCCAGGTGTCTATCAGTTGTTTGTCACTCAAAGCGCGTGTCAGGGTTTTTGGGAAAGCCTTAGATGAGGATGCAATGTTACTCTTATCCAATGAAGGATGAGCAGCAAGATTAAAGTCCCCGCCCACCACCATATGGGGGGATTCAAACCTGTCAAGAACTTCAAAATAATGTCTAAAAAATGAGGCATGCATGTCATTAGGTGCATATATAGAGGCTATGGTAATAGCTTTGCCAGCAATACTCCCCTTAATAATCAAAAATCTGCTCTCTGGGTCACAGTATGTAGAGGAAATATCGAAGATTATACTATTACGTATAAAGAAAGCAACCCCTCTTGTCTTGTTTTGGAAAGATGAACATTTATATTGCCTAAAGGATTTGTCAAAAAATTTTGGGTGTCTGTCTGTTGCAAAATGCGTCTCCTGTAACAAAATAATGTCTGCACCTAACCTTTTATATTGTTTGAAGGCCTTATGCCTTTTGTTGGGGGAATTGAACCCTTGAACATTATGTGACAGAATCTTAATCCCCATGATCTATAAAAAAAAAACTACGTTCATTCTGAAACCTCTGCAGGAAAGACTTTTGATAAAAGGGAAAAATGACCAGAACCGAGCATAAGTGACCAAACACGTGAAACAACTGGGGAACCCAGGGAAGGGGCCCCAGACCAATTGGGGGGTGAATCCCTGACTCGGTGTGGTATGAACATTGCTCCCAGTTAAGGGTTAGAAAGGCATAGAACAACCAAAATACTTGCATGATATATATAAAGACCTGAGAAAATGACTTTCTGTTTACATACGAACATTTTCTGAAACAACAACTGACCAGATAAGTGGTGATCAACCAAAAGTTTTGAACCTGAAAAAACTTCTTGGGGATGGGCAGAAAAATAGAACCCATCCAAAAGATCTTTACCCATTGGACATATACGTCCAAAATCCATGCGCGAAGACCCGGACACCGAAGGCGTGGAAGGTCCAAGGGGACCACCCCCGTCCCGGGCGCCACGGGTCCCCGCAGAATAGCACATAGGGGACAAACCAACGGGGGAGGAGAGAGAAAGGTAAACAAGCAATGTTAAGTAAATGCGTCAGAAAAGTTTAAACCTTCAAAGTGTCTTTGCAGACATACCAGTGGGCACAGTCACCCCAGCACAGTCGCCCCATGGTAGGGGAGCGACCACACTAGGGCAAGGGCACACCAGCGTCCAGGAAATCCAAGGGATCACTCATGTGGACTTTAGTGTATCACCAGGAAAAGTATTACTCCATAGTGGACATCCTCAGAAACCGCTATCTCTAAAAGGATTCCGCCATCTCCGCTGATCTCTTCTGGTTGCTGGAGTGGACCAGGATGGTGAAGGCCTGGGGGTGTTCAGTGGGCGAGCTTCAGGAGCAGCTTCCAGTAGGCCTAGTTTAACTAGGAGTTCTTTTCCTTCAGCCAGGTTATAGACCACATAAACTGTGCCATTGTGAGGGACTGACAGCTTGAAGGGAAAGCCCCATCTGTATCGGATTCGGGCTGCCTGCAGCACAGATTTGACCTCTTTCATTTTGAGCCTTCTTTCAAGTGTGGCCTGCGATATATCTGGATAGATCTGTATGCGCGTGCCCTCCATTAAAATATTGGGGGTGTTTCTGGAGGCTCGCAAAATATCCTCCTTAATCAGGAAGTCTTTGAGACATAAAATGATGTCTCTTGGAGGCTTGTCAGGAGGAGGTTTGGGGCGCATAGCTCTGTGAATCCTGTCACAGGTGAAATCAGATTCCTGTTTGTCAGGCAGCAGGTCTGTGAAAAGCTTGGAAACTGCAGGGATCAAATCTGTGACCGTTTCAGGAATGCCTCTAAGACGCAGGTTATTCCTGCGATTCCTGTTGTCCAAATCCTCCACCTGCATTTGCAACAAGCCATAGTTATCAGAAAGCAGCTCAAAGTCCTTTCTAAGGTCATTGTGGGCGATAGAAAGTTTGTCGTGCTTGGTCTCTAATAAGTCTGTGCGGCCTCCCAAAGCAGCAATCTCTTGTGTCAATGTATTAGTAGATTTGTGAATTTCAGTTTGAAATTTGTTGGCCAGCTTTTCATAGATAGCAGCAAACCCTGCATCCAAATCGGCCTTTGTAACCACACATGAGTACTCACGGGACCCTGGTTGAGAGCTGGGAGGAGAAGGTGGTTGTGCTGGCTCTGCCTGAGGCGATGGGAGGGCCTGGGCGCCATCTTGGGGCATCTTGGTGATTTCCTTCGTGCGGAGCAAATAGGTCGCCAGGGAGTGCTTTGGCGGACCCCCCCCCCCCCGATTCTTTTTCTTGGCTGACGGCATGCACCAGGTATTCCCCCGGGGGTGTTGGAAATTGTGGGCGAATATGAGCTAAATTGGCCCCGGGGATCGCACCGTTCTCTCTCCTCTCCGACGGAGCTGTGCACTTAGCACCCGTCCAGCTTCGCGCCGCGCATGCGCCCCCTGGGCCAACTCAAAATTGAACCCTACAGACTAAGACTGGGATGCCATTAAAGTTCACGGGCGTGTAAAGGCATGCATCCCAATACTTTTGGCAATATAGTGTATGTTGAGTTTTTTGTTTATTTTTTAAAGTAAATTAAGCCTAAATAGTTTTTCCTGTTGTCCTAGGCATCTACTTTTTATTGTGTATGCTGCTGCTAATGATAAGTCTGGCAGAAAGTATCTTCATAGTCAGAATTTGTCATAAGAAGAGTCTATTCCCGCAAGTTCCAGGGTGGTTAAAAAAAATGCAGAAGATGGCTCAAGCTCTGCTCATAAAAGACAAGATTTCTGCATCATGGAACGTTGAAAGACAAACATCTGGCAAGACAGAGGAAATAAGTATTGGTAAGAAACAGTGAGATTACATAAGCAAGGACAAGATAGTAATGATAAGGGTAATTATAGATGACTGGATAAATGAGCTCAACCAATTTTGCACAAGGTAGATATTCCCAAACGTCTGCCAATTCTCACATTATTTCTTACCAAAGGATTTGGTAATACTGGGGATGATATGTGGCAAGCTCCTCCATCCTGCTATGTAGTCTTGCTTCTTCTTTCCCCTTCCTTTCCACCCTAACTACAAGCCAATCAGGAGAATATGTGTCATCAGCATTTGCAGGAGCAAATGTTGGCATTTTCTCAGTATAAGGTAAATGCATCTCAGTGCTGCACTGATATTCACATTGCTACTTAGCCTTTTCATCCTCAGACCTCAGTACATCAATAGAGCTGTTCATAACATTCACTAGTGATTTTTTTTTTCCGTCAGCATCATCTCACAACACCTTCTATGTGGAAATAGATAAACACAGAGGGCGTGCTGGCCTTGGGCATTATCCAACACAATTTTTATTAAAAGTAAAACAAAATAAATATCTACTCACAAACATATGTGGTAGAAATGCTCATCAGGCCACTGGTCGTGGCTCCACTCTCCCAGGCTGGCCAAAGACTCAAGCTCAGGAGGAACCTCACCAGGGTCCTTGCTGGCTGACGCATTTTAAAGTTATGTCCTCCATCATCAGAGCCAAAAACCTACAGCTGGAAACATTTGTAGGTTGGACAAAAGGCTCTAAGATATTGGAAACAGAACAGCTGCTTTATACAGGCCTAAAGTGGTTCTTAAGGCAAGTTTTTTTTTTTTACCTTAATGCATTCTCTGCATTAAGGAAAAAAGAACATTTTAATAGTCCCCCCCCCCCCCCCCCACAGCCCCTCTAAGTTCTCACCTAACTCTGATCTCAATCTAGCGCTGTGCACATCTGCAGCAGCTTTTATCCCCTCTCTCGGCTCTCACAAGCTTGGCTGAGAGCAACAAGAGCCATTGCTTCGGGCAGCTGTCAATAAAAACCTGTGAGAAGAGAGTAGGGGAGGGGGCTGAGCCAGGCTGTGTGTCTGAATAGATGCAAACAGCCCAGATTGGGATCAAGGATGCACAAGTGCCCCTATGATAAGCAGCTTCCTATGGGGAAACTATCGGAGGGGGGAGGAGCCAGAAGCAGCAGCGGGGGAACTGAGAAGACGAGGATCAGGGCTGTTCTGTGGTTTTGCACTGAGCAGGTAAGTATAACATGTTTGTTGCTTTTATTTTTTTGTTTTTTTATATTTTAATTTAAATTAAGCTTTAAAATCACTTTAAAGGGGTTCTAAAGGTACAAGGTTTTTTTTTAACCCTAATGCATTTGAGCCTAATCTCGATCCAGCGATGTGCATGAGAGCAGAGACTATCTTGGCTCTCTGTCCTTATTGGACAGAGAGGCAGCAGTGGGAGCCATTAGCCAGTGATGAGAGAGCGAGGCAGAGCTGCGCTCTGTGTGTCAATGGACACACAGAGCTGACTCAGGATTAAGCACACATGAGTGTCCCCAGAGCAAGCAGCTTGCTATGGGGGCAGTCAGCAAAGGGAAGGAGCCAGGAGCACAGGCGTGGAACCCGAGAAGGATCAGGACCGCTCTGTACAAAACCATTTGTTATTTATAAAAAAAAAAAATTAAAGAATTGCTGAAAAAATATAAAAATGCTAGCTGTATAAACTTTCCCAAAAATTTAACATAACAAGCCACACATAATAGCTTGAAATGAAAATGTCTAGAAATGTCCAGGGGAAATTCAGATACTTAAGGCATTTTGCTGCACATAACAACAATATATCATGTCATGTGATAGTATCCCATAATTCATCAAAAGAAGGTCAGGTATTATTAATCATTGTCCTTTATCATTTTAACAGTTAATTTAGAATACATACTACAATGTATAAAAAAAATCTAAATTTAGCTGTTAAAGTAGATTTAAATCCAGTCTTTAAAATATCAGATAAAAGAGATAAGTTTTCCAGTCTTTAAAATATCAGATAAAAGAGATAAATAATAAAAGAGATCTTTTCACCGACTTAAAATTGCAGATGAAAGCACAGAACGATCAAGTATTTTAAATGCTTACTTGCAGTGTTTTTCCTTGCTATAAATGTTATTTAGTAGGCCTTTGAACTTGCTAGTACATTTTACTACTTTGGGAACAATTGTTTTCTTCTAGAGCCATCTCCTCTTCTGTGTCATATTACTGTCTGTGCTAGCCAAGCTCCTCCTGTGCTGAACAAAACTCACTTAAGATAGGTCTAGTGAACCTTTCAATGCATTATGAATGATCTTGGAAGCGTCTGAAACTGATGTCCCAAATAGGGATGGCCTTGCGGTTCGCCGTGCGGTCGGTTCACGGTGAACTTTGCATGTTCGCAGCCCGCCGATTTTGCGAACATATGGCGTTGTTCGCGGCGGCCATATTAGTTTACATTGGGGAGAACTTTGACCCATGACACAGCCATCAGGTGTAACGGGACAGCCAATTGAAACATTTCAGCACATGGACATACCCCCTACCTTATAAATAGACCTGACCTGGCGGCCATTTCACATTCCGCTTTTTGTCAGTGTAGGGAGAGGTTGGCTGTGTGCACCAGGGACAGATCGTCAGTGACACAAATCTCTCTGTTAAGGTCCACAAAAGTCCTTTTAAGGGCTGGTATTTGGCATAGGTGTACTGTCTGTTTTGTCAGTGTAGGGAGAGGTTTGCTGTGTGCACCAGGGACAGATTGTCAGTGACACAAATCGCTCTGTTAGGGTCCACAAAAGTCCTTTTAAGGGCTGGTATTTGGTATAGGTGTACTATTCTTTGGTGTGCAGTGCACTATATAGGGGTGTAATTCACTTTTAATATACTTTCTAATATAGAAAGCATATTATAATGGATTTGTATTGTGCACTGTGCAGCATTGTGACTGGTGTGTTGGGCGTTTCTGCAGCAATACTACAAACAGTGACAAAAGCACTTTTAAAAAAGTATTATAACTGGTGTGATAGACCAGTGCCCCCCCCTCCCCCCAATACCACATATTGAAGTGGGGTGTTATCTGAGTATACTTTTATAAGTGTATGTGCAAGCAAAGGGCCAGCTCCACCACACAGGAAGAACAAATCTGTTGATGATGCAAAAGAGAAACAGGCGAAGCGCCTCTAAGTGCAGGACGTTTATTAAGGTAAAAGCACACAAAGTTATGGCAACTCACAAGAAGGTGAATAACAATCGGCTCGATCTGGAGTCAGTCGGTGAGCAAGCAGTCCGAGGCCCAATTCCGGGAGAGAGGAGGAGATGGAACAACCTTGCCGGTAGATGAAATGTGGAGGACAGGAAGAAGCCGGCTGTAGTCTTCCGGGGCCGGCTGGTTCTCTCGAGCTTGGTGCATCTGGAGTCAGTCGGTGTTCAAGTGAACACTTGAGAAAAGAGCGTGCATGCTCCCCATGAGCTTGGCGCATGCTCTGAAACGCGTCGCGTACTCCTTTGACCCTGTTGACGTCACGCGGTTGACGATGCGCTCCAACCTGCCATGAGAGTTATTCACCTTCTTGTGAGTTGCCATAACTTTGTGTGCTTTTACCTTAATAAACGTACTGCACTTAGAGGCGCTTCGCCTGTTTCTCTTCTTTTGCTGTGTTAACTCTGCTACACACAGTGCCTGAACTCACTGGCCAATTTTTTGTACAACTGGTGTGATAAACCAGTGGCCCCCCAATACCACATATTGAAGGGGGTGTTATCTTAGTATACTTTTATAAGTGTATTTGTGTCCTGCAACAATATTGCCTCTTTTGCTGCGTTAACTCTGCTACAAACAGTGCCAAACTCACTGGCAAATTTTTTGTACAACTGGTGTGATAGACCAGTGGCCCCCCAATACCACATATTGAAGTGGGGTGTCATTTAACAGTATACTTTTATAACAGTGTACTTTAGTCTTGCAAAAATTTGGCCTCTTTTGCTGTGTTAACTGTGACAACAGATTGAAGCTGGGTGTTATATACCTTGTTCCACATATACTGCACTTCTCTAGAGACTTTTGTCACAAGGTAATTTAAAAAATGACAGGCAGAGGAAGAGGCAGGCCCTTACGCAGGGGTGGTAGGGGTAGGGCTGGAGCAGTAGGCCGGAGCCAAAGTGTGAAGTTTCAGAAGATGCGTTTGAATACCTCAAAGGACGCACCAGACTTGGTTGAGTGGCTTATTCAGCCTTCCTCTTCTGCACCCTCCTCATCCTCTCTATCTGCACCCTCTTCACCCCCAAAGACACCACCCCCAACACCACCATATACCCTCCGCTTGGGTCACTGAAATTATTTTCCGATCCATCACAAGACATTTGCGATGCGCAGCCATTGTTGGCATCGGATCAGAAAGAGGAGGTAGCAACAGCCACCACTCAGCAGTCTGATGACAGTACCCAGATCAGCCCAAGGAGGTTGGTCCCCGCTGTTGCTGCCTACTCCGAGATTTCGAATGTTAGTGGTGAGGAAGGTGACGTGGATGATGACGTGTCCATGGACGTCACATGGGTGGCCACAAGAGAGAAAGAGGAGGGGAGTTCAGAGGGAGAGATGGACCAGCAGATAGGGAGGAGAAGCAGACGGAACTTGCATTGCACAGGAGGGACATCAGGTATCAGAAGTGAGCCATCAACCATGTACAGTCACATCTGGCGCTCCCAGGACGCCGACATATAGCTCTGCAGTGTGGGCTTTTTTAATGTGTCCGCTGCTGACAACAGTGTTGCTATCTGCAGCCTTTGCAGTCAATGCATAAGTCGCGGTAAGCCCAACACTCACCTAGGGATGACCGCCTTAAGAAGGCACCTAAACTCCCATTACCGAGCCCAGTGGGAGCAACGCCGTCAGAACCCACAAAGCCACACTCCAGGCTCTCACCATTCAGCCTCTTCTCCTTCTCCTCTCTCCTCCCAATTGTCCTCCACTCCACCTTCCATCATGTCGTCCTACATTTGTTCTGGAAAAAGGCAGGCTTCCGTGGCCCAAATGTTGGAGCGTAAAAAAATGATGACGCCGGATAACCCTCTTGCCCAACGTTTGACTGCTGGCTTGTCGGATCTGATAGCCCACAAACTACTGCCATATGAACTGGTGGACTCTGGGGCCTTTCGGAAATTTGTGGCCATTGGAACACCACAATGGAATGTCCCAGGCAGGAAATATTTCTCACAGAAGGGCATTTCAGAGCTGTATGGCCATGTTCAGCGGCAATGAATGTATCTCTGGCACACAGTGTCGGTGCCAAGATACATCTGACCACAGACACATGGTCTTGCAAACACGGGCAAGGAAGGTATATAACTTTTCCTGCCCACTGGGTGAACCTTCTGATGGACGTCAAGCATGTAAACCGTTGCACCCTTGTAGATTTGGTTTTACCACCACGGATTGCATGCAGGCCTGCCTCTTCTTCTCCTCCTCCTACTCCATCCTCCCTCTCCTCCTCGGCTGACTCCTCCTTTTCCACTGCTACCGTCTCTTCCGCTGTGCCGCCCAAGATCCCCAGAACCTATTCAACATGCCAGGTGAGACGTTGCCATGCTGTGCTGCGTCTGTTGTGCCTGGAAGCCAAGAGCCACACTGGCCCTGCACTCCTTTCAGCTTTGCGTTCACAGGCAGATCAGTGGCTAACACCGCACAATTTGACAGTTGGTAAAGTGGTGTGCGACAACGGTGCCAATCTGCTGAGCACACTGAAACAGGGCAAAATTACACACGTGCTATGCATGGCACAAGTCCTGAACTTGGTCGTGCAGCGATTCATTGCCAAATACCCTGGGTCCAGGACATCTTGCAGCAGGCCAGGAAGATCTCGGGCCATTTCAGAAGATCTTACACAGTCATGGCTCGCCTTGCTGACATTCAGCGGTGGCACAACCTGCCCATCAGGTGTCTTATTTGTGACTGTCCGACGCGATGGAACTCAACGTTGCATATGCTTGATAGGCTGCTCCAGCAGAAACGTGCAGTTAATGACTACCTGTATGAAATCTGCAGCAGGACAGGTTCTGGGGAGCTTGGGTTTTTTTCACCTCGCCAGTGGCTGCTCATGCGCGACGCATGTAGACTTCTGCGGCCATTTGATGAGATCACCAAACTGGTCAGTCACAGCCAGGGCGCCATCAGTGACATTGTATCTTACGCCTTCTTTCTGGAGAGTGCATTGCATCATGTCATTGATCAAGCCGTCGAGGAGCAGGAGCAGGAAGATGAGGAAGTCACAATGTTGGATGAATTCCCAGGGGGTGCTACTCCATCTGAGACAAGTCAACAACAGGAATCTGAAGAGGAGTCAGAGGAGGATAGTGCCGGGGCGGATGAGGAGAAGCAAGAAGAGCATGCTTTAAACCTGTCTGGGATCCCTGGTGTTGTCCGTGGATGGTGGGAGGAGAACGAGGACGAGATTATCCTGGATAATGGTCACTACACCGCGTCCAGTTTAGTGCGAATGGGGGCCTTCATGCTCCAGTGTTTTAAGGGGGACCCCATATAAAAAGCATGAAGGGCAAGGACCAGTACTGGGTGGCAACGTACTTAGACCCCCGATACAAACAAAAAATAGCGGAAATGTTACCACCATCACAGAGGGCGGTCAGAATGCAGTGCTTCCAGGCCTTGCTCCGAGAAATGCTGCATTCTGCTTTTGCGTGCGCTGGCAGAGGAATTTCCACTCACAGAGAAACAATTGTGGATAGCAATCCAACAGTGCCTGCAAGAAGAGGGCAGTTTGAAGATGTGTTGGTCACTTCAGATATGAGATCCTTCTTTCAGCCGACCCATCGACAGCTGTATTCCGGATCCAGCATCAGGGAACGCCTAGAAAGACAGGTGTCCAACTACATCGGGTTAACGACCGATGTGGATGCTCTGAGGAGTGATGAACCCCTGGACTACTGGGTGCGCAGGCTTAACCTCTGGCCAGAGCTTGCACAATTTTCAATGGAACTGTTGGCTTGCCCCCTGTCCAGTGTCATGTCCAAAAGGACGTTCAGTGCAGCAGGGGGGATCATGACCGATAAGCGCACTCGCCTAGCTCATGACAGTGTTGACTACCTCACATTTATAAAAATGAATGAGGCATGGAACTTCATTTAAATTCCTCATGACAGGCCACAAATATCCGCCAGACCGCCATCCACCAACAACAATTCATGGTCTTTGTCTTTGGTAAATACAGCGGCATAAAAGGCATTTCATGTCCATTGAATGCCTATTTTTTGGGGCCTTTCATGGCCGACAATTATTTTTTCTGTCAATGCCTAATGTACCTCCAGCCACAAAATACAACATTCTTAGCTGTCAGGTAAACCCATGTGGGCTAATTTTTGGGGCCTTTTTATGGCCGACACTTACTTATTTATCCTGTGAATGCCTAATGTACCTTCAGCCACAGAATACAACCTTCTTAGCTGTCAGTTAAACGCATGTGGGCTAATTTATGGGGCCTGGAATGGCCGACACTTACTTATTTATCCTGTGAATGCCTAATGTACCTTCAGCCACATAATACAACCTTCGTAGCTGTCAGGTAAATGCATGTGGGCTCATTTTTGGGGTCTAGAATGGCCGACACTTTATCCTGTGAATGCCTAATTTTTCAGACTGGAATTGAAAATCAATGGGTCTGTAAACGTTCCGCCAAATTGTGGAATGGATGCGAACCCATTTTACAGATGTGTGAATGGACCCTATATGTATTTGACATGTATTTACTGGCTGCTGTCAGTTCTGGCTGATTTAGGGAAAAAAAAAATTTTTTTTTTGCTGTAAAAAAAAAAAAAATTTTATGGCAACTTTTCCAATTGCAATACTTCTGTTATGACATTGTCCATGCGGTGGGGCTATTTGTGCACATCTAGTAAGTCTTTTGTGGCTGCAAATATGACCTAAAGGTTTTTAAAGTTTGCCTCCTATTAAAGTCAATAGGGCCCGCCGCGAACTTGCGGTTTGCGGACATTTGAGAACATTTGCGGCTGACGTTCGCGAACTGCCCAGGCCGATGTTCATCCATCTCAAGTCCCAAATTCAGCCAAAAAGTTTTAGTTTTGACAGAGTGAGGAAGCTTTAGAACGTCTGTTATGTTTTGACTGAATTCTATTTCTCCATTGGTAAGATTTCCCCTTACTTTCTGTTGTGGTATTTTTATTGTCTTTGTATTCTTTCCTCCCAATTTCTTTTTCTACTATTTTAGGAACAGGAAAAGAGGGGAAATCCTTCAACTGTGGCCAGGACAGCCATAAAAAACTTGACAAAATTGTCCAAGTCTTTTTAAAACTCAAAAAAGGTTTTATTGGAATTGCACTAGTTAGGGAAAGGTCTTGCAGAATTTTATCTTTTGTTCCAACTTTAGAGGTCTTAGCAACAAATGACCACTGGCAAGTGGAGCATACATGTCAACAGCTGTCACCAGGCCCTAATTCTCCAGATTGCTATCCAAGCCCCGAACTTCCAGTGAGAAGAACATCCACCAGTTTTCCAACACTTTGAAAAAACTTTGTGTCAGTTCATACATAGAAGCATAGAAGTGTGCATTCTTCACCATGCATAGTTTTATAATTCCCCATAGAACTATTTTATAACTTTGTGCTCTCTCTTTATTCCTCTGTACACAGACAGCCTGTCTATCTACTGCAACAGAAGAACATATGACTGTAATGTGCTGGAACAAGAGACAGGGCGATCTACTAACCCCATAGAAGCGATGAACAGCATTGTGAAGGATATTGAGTCCACGTTGAAACGTCTGAACAAGCCAGTAGAGCAAATTAATGAGTGGCTCTGTGTTGCATATGTTTTAGATACATTCTTCTTCAGGCTGTATCTTACCCTGCTGATTGCCTATGCTTTAATTATGGTAACCCTTTGGTCTATATAGTGCACCACTTTTAATGGCCCACTGTAAGTCAGTTCATAAGAGCATACATAACTACAAAGTTCAGCCAAAGAAAAATGTTCATAGAGAAAAAAAAAAGCAAACAGATATATTAATATCTTTAAACTGGTATTTTGTGAAATGTAGACTTAGAAACGCTTATAGAGGTGTGTTTGTGCTACCTACCTGTTCAAAGGATACTATCACTTTGTTATTTTAAAGCAAATATGTAGACTCTTTACCATTCTGATGCATGAAGAGCATTGCATTTAGGGCTCTTTCACACGGTCCGCCTCCGTAGGTGGATCCGTGATGCTCAGCAGGGGATCGTAAACACAGATCCCCGCTGAGCAGGAAGGTGACATCTCCCTCTCCGCACTGTGTGCAGAGAGGGAGGTGTCAGAGCCCCATGCATCTCTATGGGGGAATCGGATGAGAGCGGACCGCCTGTCCGCTCTCATCCGATCCGATCCCCTGGACAGATGGAAAATAGGGTTTCCATCCAACTGGATTTCACGGACAGGATCAGATGCGGATGGCAGCAGGTGTCAGCGGACGGCAGCGGGGAACAGCGGACATGTCTCCGCTGACATCCGCTGCCCCATAGGGATGCATGGGGGATCCGATCAGATCCACCTAAAAAACTGACAGGCGGATCTGATCAGATCGTTAGTTTGAAATTAGGTACTGTGTGCGAATGGGGTGCAGCTGCTTGTACTATCAATGTATACATGCTGTGCTATCCGTGCAGAACAGTGCTTGCTTCTTCTCCTTTCAGCTCCGGGAAGGTTTTACCCCCTTAACGACCAGGCCATATTTTGCAATACAGCACTGCCTTGCTTTAACTGACAACTGACGTTGTAACTATTGATGTCCTTTTTTTTTTTCTACAAATAGAGCTTTCTGTTGGTGGTATTTGTTTACCTCTGCGGTTTTTATTTTCTGTGCTATAAACAAAGACCGACATTTTTGAAAAAAAATAAAAATTTATTTTTTACTTTCTGCTATAAAACATTCCCAATAAAAAATGTTTTAATAATCTAATTTCTTTATCAGTTTAGGGCAATTTGTATTCTGCTACATATTTTTGGTTAAAAAAAATACCAAAAAGCGTATATTGATAGGTTTGCACAAAAGTTATCGCGTTTACAAACTATGGGATAGATTTATGGATTTTTAATTTTTTATATTGTTTTTAATTAGTAATGGCGGCGATCAGCAATTTTTAGCGGGACTGCAACATTGCGGCGGACAGATGTGACAATAAGTGACACTTTTTGGGGATCAGTGACACTAATACAGTGATCAGTGCTAAAAATATGCACTGTTACTGTATAAATGACACTGGCAAGGAAGGGGTTAACATCAGGAGCGATCAAGGGGTTACATGTGCTCCTAGGGAGTGCTTTCTAACTGTAGGGGGAATGGATTGACAGGAAGAGAGAGATCTGTGTTCCTTGTTTACATAGGCAGACCGCGGTTCTGTCATTCTCCTGAATGATCACAGGTGGCCAGGGCCATTGCGGCCGCCAGACCTGCCGATTGGCTCCCGCTGTGTCCAATCACAGCAGGGACCGCGGCTCCGGCGGCGCACGTGTGCCCCCTAGAGCCCTTTTACATAATCACATACAGGTAAGTTATTTTGCGCTTAAGGGCTGCCCTGCCGCAGTAAATGTACGTGGGGTAGTCCTTAAGTGGTTAAATGCGAACCAATGCCTCAGTTTACATGTTATAAAAATCACTGAAAGTACAATCTCTGAGTGGCTTATCCCTTAGATTCCTTCAATCGGTAGTCATCCAGTAAAGATGTTATTTGGACTACATTCTACTGAAAAAAATGATATACAGTATATAACCAGCACTATTCTATACTCCTGTGCAGCAATAAAGTGAAATAAAAAGCCCTTATTAACCACTTCTGGACCAGAAAGATTTGCCCCCTTAATGACCAGGCCATTTTTTGAGATTCGACATTGCGTTAATTTAGCGGACAACTGCGTGGTCGTGCGACGCTGTACCAAAATAAAATTGATGTCCTTTTTTTCCGACAAATAGAGCTTTCTTTTGGTGGTATTTGATCACCTGTGCGATTTTTACTTTTTGCACTATAAACAAAAAAAGAGCGACAATTCTGAAAAAAAAAAACAATTTTTTTCTTTTTCTGCTATAATATATCCCCCCCCCCCAAAAAAAATAAATAAAAATCAAAATGTTTCATCCAATTTGTATTCTGCAACATATTTTTGGTAAAAAAAAAAAAAAAATCGCAATAAGCGTTTTTTGATTGGTTTGCGCAAACGTTATCTCTCAAACTTGGGGTAATATTCATGTAATTTTTGCGATTTTTAGCAGGACTGCGACATTGCGGCGGACAGACCGGACACCCAACTGACATTTTTGACACTTTTGGGGGGACCAGTGACATTACTACAGTAATCAGTGCTAAAAATATGCACTGTTACTGTAATAATGACATTGGCAGGGAAGGGGTTAACCTAGTGGGTGATCAAAGGGTTAAATGTGACCCTGGGGGAGTGTTTACTAACTGTATGGGGGAGGGGCTTGTGAAATGACCACAGAGACCTGTGATCCCATATAGAAAGATCACAAGCGCTCTGTGATCATTCCAGAGAGAAGAATGGTCGGCTGTGTTTACAAAAGCTGACCGTCCTTCTCTCTCAGCGGTAAGCGATTGCGGGTGCCCGGCCGCAATCGCGACCACCGGCCCTGTGGGTCGGCATCCCCGTTGCCTTGTTGGGGCGGGAGCGAGCCGCCGGCGGCGCGCTCGCTTCCCATCACCAAGTGTGTGACCGATGTAGGGCTATGTCGGTTCGTGCAGGAGGGCCAGCCTGCCGCAGTAAATGTGTGGTGGGCGGTCTGGAAGCTGTTAATATGCATAATACCCAGTGCTTATATGTGATAAAACTCTAGACACCTGTCATTCTCCTCGCTGTAAAGACACTGATCACACGGATCTAGTATGTAGATCCGTTGATCAGTGTCCTTATGCCCCATACACACATGCAGATTATCTGCAGACTTTTGTCTGCAGACTTACCAAAACCATATAATATGAGGTCAAACCTAAACATTTTCAATTTGTATGCAATCCAGCAGGCCCTTGCACTACATAGAAAAGGTAAGTCTGCAGACAAAAGTCTGCAGATAATCTGCACGTGTGTATGGGGCATTACAGCTCAAGCCACAGCCAATCACAGTAGAAAGCACGCCCCTAGGGATACACACAGCCCCTCCCTCCAAAATAAAGTTAACCCCTTCACTACCAGTGTATTTTTACAGTAACAGTGCATATGTATAGCACTGATTACTGTAGAAATGTCACTGGTAACCCCAAAAGTGTCAAAAATGTCAGTCAAGGGTCCGATCTGTCCGCCGCAATGTCGCAATACTGCAAAAAAAATCGCAGATCGCCGCCATTACACGTTAAAAAAAAAACACCAAAAATGACAAAAATCTTTCCCTTTGTTAGTAAACGCGATAACTTTTGCGCAAACCAATCAAAATACGCTTTTTGCGATTTTTTTTTACCAAACATAGGTAGCATAAAACAAATTGGCCGAAAATGTTAAAAAATTTTGATTTTTACATTTTTTTTTTGGGGGGGAATTTCATATAAAAAAATGTGAAAAATATTGTTATTTTTGCAAAATGTACGCTCTTTTTTTGTTTATAGCGCAAAAAGTAAAAATCGCACGGGTGATCAAATACCACCAAAAGAAAGCTCTGTTTGTGGGAAAAAAAGGACGTCAAATTCGTTTAGGTACAGCGTCGCACGACTGCGCAATTGTCCGTTAAACTCACGCAGTGCCGAATTGCAAAAAAATACCCCCTGGTCGTTTAGCAGGAAAATCCTCCGGGGCTTAAGTTGTTAAAGCTGATTGGCTACCATGCACAGCTGCACCACATTTTGTACTCTTCAGTTTTATTAAATCAACCTTAGGGCTCTTTCACACGGGCGGTCCGATCAGATCCGCCTGTCAGTTTTTTAGGCGGATCTGATCGGATCCTCCATGCAGCTCTATGGGGCAGCGGGTGTCAGCGGAGACACCTCCGCTGACACCCGCTGCCATCCGCTGCCATCCGCATCCGATCCTGTGCTGAAATCTGGACGGATGGAAACCCTATTTTTCCATCCGTTCAGTAATCGGAGCGGAGCGGATCTGATGAGAGCGGACAAACGGTCCGCTCTCCTCCGATCCCCCATAGAGGGCAGCGGGTGCCGAGACACCTCCCTCTCCGCTCTGCGATCCCCGCTGAGCAACACGGATCCGCCTGCGGAGGCGGACCGTGTGAAAGAAGCCTTACTCTTTTAATTGCAACAAACCTGTCACTGATACCCTTGACATCTTTTCCATATTCTTTCCTCTGATCTATATATAGGGAGAGCGGTTTACTACAAAGATAGGCATTAGTGAAATATATTTTATTAGAGGTGACATTTCTAATTAGAAAATAAAATGTTATTTAATTAGTTTTTTAATAATTTTAATTTATTAAATTATTATTTTTTTTTACTTTAATTTTAACTTTAATTTACTTTACTTTAATTTTAACTTTAATTAATTCATTAATAATATTAATATAATGCATGGAAACATTTCATAAATGTGTAGATTTATTTATTTTTCCCATATTAATCCTGTATATTTATTTCAGTCCACAATACCTGTTTCGTAAAGTGTATCTACCCAAATATACCCAAAACTTTTTGTTTAGTTTTATGCCCGTACACACATACCGATTGTCAGCCGAACGATCGGCCGTCTTTTGTCCGGTGCTGTTTTGTTGGTTGAAAAGTGCTCAAGACTGCACACGAATTTTGTCGGCCAACAACAACCAACTGCAGAAGTGATGTCATGTTGTGGTCTACTTTTCGGGTGTTTTTTTTTCACTGAGCATGCCCAGTCTTGATCATCACATTTTTGTCGGCCGAAATCTGTACTGACTGAGGAACAATCGGCCGTTCTTTGTTGGCCAACAAAAATTTTATAGCATGCACACCAGATTTTGTTTGGCCCGAAAAGTCGCAGTCGGTTGTCGGAAGCATCATACTAACAAGCCGACAATCGGCCGATCGGACGTTGGCCGAATATTTACGGCCGACAATCGGTACGTGTGTACGGGGCTTTAGACTGAATGGGCAAAGTCTAGAGCTCCTGTCAGGTTTTACTGCTATCTGGGGATCTCTTGGAACAATTTCCCCTTTTTGGCCCCTTGCACACTGCAGCTTAAAAATGCTAAGTACAGCTTTTTTTTTTTATGAGCTAAAATAGAGCCCATTCATTCTAATGTGCCTATGCACACATAAGCGTAAATGAGCGCCGCGTATTCTTCAGTAAGAACAAAATAGAAAAATCTGCATTTTTGGACAGTAATTTACGCCTAATGCGTAAATATGCGCAAATGCGATCAAATGAACGCACACGATCATGCTGTTGATCTGAAAAAAAAATTTCATATTCAGAGGCGCGAATTTACGTGAATTTGCGTGAACGCATATGCGCAAAAATTCGTGAAAATACACGCAAATGCGTGCTTTTCAATAGGACAAAAATTACGGCTGAAAAAGGAGATGCTCTAACAGGAGTATCGTGTGCAAGAGGCCTTTCTGTTCTGGAACCTTTTACCAGACCGGAAGTGAGTATTGTTGTCACCCATCCCATATACCATGGGTGCTTAACCTGTGGTCCTTCTATATTGGATTGCCCCCACTCTGGATGAAGGAGCACAAGGGCACATTTGGACAGTAGCATTGTCAATCAATGTAAGAGGGGGGTTGTTAGATGTACTAACAGATTTAAACACACTAACAAATTGAAGCCAAACTCCAGCTCACACTTAATAAGCAGCTACAGCAAATGTTTTCTTTCTTTTTAGGATAAGAGTCGGTTCACACTGGGGCGACACGACTCCTTACTACTTCGGGAGGTGACTTGTCAGTCCCGTGCACCACGATTTCGGAGCGACTTGCAGGGACTTCACATAATGGAAGTCTATACAAGTCGCTCCGAGGTCGCCCCGAAATAGTACAGGACCCTTTTTCTAAGTCGGAGCGACTTGTGTCGCTCCAATTAGAACGGGTCCTGTAGCGGTCAATAGACCGCGAGGGAGCGCGACTTGTCAGGCTGACTAGTCGCCTGACAAGTCGCGCTAATGTAAACCGGCTCTAAAGGTAACTTTACAGACATGATGACAAACACACAAGTGAAGTTTGTATTAAAAACAGACATACAATTATGATAAAGTGACTTCAGCTATGTACAGTATCTCACAAAAGTGAGTACACCCCTCACTTTTTTGTAAATATTTTATTATACCTTTTCATGTGACAACACTGAAGAAATGATATTTTGCTAGTGAGTGTACAGCTTGTATAACAGTGTATATTTGCTGTCCCCTCAAAAAAACTCAACACACAGCCATTAATGTCTAAACCGCTGGTAACAAAAGAGAATACACCCCTAAGTCGAAATGTCCAAATTGGGCCCAAAGTGTCAATATTTTGTGTGGCCACAATTATTTTCCAGCACTGCCTTAACCCTCTTAACCCTCACTGCCTTAACCCTCTTGGCCAACAAAAATTTTAAAGTCTGCACGCCAGATTCTGTTCGGCGGAAAATTCGCTGTCGGTTGTCGGAAACATCATACTAACAAGCCAACAATCGGCCGATCGGTCGGTGGCCGAATATTTACGGCCGACAATCGCTACGTGTGTACGGGCCTTAACACTAACGAGTCACATAACACTGGGGAAGGAAAATGGCTAAATAGGCCCAATTTGGAAATTTTCACATAGCGGTGTACTCCCTTTTGTGAGATACTGTATATATTAAATGTCTAAAGAGTAATGAAAAGCCCATATGCCTGAGTACTTTCCATAGGAAAGGCCACTCAATAGTATCAAAGGCCTTCTTGATATCCAGGGAGGCCACCACTTTGGATCCTACATATACATATAATGTTCTAATTTGAAATATTATGTCTTATCCAAAAAAGTCCCTGACCCTCTGTAGTTGCCAATAAGCAAATCTTTAAAATATATATATTTTTTTTTGTAAGGCTTCATGTACACGGGACATGTAAAAACCTCTCCTGAACGCTGGAAATTGACAGCTAGTAACCGACAGTTAAAAACGTTTATTTTGCCGCGTTTACATGCCGCATTTATGCGCGTTTAGCGGCGTTTGTGTTTTTACATTGTAAAATGGTCAGAAATGTATCCCCATTGAGAACACCTATAAATGAAACGCTAAGGGTCCATGTACACTGCAACTTGTAAACGGCCGTTTAGGAGCAGTTGGGCGTTTTTTTCAGAAGCCCCTGAACCCACCTCTATGTTATCTTATCTGTCCATGTACACAGGGTCGTTTACAGTCATTTGCAGGCAGTTGAGTTCAGGGACGTTTTTTGGAAAGCAATTATTTGCATTAGAACGTGTGTTTACCGGTGTTTCAAACGCAAAAACGTGGCCAAACGCGACCGAACGCGATGACCCGCGTTTAGCGCTCGCATTTTTCCATTTTAAAGGGAAATTATTTTTTTTACCTCCTAGGAACGGTTTTAAACGCGGGTGCAAACGCAACACAACGGACGTTTTAAACATCCTAAAAAAAAAAAAAAAATTCCAGCATTCAAGGGACTTTTAACAACGTCACGTGTACATGAAGCCTTAGGCTCCATGTACACGGGACGCTGGAAATGGCCGTTTAGGAGCAGTTGGGCATTTTTTTCAGAAGCCCCTGAACCCATCTACATTTTATCTTATCTGTCCATGTACACCAGGTCGTTTACAGTCATTTGCAGGCAGTTGCGTTCAGGGACTGTTTTTAGAACGCAATTATTTGCGTTCGAACGTGTGTTTCCCGGTGTTTCAAACGCACAAACGCGTCCGAACGCGCCTGAACGCGTCCGAACGCGATGACCCGCGTTTAGCGTTCGCGTTTTTCCATTTTAAAGGGGAATAATTTTTTTGACCTCTAGGAACGGTTCTTAACGCAAACGCCCGTTAAATGCCCGCTAAACGCGGGTACAAACGCGACCGAACGGACGTTTCAAACGTCCTAAAAATTCCAGCATTCAAAGGGACTTTTAACAACGTCCCGTGTACATGGAGCCTTATAAACACAAGTTACCGCGTTTAGGAGCATTTGCACGCTGTTACAAGCATTTGGCGTTTCAAATGCCAATAAACTTCCGTCTGAACCCATTTGTTTGCTTTCAAAAAAATGCCACTAAACTCAATTGCCTCTAAATGAATGTGAACATCTCAGCGTACATGAGCAGATAAGATAACATAGAGGAAAGTTCAGGGGCTGCTGAAAAAAAAGCCCAACTGCTCCTAAACATCCCTTTATCAGCAGCTGTGTACCTGAGGCCTAAATACCACTTGCAAAACAACAACTTCGTAGCCTCATGTATCCGAATGTAACATTCTCCTTTTTCTAGTCATATATGTAAAACAATCAGAATACATGTACAGTAAAACCTTGGATTGCGAGCATAATTAGTTATGGAAACATGCTTGTAATCCAAAAACCCTCGTGTATCAAAGCAAATTTCCCCATAAGAAATAATAGAAACTCAGACGATTCGTTCCACAACCATTTATTCATATAAAAATGTTTATAGCAATAAAAAAACAGTATAAAGTGTATTGTAAAAATAAAACAAATGTACCTGCACTTCAAAATTCAGTATAAAGTGTATTGTAAAAATAAAACAAATTTACCTGCAATTTTAATCAGGTGACACAAAGAACAAAAAGAGCAGCGCCATCTAAGTGTACTATAGTATTATCACAGATTTAATGTAAATGTGGAATGACACTCACAATGTTAAAAACAATATCCAGCATTAAGGAGTCTGGTGCTCCTCCGCATGAAGCCGCTGGTGTATACGTGACCAGAGGTCCGGGGGCACTGGTGGCTCGCAGTGCTTCCTGGAGAACTGGGAAACTGTTGACGTCACTTCCAGGGGGCTCTGAACGTGCCCCCAGCCCCCACCCACCCCCTCTCCCCGACTGGGAGTGTCTCTAAGTTCTCCAGGAAGTGCTGGGAGCCACAAGCACCCCCGGACCTCTCGCCACAAATACACCAGCGGCTTCACATGGATGGGCACCAGACTCCTTAACGCTGGTTATTGTTTTTAACATTGTGAGTGTCATTCCACTTTCTTTTACAATAAAACTGTGATCATGCTACACTTGGATGGCGCTGCTCTACGCTGGATCTCCTGGTGGATCTTCTTACATTGGTGTAGCACGCTCCAGTGTGTGTTAGAAATGAGTGTAGGCAAATGATACTCTGACTCACAGTTAAGCTGGTGAGTTTTAGTTGGGTCAGGGTTTATTAGAGTTCAGGGCCGGGTGACTCATCCTGGCAGCTCTCTGGTGCCTCCCTCTGGTATAGAAGGTTGGAGAATTTTCTAAAATTTGAGGGTAGGGGTTAAGAGGTACTGCCTTGAATACCCTTTGAGCCTTGGCCAATCCTCAGCAATGGGCTGGCTGGGGTCTGAGACAACTCCATAAGTAGACATGGGCCATGCTAGCAGGGGCAATCGGGTGGAAGATGGAGATACAGTGTTGAGGAGGCTGTTGGTGGTCCTCAGGGGTCCTGGGGGGTGTCCTGCCTTAGGCCAGTGCTCGGGTATTGGAAGGATCCTGCCAAAAGACACAGGAGGAAGCCCTTCCTGGGGGCACTGCTGCAAAAGAGGACAGAGTGATTAGTACAACACTGTGGAGACTAACAGAGGGAGGAGACTCCCAAAAGTAGCCAGTCTCCCTTGAAGACAGCTGTGTGCTTAAATCTACAGGCCTTTCCCTGAGTAATCTCCTGAGAGTCAGCCGGGTGGGCTGGTGAAGAGTCAGTTGGGTGGACTGAGGTGGAGAGGCAGCCAGGAGGCTGGTGAAAGGGGCAGCTGCAGCCAGGTGGGTTGGCAGTGGCAGAAGAGGTGGTGCTGGGATCGCTTGCCACTGAGAAGAAGTTACAAGCTGTTTCACTATCTGAACTACACTTAAAATTATTGTAAGGTCTCATTTTTTTCTATAAAAAAACCCCAAAATGTTATACTTACCTGCTCTTTGTAGTGATTTTGCACAGAGCAGCCCAGATTCTCACCTTCTCGGTCTCTCTTCTGTGCTTCTGGCCCCTCCTTACTGTTGAGTGCCCCCCCAGCAAACAGCTTTTCTGAGCAGAGCCGCAGCTCCATGTATAGATTCAGACACAGAGAACCGGTTCGGCCCCGTCCCCTCTCTCTCCTCTTTGGCTAACTGACTTTGAGAGAAGCGGGAGCCAATGGCGCTGCTGCTGTGTCTCAGCCAATCAAGAGGAAGAGTTCCGGGTGGCTGGGACACTCGTGGACATTGCTGGATCAAGAGAGGTCTCAGGAAAGTATTAGGGGGGCTGAGGGGGCTGCTGCACACAAAAGGCTTTTTATGTTAATGCATAGAATGCATTAAGATAAAAAAAAACTTTCTGACTTTTGAAACCACTTTAAAGGGGCTAAGAGTTCCCGCCTGTAATGAGCTATTGCTAAATCTGGGCCTGTCAGATCATCTGAAAGTGATTCAGCTGAAGCAAGCACATTTGTGTGCAGGAGGAAAGAGGAGAAGAGACTGTATATAGGAAAAGCTGTCCCTGAAGTTTCTGAAGTCAAGTGGGCATTCCATAACCTCCCATCCCTATTGAAATAATTAGCTCTCTAATAAATAAGAAAAACAAAGTCACGGACTGTTCTCTGACTCTGGGTGCTTGTGCCTGGCTGTGCAGGAGTGGGGGATTCTTTTTCATCTGCAACACTACAGGGGTAGTGTTACATTGGAGATCAGTGGAGCAATGTCCACTTACGGCGATATGGTCAGGGATTTAATAAGATATTTTTGCAGAAATATACCTTACAATTCAGCACTAGCAGCAGAAAAAACAGCGGGTAAAGTTTAAGCCACTGAGCAGGTATAGAGAGGTGATGTTTAGCATCTGTTCTTCACTTAATGCGCTGATCATCCCTAAGTAACCATCTATTGATGAGGTGTCCAGACCGGGAGTTAGTAAGACAGTAAATCAGCCCATTGATCCCTGTTAAATCAATTGAGTTACAGAGCTGATCAGCACAATGGGCAATTAACAACCTCTGCAATCGCTTACGTTCATGTAACATCAAACGCCTGGCTGGACAAATCCAATAGGCAGATTGATCTACGCCGTCTTCTTCTGTATATGCCATATAAATGTACATAAAACATGGAAACGAACAACGCTCGTGGCCAGATTTATATACTTCATGAAAAAACAAAGTCTGGGGAGTTTTTATACCTTACTAGTGGGAACATATTTCTTGACTGCTGAGAAGTATATGCTCATACAACCAATTATAATACCAATACCTTGCCCAAAAATGACATGGAGGCTGATTAAGTTGGAAAGGGCAAGGCCACAGCTTTATTGAAATTTTCCAAATGTGACAAATAGCATAAACACATAACCCATAAACTGACTTAGTCTAAGAGGCCTCTCATTACCATCAGTGCCAGACAGGCATAAGACTGACCCCAGAATTTACCAAACAACAATGCCAATCACAGTTATACTGTGAGCACCCATAAAACATAAAATCACATAGTCTAAGAGGCCCGTCTTTACCCATCAGTGCCAGAAAGGCATTGGACTTATCCCTGAATTTACCAAACAACAATGTCATTCACATTTATACAGTGAGCACCCATAAAACATAAACTCACATAGTCTAGACAGGGGTCTTCAAACTATGGCCCTCCAGTTGTTCAGGAACTACAATTCCCATCATGCCTAGTCATGTCTGTGAATGTCGGAGTTTTACAATGCCTCATGGGACGCATAGTTCCACAACAGCTGGAGGGCCATAGTTTGAGGATCCCTGGTCTAAGAGGCCTGTCCTTACCATCAATGCTAGACAGGCATTAGACTTACCCCAAAATTTTGAGGGCATAGCCCATTACAACAACGTAAATTGCTGGCAAGGTCAAAACAGGCAATAAAGCTGTGACAAAACATCAGAGCGTGTGGGTGGGTGGTCAACTCTTCTGTCAGCTGAATCTCCTCATGTCAGAGAGACGTGCCTCAGTGTACATTTTCTAGAGTTCGGGCTTTGCCCCATCACCTCATGTCCTGGTAGCCAATCCTAACAGAGCCACTTAACCTACTTAATTTAGATCAACTCCCACTGAAATGCAATGCTTCCATCATCCCTAAAGCTGTTCAAGGGGCCTTCATTCTCTGTTTTTCTTTCCTTTACAGCATCTTGGGTATGCCATCCAGTTCTGGGCACCGGTCCTCAGAAAGGATGTGCTAGAACTGGAGAGAGTCCAGAGAAGGGCAACAAAGAAAATTAGGGGAATGGCGGACATCAGCTATGATGAAAGACTACAAGCATTGAACTTATTCTCTCTGGAGAAGAGATGCTTGAGAGGGGATATGATATCAATGTACAAATACTGTACTGGTGACCCTAGCATAGGAAACAAACTATTCAGAAATGGGGCCACTCACTAAAACTAGAAGAAAGCAGTTAAACCTTAAACTGCATACATAAAAAAAGTCCAGGCGCTGCTCCCAAAGGACGGTCCCTGGATATGGAACCAACCGACCAATCCGGTCACCTCTAAATGGCCAATAAGTGGTGACTGACCAGGGCAGTAAGCAACGGAGGAATCGGACATCAGCACACAGGCAGACTGTCAGCAACTGCGGGACCGTGCGGCGGCCGCGCACAGTGTCCCCCTCCGAGCCTGTCATCAGCGCTCGAGCGGCATCCGAGGTATTTATTGCCAGCCTGTTGTCACCAAGAGGGATGTCATCATCACTCTAGGTCTAATTGGAACTTATACATTCTCCTTGATCCCACAGCAATTCTAGGAGACCCAGGAATGTCAGGAATGTTGGGGCTGTAGTGGCAATTTTTATCATCTTTTATCATTTATCCATTTATGATTTGTTATGTTTTCAATAAACATCATTTATAGAGACATTCCATAGTCTCCCATAGAGCACTCATTCACTGACACCAGTGAGCGCCACCCTCTGTTTTCTACTAAACCTTAAACTGCGTAAAGGGTTCTTTACTGTTAGAGGTAAGGATGTGGAATTCTCTTCCACAAGCAGTGGTATCAGCGGGGAGCATTGATAGTTTTAAAAACTATTAGATGGGCACCTTAATGACCACAACATACAGGGGTATACATATATAACAGAAAACACACACATCACAGGTTGAACTGGATGGACTGATGTCTTTTTTCATCCTCACTAACTATGTAACTATGTAACTATGTCTCAGGTTGTGTTATTTATCATTGCATGAGAAGAAGAATGGAAAATGCCTAAATACATAAATGGACTGAATAATTACTGTATGGGTTAGTTAAAGGGGACCTCTAGGTAAAACATCAAATTCAGTCATGAATGTGAAAAGTAAAAATTCTTTTTTTTGTTTTCTATTTTTGGCTTTGGGTGGAATAAACATCATTTTCCATACAATTTAGAGCCAGCTTTTGCTAGTTCCAGATGGTGAACTAACCAATAAACAGAATCCTGTTGAAGAAATCCGAGCACTATACCATTGTGCAGTTATTTTGTTTCTATGCCAACTTCTATATTTTACAATCCTGCCATCAAACTGTTTTTAATAAAAGTTGACAGTTTTATTTTTCTTTACTTTGAAGTAAACTTGTTTTGAGAGAAATACAGTTATGACCATCAGTACAAATAGAGAAGTTGAATATTCCCAGCAGGGGCACAGGCAGCAATCAAACCTGACAGTGGTTACAAACCTTGCAAAATCTAACAAAAAACGTTTTTGCTAGAGAAAACCTCTAGTTTGGCATAAAATTGTGTGTTTAGATCAGCCTTTTTCAACCAGGATGCCTGGGCACCCTGGGGAGCCTTAAGGTTTCTTCAGGGGTGCCTTGGCAAATTGTGTAAAAATTGCCCAAAAATTGTATAGAAGTCAGAGTGTGGATGAAGGCTGCCTTTTAGTTACACAAAGCGATGGGTTTTCATTGTGCAGCATTACATCCTTCTAGCTTTCATCACAGTCGATGCCTTCTGAGAAGAAACGCGTTGGATTGGAGCTAGCAAAGTGACCTCAATTAGCTCAGACCGCACTGCAGGCGGCCGTGCAAGATTTTATCCCATATCGCTCAAATTCATTGTCCTTGATGTAAGTGCAATTTTTATTTAATAAACCAGCTTTATACACATTAATGCACTATGATCGTCTTCCATTATATTTTATAACCACTTGATGTGATTAACGAGATTAAGGAGCACCATAAGCCTGGATACATTCCCTGGAGCTGGCTGACCACTTGTCTTCAGAGGTGCTTCCACTCACAAGCATAAGATCTTTTGGTGGGATCATTTGATTTGGTAAGCGGCCAATTTCCACATGTAGCACCCTACAAGGTAGGTGCTAGGTAAAAGTATAGTGGGCCTTGGCTGCCTAACAGCAGGGCCATGATTTTCAGCTGGACTGTTATGTCTCCCAGGTGTGGCTGCTGAGAGGGGGGTCTCCCCACTGGCTCCATGAGAGGATTCTCATTGGGCAGTGGAGGAAACCCAATCAGTGGTCCATTCAGGCCTGTATCTACCCCAGAAGGCATATTCTGTCGCAGAGGATTCTGGGAGTGGGTATAAGTTTGAGGGGAACGCATGACACACCATCTTTGGCTGGAAGCAAAGTCCCAGGAGGGAGGGTACGGCTGTCTCTCCTCCTGTCAGAAGAATCGGGTGTCTAGGGTGGCTGCCTGAGAGTCCAGAGAGAGAGCTGAGATGAGCGGCAGAGAGGATCCAGTGTGCCGAGGACCAGTGGAGATAGAGTGGTTCAGTTCCAGGAAAGCATGCCAAGTTTGTGAGTACTGTGAATTTCCCCTGAGAGTCTGCCTAAAGTGTAGGGGGAACCACTCTGGTGAAGGTCCCAGGGATCCAGGAGCCAGCTAGTGTCAAGGGGGTACCTAGTGAGAGGACCCTGAAGTGTTAGAGGGGGTGCCTAGTGAGAGGACCCTGAAGTGGTAGAGGGGGCGCCAGCGGTTGGGCCCTGAAGAGTTAAGTGTATAGTGTGAAGTGTATAGTGTGCAGTGTACAGTGTTAAGAGTTGCAGCAGCACAAGCAGTTACAAGGAGCTACCTCAGTCAGTGAAGGGCTGGAGGGAGTTGTTCACTGGACTTTTGAGCTAAACAGAGTGTCAGAAGATCCAGGACTGTAAGACATTTGACTCCTGAGTTAATCTGAGTATTAAAGTTGAAGTTTCAGCACAGTTCAGCAGAACAGTATCTTTAAGCGCCAGGGAGCGTTGGCCGGCATTCAAGACAGCGCTAACGGGCATTTTTCTGTACAGTGTCCCAGTTGAACCTTGTTGAGCCAGAGGAATATCCCACTCGTTCCCTTCTCCCATCCCCATTATAAAAATAAACAAAACAAACCAAAGATGCCGGAATGGTCATTGTCTCAGTTCTCACACTTGGGGTTTCAACTTAAATGTGTTGGAAGTGTTACCGGTAACGACGGCAGAACCATCTCAGGCCCAATGCCTGAAAATATTGCTACACGCATATAGAGCACAGCGGTGACACACTTTCCATTGTTGATTATTTCAGCTGCACTACAAACAGTTTGTTGTATTTGCATGTGGGAAAGTTGGAGCACCATCTCTTTACTATACACATTGAATTGTGGAGCACTGGACTATAATGAACTTTTTGCACCATTTGTTATTTGTAATTTCTTGTGAACAGATTGTGGCTATTTATTCACAAAATTAATTTACTTGTTACACAGTTCTACGCAACAAGCATTTCACCTATCTAGCGACACTTTGCCATTTGAACATTCACTAGTACTTGATTTTGCTAATAGTATTTGTTACCTAATCACTTATCTCAGTCAAAAACAGTGCATCCTATTTATTTTTCAACATCCTTCTAGCTGCCAGCGTCCTAATGACCAATGGTGTCATCAGTTGATAAGGAGGATGTCAGTCGCCTGCATGTCATCCTAGTTTGACTCTCCCCTGCCCCTCTCCATCAGCTTTGGGGTCACATTAGAGTAACAGAGAAAACTGAAGGAGAAGAGAAACATTGGAATACTAGTCAGTACCAGTTTTGCAAATGTGTATTTGCTTTGGAAGAATAAATCACCTCCAAGGTTGGGTGTCCTACTTGGACTTGTGTATGTTGCTGCATTATGTAAAACTATTAGAATATTTTTTACATTTTAGAATGGGGTGCCTCAAGACTGTCCATAATTTTTAAAGGGTGCCTTGGCTGAAAAAAGGTTGAGAAACACTGGTTTAGACAATGGCAGCATCCAGTTCTGACTTTTATAAATTGGAATACTTGTGTGTTATTAGGTAGGCATGACTGATATAGTTTTTGTGATACAAAATACAAGGAGAATCGGACCTGTTGTGCAGGAAAATAAATTCAGGAGCACGGGTGCATTTAGAGGACTGGTAAGGCGATCTAAAGGAGAAGTTACCAGTTCACTCCCAGCAGAACAAGCATCCAGTTTCCAAACCAGGAATCTACCTGAGTGACCTCCAATCGCTTTCTGTGATCCAGCTTTTAACCTTGCAGAAGGTTATGGAGTAAGATGGGTCTACATCACTGCCCTACAAAGGAAGAATTTCCTTGTTACAATGTCCTTCATTATTAGAATAAGCACTAGGACTAATAAGCAAATATTTATTTTTTACGATTGTACCTAATACAGAAGTATACAATCTCCTTTTTAGATCAATGACATTGCAGGTGGTTGGGAGAAGGTTTTTGGCCCATAATTCAATGCAAGTTGGACCCCGACTGGATCCTGTAGAGTAGCCAGAGTATTTTAGGAGAAACATGCTATGCTGTTTGAGAAAAGTCCATCTCTAAAAGAGGGCACAGCCTGCACTTTGCACCTTGCTCTCCTTTGAACTACTTTTTACCAGTTCAATAATAAATTGAAGTGAGTGTAAAGTCTTGTTTTTTTTGTTATACATATCTGCTCTATGCAGTTGGTTTTGCACAGAGCCGCCCAGATCCTCCTCTTCTTGGGTCCCTCTTTGGCTCTCCTGGCCCCCTCCCTCCTGTTGAATGCCCCCACAGCAAGCAGCTTGCTATGGGGGCACCCGAGCCGAGTCACAGCTCCCTCTGTCTATTCAGACATGGAGCCGTGACCTGGCCCTGCCACCTCTCTCTCCTGATTGGCTGATTGATTTTGATTGACAGCAGTAGGAGACAATTGCACTGTGCTGCTGTCTCAGCCGATGAGGAGGGGAGTCCTAGGCAGCTTAGCCACCTCTGCAACGTTGCTGGATAAAGATGGGCTTAGGTAAGTATTAGGCTCCTTTTACACTAGCGGACCATTCAGATCCACCTGTCAGTTTTTCAGGCAGATTTGAACGGATACCCCATGCATCTCTATGGGGCATCGGATGTCAGCAGAAACATGTCCGCTGCCATCCAATCCGATCCGGTCTGTCAAATCTGGACAGATGGAAACCCTATTTTCCATCCGTCCAGCGGATCGGATCACATGGGATCGAATGAGAACAGACAGGCAGTCCATTCTCATTAGATTCCCCCATAGAGAACAGCGGGGACCTGACAGCTCTGTCTCCACACACAGTGCAGAGACAGAGCTGTCATCCGCCTGCTCGGTGGATCGATCCCCCGCCGACGGACTCCCCTGTGTAAAGGGGCCTTAGGGGGGCTGAGGGGGACTGCTGTATACAGCATGCCTTTACAATCCATTTAAATTATTACCTTGGGTAATGGGCCCCACCTTGCTGAATCCCAGGTGGATTGGATTTTACATCACTCAGTTCTTCCAATGACCCGTGAGAGCTGTGACTGACAGTCACTGGCTTTCTACTCTGCCTCTCTATTGGTCAATGCAGCACCGGGCAGGAAAGGGGGTGGGAGCAGCTGGCTCAGGCTCTCAGCGGTGTCCCAGATGCTTGTCAGGCCTCTGGGTGGTTCCCAGTCTTATAGTCATGGCTCTGTAACATCAGCCGGCAGCAGATCACTGACCACTGTCAGCTGAATCTGGGTCACTGGTGCAGTCCTGTGACCAAAAAAAAGAAATACAGAAAGAAGTGTTGGCCATACTTCTCTTTAAAAGCCAAATTTCAGCAAAAATTCTAAATATAGCAGCACATAACTGGCAATAATGTAACGGTTTCCTGTGTTTTTAACAATATTCCTGAGACATACAGCAAAGCATACAGTTTCCTTGCACATACATTGTTTACTGTCCCGGGGAACATACACGTTTTTCTGCTTGTTATCTGAACTGGGACCTCCCTGACCCTAAATAGTTGATAGCGCTGTTGCGCAGGTGTAAAATTTCCAGGAGGAATGTTGTGGCATTATTATAATCCTTATATGTTCAGCCTACCTGCCCTGTTCCCACTTCTCTTTCCTGTTCCCACTTTTGACCAGGACTCCACCTATGATTCTGCCTGACTCTGAGGACAGAAAACAGGGTCCAGGAATCATGGGAAATTTAGTCCCGGAAAGCAGGAGGAAATTATGTGATGTTGCAGTGAAATCCCTCATCCATGCACATTGTAGAAAGCAGTGGCTTTCTGAACCTTGAAGCCCTCAACTCTGAGTACTTCCAGGTTTAGTGGTGTTAAACCTCAGCTACTTTTGCCACAGTCTGTACTCTATTGGCTGCAGAGTTGACACTAACAGACCCCTGATGACCCTCCTTAGAGAACCTGTCCTTTGCATTATGCGTTCACATAGGGTCTTATCATCACCTTGTCAATACAATAAAAGTAAATTAAAGAAAAACGTTTTTAAAACCACAAAAAAATTATAAGAACTGTGTCAGGAGTCACTTTGGTTGGGGGGCTTTTGGAACCCAGATTACTTTAGAGAGGTCGGGAAACTCCTTGTCCAGCTTCCCCGGCCCCTCTTATGTGTATTTCACCCTGTGTCTATTAGAGGCACAGGGTAACCAAGAACCCCAGATATGACTAGGCATGATGGGAATTGTAGTTCCTGAACAACTGGAGGCCATAGTTTGAAGACCCCTGCTCTATACCTTGAAATAACTTGTATTTTCCTGCTCCTGGCAGCTTGATAGTGGAAAGGCTAGTATGTCCAGTTGGAATGGGAGTTACTATAGCAAACCTCTTGCTTTGTCTTGCATAGAGTTTAAACCTGCCAAAAAATAATACACATGGGGGTTGATTTACTAAAGATAAACAGACTGTGCACTTTGCAAGTGCAGTTGCACTCCTTTTTCCTAGTAAATGTAGCGAAGCTTCACGTTGTATACAATACCCAATAAGGTGTAAGGAAAATTAAAAAGAATTTTTGTTTGCACATGATCGGATGATGGAAATCGGCAGAGCTTTAACACATTTACTAAGCTCTGGGGGGGGGGGGGGATGAGTGTAACTGCACTTGCAAAGTACACAGTCTATTTGCCCCATAAATGGTTCCCATACCAGTCTCAGCACGAGATATTAGGATGGGTTTACTAAAATATAGTGCATGTGGTATTTTTATTAAACTGTGCTTTTTTTTTTTTTTTTTATATATTTTTACCGGAAAACAAATTCTTCAATGTACAAGATTTTATCAGGTGGATTGAAGAGAATGCATACATTCTATATTATCAGTGTTGTGCAGTTATTGCTGCTTACAAAATCACTTTCTTCGGCCTTGAATTACTTTTGAGCTGCTATGGGGTGTCTTTTGAGCACAGCAGAGAAAGGAGCTGTTTTCTTCAGAGATAAAATGATGATTCATAATAGAGGTTTTACAATGGTCAAACAACTTTTTCTTTTTTTTTTACCAAGGTCAAACAACTTTTTCACGTAAAATGAATCATGTGACAGTTATTTTGAAATTGTGATGTCAAAATAATTGGGAGACTAAAAAAGACAGTTAACCACTTGCCGACCGCCGCCCGACTATATACGGCGGCGGTCAGCCCCTCCCAGGCAAAGTGACGTACCGGTACGTCACTAGCCTGGGACCGATGTCCGCCGGTCACTCGCGATCGTCAGGCAGAGAGGGAAAAAGGCAGGCGGCTAGTGTAAACAAAGCCGCCTGTCATTCTCCCCTGTGTAAAAGCACAGATCACTCGGTCCTGCTATGTAGGACCGTTGATCTGTGCTGTTACACACACAGCCACATCCAATGACAGTAAGAAACACACCCCTAGGGACACACTTAACCCCTCCCTCTCCAATAAAGTTAACCCCTTCCCTCCCAGTGTCATTTTTACAGTAACAGTGCATATTTATAGCACTGATTACTGTAGTAATGTCACTGGTACCCCCAAAAGTGTCAAAAATGTCAGTCAAGGGTCCGATCTGTCCGCCGCAATGTCGCAGTACCGCAAACAAAATCGCAGATCGCCGCCATTACGCGTTAAAAAAAACAACAAAAATGACAAAAATCTTTCCCTTAGTTAGTAAACGCAATAACTTTTGCGCAAACCAATCAGAATACGCTTATTGTGATTTTTTTTTTTACCAAACATAGGTAGCAGAAAACAACTTGGCCAAAAATTTAAAAACATTTTTGATTTTTACATTTTTTGGGGGGGAATTTCATATAAAAAAATTTGAAAAATATTGTTATTTTTGCAAAATTGTTGCTCTTTTTTTGTTTATAGCGCATGATCAAAAAATCACACAGGTGATCAAATACCACCAAAAGAAAGCTGTGTTTGTGGGAAAAAAAAGGACGTCAAATTAGTTTGGGTACAGCATCGCACGACCGCGCAATTGTCCGTTAAAGTCACGCAGTGCCGAATTGCAAAATACCCCCTGGTCAGGAAGGGGGTAAAATCTTCCGGGGCTTAAGTGGTTAAAATAAGTCACACATCTAAGTGAACTAATCCTAATTTCAGACACATCTTTGGAGGCTTAAAAAAAAAAAAGTACTGCAGAAATATTTCTGTCCACTAGATGTCAGAAGTGTTCTCTTTTTTGGAGTTGATAACAGCTTCCCTGGGGTAGTGCTGCACTACCAATAAAATCTTCTCACATAACACATCTTCCAGTAATCAATATGCCCAACAGGTCCTTCAACAAGTATCAGTCTGCAAGAGATGTAATGGAAAGCAAAGGTCTTACTAACACCAGCCAGGGAGACATCAGGACACATTTTGTTAACATTCTTCACTAGTACACAGGTTAAAAGGACTCCGTAAACTCTTATGTACGTCCGCCGTCTGCCTTTTATGTCTTGCTGGTAGTAGCAGTGGCACGGTGAATGTATTGTTTGTTAATAAAATCAGATGTTATATTGTCTGCTTCATCTAATGCTGCCCGCAGACGTATAGATTATGCATGCAATCGATCATTCAATCTGATCAGTTTCATTGGTTGGATGTCTGAAAAAATATTGGTCAGTACAGCGCAAATAATAAATTCACCTTCATCAATCCAATTATTAACAAGTTCTGGACAGGAAGGATTTGCCCCCTTAATGACCAGGCCATTTTTTGCGATTCGGCACTGCGTTATTTTAACTGACATTTGCGCTGTTGTGTGACGCTGCACCCAAATAAAATTAATGTACTTTTTTCCCACAAATAGAGCTTTCTTTTGTTGGTATTTGATCACCTCTGCGATTTTTATTTTTTGCACTATAAACAAAAAAAATTGCGACAATTCTAAAAAAAAGAAATAAATAAATATATTTTTCACATTCTGCTATATAACATTCCCCCCCAAAAAATAAATACATTTTAAATTCAAAATGTTTCATCTTTATAGACCAATTTGTATTCTGCTACATATTTTTGTTAAAAAAAAAAATTATAAGCGTATTTTGATTGGTTTGCGCAAAAGTTATTGCGTCTACAAACTAGAGGAAAGATTCATGTCATTTTTATTTATTTATTTTTTTACTAATAATGCCGGCGATCTGCGATTTTTAGCAGGACTGTGACATTGCGCTGGACAGATTTTTGACACTTTTGGGGGAACCAGTGACATTACTACAGTAATCAGTGCTATACATATGCACTGTTACTTTAATAATGACACTGGCAGGGTAGGGGTTAACGTAGTGGTGATCAAAGGGTTAAGCGTGAGCCTAGGGGAGTGTTTTCTAACTGTATGGGGAATGGGCTTGTGAAATGACCACAGAGACCTGTGATCCTATATAGAAGGATCACAGGTGCTCTGTGATCATTTCAGAGAGAGGAACGGTCGGCTTTGTTTACAACAGCTGCCCGTCCTTCTCTCTCAGCAGAGAGCGATCACGGGTGCCTGGCAGTAATCGCGGCCGCCGGTCCCATGGATTGGCATCCCCGCTGCCTAGTGGGGGCCGGAGCACGCCGGCGGCAGCGCGTGCTCGTCCCCCAGCACCACGCTCGGGAGCGACATAGGGCTACATTGTTTCATGCAACCGAGTCAGCCTGCCGCAGTAAATCTGCGGTGGGCAGTCGGCAAGTGGTTAAAATTTTTTTTTAAAATGTTGTTTTTTTTTTGTAGTCAACCCAATAATATTACAGGTATTTATATAGCAGCAACAATTCATGCAATGCTTTACTTGTACTTTCAAATCAGTCCCTGCCCTCAAAGAGCTTACAATCTAAGGTCTCTATCTATACACACTAGGGCCAATTTAGACAGGAGCCAAATAACCTACCAGAATCTCCTTGGAGTGTGGAAGGAAACATGCAAACTCCATGCAGGTATTGTCTTGACCACAGGGACCCCAATGCAGCAAGGCAGAAGTGTGAACCGCTAAGCCACTGTGCTACCCTATATTAATCTATTGCACCATAAGCCACTCAATTAGAAAATAATTGGATTGATTGATTTCCATGGCCATCATTTATCATTAATTTAATCCAGAAATTGTGATCAGTTGAAATTGTGATAAAAATTTAGCACGCTGAACTCTAGGCTGATATAGGAAAATAGAAATGAAAGTGACACCAAATAATATTATTATTGTCAAAAAAATAAAAGCAGCCAGTTACATACTTATTCTTAAAAGGTTTAGCTCACCTTTACATACTTTTCCAAAAAGGTCTTTAAACATTACAATGTCCTTCATACAATAAAATGATGTGCTCCATTGAGAAAATGCTTACTTTGTGAGCTGGTATTTATTTATTTCAGGTACTTATACAGAAAAAACACATGGTGCAAATGTTATAAATTGAGTTGGAGGTCAGTGAGTAAAATAAGTGGTGGAGAAACCCTTGTTGGCAAGCACAGAGGTTAGACGTTTCTTGTAGCTAGTTGCCAGGTTTGCACCAATCTCAGGAGGGATTTTGGTCCACTATTCTTTACAGATCCTTAAGGTTTCTTGGCTGCCACTTGGCAACTCGAAGTGTCAGCTCCCTCCATAAATTTTCTATAGGATTAGGTCTGGAGACTGGCTAGGCCTCTCCATGACCTTAATGTGCTTCTTCTTGAGTCATTCCTTTGTTGCCTAACGGTATATTTTGGGTCATTGTCATACTGGAAGACCCATCCACAACCCATCCTCAGCGTTCTGGCTGAGGGAAGAAGGTTCTCATCCAAGATTTTACAATACATGGCCCTGTTCATCATTGGCCCCTTAATGCAGCAAAGTCGGCCTGTACCTTTAGCAGAGAAACAGCCCAAAAGCATAATGTTTCCACCTCCGTGTTTGACTGTAGGGATGGTGTTCTTAGGGTCATAGTCAGCATTTTTCTTCCTCCAAACAGGGCGAGTCAAGTTAATGCCAAAGAGCTCAATTTTGGTCTCTTCTGACCACGGCACTTTCTCCCAATCCTTCTCTGAGTCATTTGGATGTTCAATGGCTAACTTCAGATGGGCCTGTACATGTGCCTTCTTGAAGAGGGGGACCTTGTTGGCACTGCAGGTTTGTTTGGTGACTGTGGTCCCAACTACCATGAGATTATTTAAAAGCTCCTCATGTGTAGTTCTGGGCTGATCCCTCACTTTTCTCATAATCACCCTCTCCCCATGAAATCTTGAATGGAGCTCTGGATCGTGGGCACTTAGTGGTTATTTTGTATTTCTTCCATTTCAAAATTATCGCTCCAACAGTTATCTCCTTCTCGCGAAGCTTCTTTCTGATGCTCTTATAGGGCTGCATTGCATTCACCCCCTGAGCGTTTTGTTTTCAGGCGCTTGTAATCTGCCAGAAAAGAAGCTCATGTATTTTTTGATCTTCAGGCGTTTTGCTTCAGGGGACACAACGCTCATATGTGAACAGAGGCCATTGAAATAAATAGGATTTTGCTTGTTGGGCGTTTTGAACTTCAGAGATGAGCGTTTTAGGAGCTGAAAAATGGTCAGGGGTGAACAGAGCCTAAGAGCTGGCGTTAGGAGCAACTTCTAAAATTGGCAGGACAAATCTGTGTACCACATGAGCACATACTGTAGCTAGTCTGTGGGAACCAGAATCATTTATACCAGAATCATTTGCCTGGGGGCCCCACTTGCCAAGGGCCCCCACACACAGGGTGGCAATTTACACCGATCTGTCCCCCCCAGGTTAGTTTAGTTTACCTGGGGGTCTAGCGCCCCCCCCCCCCCCAGACCAGTTTGTTTGTCCACCGGGCACAGGCGCCAGCTGCTTTGGTTTGCGGCTCTGAGTCTGTGCTGCACTGGTTGCTAGGAAGGCCAGCCAACTGGCATCTAGCAACCAGTGATGTCCCGAGGAGAGAACCCAGCATGCACAGCGGAGGAGGGTCCTCCTCGTCTTCCTCCGCGCCTAGAATGGCTCCACCCACCTCCTCCCTTCATGTGGAAGATAATCAGACTGCTGCAGCTGCTTGATCTTTTTTTCCTCTCTCTCTCTCCATCCTCTGTCTGTGCCATCCTTTACCCCTGCCATGTACATCCTCTGTGTGCCATCCTCTGTGTGCCATCCTCTGTGTGCCATGTACATCCTCTGTGTGCCATGTACATCCTCTCTGTACCATCCCCTGTGTGCCATGTGCATCCTCTGTGTGCCATCCACTGTGTGCCATGTACATCCTCTGTGTGCCATGTACATCCCTTGTGTGCCATCCTTTGTGTGCCATGTACATCCTATGTGTGCCATCCTCTGTTTGCCATCCTCAGTGTGCCATGTAATCCTCTGTGTGCCATCCTCTGTGTGCCATGTACATCCTCTGTGTGCCATCCTCTGTGTGCCATGTGCATCCTCTGTGTGCCATCCTCTGTGTGCCATGTACATCCTCTGTGTGCCATGTACATACTCTGTGTGCCATCCTCTGTGTGCCAGGTACATCCTCTGTGTGCCATCCTCTGTGTGCCATGTACATCCTCTGTGTGCCACCATCTGTGTGCCATCCTATGTGTGCCATCCTCTGTGTGCCATGTACATCCTCTGTGTGCCATGTACATCCTCTGTGTACCATCCCCTGTGTGCCATGTGCATCCTCTGTGGGCCATCCACTGTGTGCCATGTACATCCTCTGTGTGCCATGTACATCCCCTGTGTGCCAAACCATTTGTGTGCCATGTACATCCTATGTGTGCCATCCTCTGTGTGCCATCCTCAGTGTGCCATGTACATCCTCTGTGTGCCATCCTCTGTTTGCCATGTATATCCTCTGTGTGCCATCCTCTGTGTGCCATGTACATCCTCTGTGTGCCATCATCTGTGTGCCATGTACATCCTCTGTGTGCCATCCTCTGTGTGCCATATACATCCTCTGTGTGCCATGTACATCCTCTGTGTGCCATCCTCTGTGTGCCAGGTACATCCTCTGTGTGCCATCCTCTGTGTGCCATGTACATCCTCTGTGTGCCATCCTATACTTGTCATGTACATCCTCTGTGTGCCATCCTTTACCTGCCCTGTACATCCTATGTATGCCATCCTCTATGTGCCATCCTATATATGTCCTGTACATCCTCTGTGTGCCATCCTATATCCGTCCTGTACATCCTCTGTGCCATCCCATACCTGCCATGTACATCCTCTGTCTTTGCCATCCTATACCTGCCATGTACATCCTAGGTGTGCCATCCTATACCTGCCATGTACATCCTCTGTGTGCCATGTACACCCGCTGTGTGCCATCCTATACTTGCCATTTACATCCTATGTGTGCCATCCTCTGTGTGCCATCCTATACCTGCCATGTACATCCTCTTTGTGCCATCCTATACCTGCCATTTACATCCTCTGTGTGCCATCCTATACTTGCCATTTACATCCTCTGTGTGCCATCCTATACCTGCCATGTACACCCTCTGTGTGCCATCCCATACCTTCCATGTACATCCTCTGTGTGCCATCCTATACTTGCCACTTGCCATGTGCCATCCTATACTTGCCATGTACAGCCATAGGAGGTTTGCGAGCTCCTTCAGTCTGTGTTGTCCTTGCACATGTAAGTAAACTATAGAAACTAAAATTGTGAGTCAAATTTGTTAAAAATGCCTTAACGCCTTATTTGATATGAGAGTGTTGCTAATGCAGGTCAAACCTATAGATTGCTGGCCTCCTACCTTCTCTGTGGGAGACCTGGTTTACAGACTTTTCCCCTAATTCCACTGATGTGCGTGGTCCTGGGTGACAGACTCACTTTCATTACCAAACTGATCTCATTGCTCTGTACAGCCAATCGGTATGGAGCTATTTTTTAGGATCCTCTGCATGGTTAAATAACCTAGCTTTTTGCTCCTTGTATTTGGAACTGCTGTTAATTGTATGTATTTATATATATATATATATTTAATTTTCATTGTATTTTTGTTAATTTAACAGTAAAATTCTTTACGCGTTTCCTTGAAAAAGCGAAAATGGCGAAACTGGTTGGAAACAAAAACACAGTGAATGATACTACTTTTGCACATTGAATATTTGACTGTATGGAATGTTTTTATATATTCTTTTTAATAAATAAAGGTTAATATTTTTATTAAAAAATGTTGTGTCATTACGTGTCTGAGCACCTTTAAAGTCCTGTATCCCATACTTTTTGCACAGTAATGCATAGAGACCTTTATGGGAAAAGTATGTGAACGTTAAATAACCCTAAAAACCAGTGCAAACAGCAGTCAGAATGAGCAAAGTGTAAAAACCCAAAAAAAATCAATCTGATTTATTTTTACTGAAGACAGATCAGGGAAAGATGACTTTTGGTTGTTTGCTGCAAGCTAATCTTTATTAGATATGCATGCTTATTTTCTGGTACTCTAAATGCCTTATTTGTCACTGAAGAAACCCTAGGAGGGTTCCTGTGGAGACCTGCTGTATACTTGTCAAGGTCTTACCTTGCCTTTCTGTTGGCAGCCATCTTGGACATGTGCAGACTGCTGTCTTTTATAAATTCTGTTTGCATCATCACTTGCTGCCTGGGCATCACTCAATGATGATGTTGCACACCTGACTATATATATCACCTAATAGCTTGTAGTCCTTGCCCTTGTGTTTGTGCTCCAAGGTGCATCACTGCTAGAGATGTCGCGAACATAAAATTTTCCGTTCGCAAACGGCGAACGCAAATTTCCACAAATGTTCGCGAACGGGCGAACTGGGCGAACCGCCATAGACTTCAATAGGCAGGCAAATTTTAAAACCCACAGGGACTCTTTCTGGCCACAATAGTGATGGAAAAGTTGTTTCAAGGGGACTAACACCTGAACTGTGGCATGCCGGAGGGGGATCCATGGCAAAACTCCCATGGAAAATTACGTAGTTGACGCAGAGTCGGGTTTTAATCCATAAAGGGCATAAATCACCTAACATTCCTAAATTGTTTGAAATAACGTGCTTTAAAACATCCAGTGTGTGTATACGATCAGGTATGATGTTGTATCGATCAGGTAGTGTAAGGGTTACGCCCGCTTCACAGTGACAGACCAAACTCTGACAGACCAAACTCCCCGTTTAACTCACAGCAAACAACCGCAAACAGTCCATTTGCACAACCGCAAACTCCCCATTTGCACAAGGTTGGATACCAAGCTAGCCATGTCCCGTTCCTTGTCCTCACTGACATCATTGAAGGTCTCTTCCTCCACCCAGCCACATACAACACCAAGGGTCCCCGAAAGGTGACAACAAGCCCCCTTGGACGCCTGCTGTGGTTGGTCTTCCACCTCCTCAAAGCCACCTTACTCCTCTGACTTCTCTTCTTCAGACTCCTCTCTCTGCATTGCTTCTGGTGGTGATGGTGACCACAACTCTTCCTCTTCATGCTCATCTACAGATTGACAGATTCCACTGTTGGCTCCCGCACAGACACTTCTTTAACATGCCTACTTTTTACTGGTCAAGTGAGTTGCCAATTGTATGAATTGTTATAATAAATGTTTTACGTTTACACTTAGAGGCACCTCACCCTCTCTATTTAAAAATAGGTACACAAATCTTAAATAAAAAAATGAAAAAAATCTAATTTCTTCATCAGTTTAGGCCAACATGTATTCTGCTACATATTTTTGGTAAAAAAAAATAAAAAATCTCAATAAGCGTATATTAATTGTTTTGTGCAAAAGTTATAGCATCTACAAACCATGGAATATATTTATGGAATTGTTATTTATCTCCTTTTTTTTTTTTTTTACTAGCAATGGCAAAATCAGTGACTTATAGCGGAAATGCAATATTGCAGCGCACAAAATGGACACTAAAAGACACTTTTTTTGGGAACCAGTGACACTAATACAATGATCAGTGCTAAAAAGATGCACGATCACTGTACTAGTGACTATGGCTGGGAAGGGGTTAACATCAGGGGCAAGCAAAGGGTTAACTGTGTGCCTAGCCAGTGTTTTGCAGGAACACAGGATCCATGCCTTCCCTACTGACAGAACGGCAATCTGCCTTGTTTACATTCTGCCTCTGTAACGAACGATCGCCGGGTGACGGCAGACATTGAGTCCGCGGTTTCCGCTGTGCACAATCACACCGGAAGTGAACCGCTGGTGGCACGCATTCACACCGGCTAACCAAGAGGTACAGGTACAAGTACATAAAAAGGATGAAGGGAAATAGAAAACATATATGTAGCCTCAATATGCCAAATGTCAAAGTGCAGGTACAGGTATATAAAAAGGATGAAGGAAAATAGAAAATATATATGTAGCCTCAATATGCCAAATGTCTATAACTAGGAATATGTCATTAAAAAATGGATTCAAAAATTCCACTGTAAGAACGGCTGCTGCATTTCTTCAGTGAAGGTATTGGAAGCCTCTATGAACTGTAAATGCAAAATGAAAAAGAAGGCACAGCCATCTAAGTGTATCTATTTAATAAATAAAAACATGCATTAAATAAAAGATTGCATTTTCTCCTTCTCCTTCTTACTGGTCTTACTGGTTTTCGCAACCTAAGGTCCATCCAAAAAGTAATGTAGAGGTTTTCCATACAGTAAACTGGATGCTGAGGGACACAAGACTTAGAGATAAAAGGGACCTAAGTGTAGGTGCGCGACAACTGGAGTTTGAGGTGTGTGTTTGAGGCTCACCAGGAGTGCACAGGAGGTAGTAGCTCAGATGCAGTCGTTCCAGCTTCCCGAGAAGGATAACAAGCTGCATGAATAATTTTAACACCTTGTGAGTGCAATCTTTGATTTAATGTATGGGATCACGTATATATATGTGTGATCCAGCGCACAGCCTCTGCCCTGTAGCAGTAAAACTGCTATAGGGCAGTCGGCAAGTGGTTAAAAAAGAGAGTAAAGTGTGCTCACATAGTTTACAGACTAAAGAGAAAAGCAAATCATTGATCCTGTCTAACAATTAATGTTAAAAACAAGGTTTAGTTAAACACATGTAAAAGCCGCAGTGCCTCATCAAGGCTCCTCTATATAATGAGGTCCTAACTCCATATTTGAGATTCTCCATTTGGATCTTATATAGCAATAGGATAAAATGAAGAGCCCACTCCTCCTGAACGGCAGGGTGACACATTAGATGCCCAGCAAGAGCACATTGGCAGCTGAAGCCATCCAATGTGTCCCCACACCAAATCCTGTCAACAAGCTATGGCTTGGATTTGGCGAGGCAGAAGAGGCAGCCACCTCAGGTGCAGCATGCTACAGCGGCGGGAGAGCAGCAACATCCCCAACAGCCCTGTGGAGCAGAACCACTGCCAATTTCAGCTGCATTCCTAGCCAAGCACAGAGGGTGGAGATGACAGCTGCCCAGATTCAGAGGAGAGCAGAACCGTTCAGAAATGTCATTGCAGATGCTGTCTGAGCTGGGCAATACAGCACCTGGAGGATAGGGGCTGAGAAGTGAGTGACAGTGAAGTGGGGTACACACTATAGGAAAATTGGGCAAATGATCATCCAATTTTCCTCATTGTTTCTCAGCTATTGGGAACCGAGGAAGGAAATATTGTACGACAATTCTCGTACGATAAGGGCTTTTTTTGTTGTTGTTTAGGGTTTCCAAACATGTTTCTGATTTTTCTCATATGGAAATCGTACGAAAATGGTACACATTAGTCTAAAATTGTCTGTTCTGCTCCTGTACGAGAAAAATTTAGGAGATTGTACCTTCATAAATTTTCCTTTGGAAGGTCGGAAATTGGCTGTCGAAAGTTGTGTACACACTATAAGAAAATCATACGATCGTTCCTCGGACAAAAATGTTTGCCCAATTTTCTTATAGTGTGTACAAGCCTTTAATTAAGCATGGGTACCTTCAGATACCACCCTGTCTGGATGGCTTACTTTTTGTAACGGTGCAGTTTTGTGATTCTCCTTCTTGTTGTACACTTTGATAGCAAAGCGGTTCTTTCTCTTCAGATCCTGAACTGACAGACAGTACAAGATAATCACATAGAGGAGAATAAAAGCTGGACAACAGAGTAATCAAATATGGCCTAAATACAGGATAAAATACAAGTCTATTCTAAAGCCGGGTACACACTGCAGTTTTTTTTGTCAGCTCTGGTCGGAGACGCAGTACTAACCATCTGACATGCAGCGATTTCCCCTGCTGAGCTGTTGTGTTCTGAGAGGAGGACACCCCCCCCCCCCCCAAATTAAAAATGAAAGGACAACATACATTATACTCACAAATGCATGATGTACATACACATGTCAAATAAAATTGGAACAGGTCACCTCCAAGACTGCTGGGATGCACCAATGATGATAGGAGACCTGGTGGCGTCATTTTAATCTATGATGACGCGTTTCAAGGGAGAACCCCCTTCCTCAGAGCCAAAATAATTAATGACCCGCCACAAGTTTAAACAGGCAGATCCATCTAATCCATACTGCCCCAATGGTTTGTCCCACCCCCAAGGGAGCAGAAATAGGGTGTGTGTCTGGGGTGGAGTCTATTTAGTGGTAGGCAACAGCATCCATAATAGTAATAGTAAGTGACACTTACTACGTTGGAGTAATCTTATACACATTTTTGCCTATGTTCATACTCATGTTTACAGTCTTGAAGTTGGGATTCTATGTAACCTGAGCCATCATGGTTGCTGTGTCTGTCAATATTTGAAAGTATTCATCCATTTCATTTCATTTCATTCTATTTATAGGATTCTATAAGGATTGCATGATTCTTGGCAATTGTCCTTGACTTTAATTTTTTCTTTTTTTTAATATGTGTGTATATACATGTGTGTGTGTGTATATATATATATATATATATATATAGTATCCCACAAAAGTGAGTACACCCCTCACATTTTTGTAAATATTTTATTATATATTTTCATGTGACAACACTGAAGAAATGCCACTTTGCTCAAATGTAAAGTAGTGAGTGTACGTCTTGTATAACAGTGTAAATTTGCTGTCCCCTTAAAATAATTTAACACACAGCCATTAATGTCTAAATCGCTGGCAACAAAAGTGAGTACACCCCTAAGTGAAAATGTCCAAATTGGGCCCGATTAGCCATTTCCCTCCCCGGTGTCATGTGACTTGTTAGTGTTACAAAGTCTCAGGTGTGAATGGGGAGCAGGTGTGGTAAATTTGGTGTTATCGCTCTCACTCTCTCATACTGGTCACTGGAAGTTCAACATGGAACCTCATAGCAAAGAACTTTCTGGGGATCTGAGAAAAAGAATTATTGCTCTACATAAAGATGGCCTAGGCTATAAGAAGATTGCCAAGACCCTGAAACTGAGCTGTGGCACAGTGGCCAAGACCATACAGCAGTTTAACAGGACAGGTTCCACGCAGAACAGGCCTCACCATGGTTGACCACAGAAGTTGACTGAATGTGCTCAGCGTCATATCCAGAGGTTGTCTTTGGGAAATAGATATATCAGTTCTGCCAGCATTGCTGCAGAGGTTGAAGGGGTGGGGGGTCAGCCTGTCAGTCCTCAGACCATACGCTGCACACTGCATGAAATTGGCCTGCATGGCTGTCGTTCCAGAAGGAAGCCTCTTCTAAAGATGATGAACAAGAAAGCCTGCAAACTGTTTGCTGAAGACAAGCAGACTAAGGACATGGATTACTGGATCCATGTCCTCTGGTCTGATGAGACCGAGATAAACTTATTTGGTTCAGATGGTGTCAAGCGTGTGTGGCGGCAACCAGGTGAGGAGAACAAAGACAAGTGTGTCTTTCCTACAGTCAAACATGGTGGTGGGAGTGTCATAGTCTGGGGCTGCATGAGTGCTGCCGGCAATGGGGAGCTACAGTTCATTTAGGGAACCATGAATGCCAACATGTACTGTGACATACTGAAGGAGAGCATGATCCCCTCCCTTCGAAGACTGGGCCGCAGGGCAGGATACCAACATAATAACGACTCCAAACACACCTCCAAGGCGATCACTGCCTTGCTAAAGAAGTTGAGGGTAAAGGTGATGGACTGGCCAAGCATGTCTCCAGACGTAAATCCTATTGGGCATCTGTGGGGCATCTTTAAACGGAAGGTACGCAAGGTCACTCTCTAACATCCACCAGATCTTTGATATCTCCATGGAGGAGTGGAAGAGGACTACAGTGAAGACATGTGAAGCTCTGGTGAACTCCATGCTCAAAAGGGTTAAGGCAGTGCTGGAAAATAATGGTGGCCACTCAAAATATTGACACTTTGGGCCCAATTTGGACATTTTCAATTAGGGGTGTACAAACTTTTCTTGCCAGCGGTTTAGACATTAATGGTTGTCTGTTGAGTTATTTTGAGGGGACAGCAAAATTACACTGTTATACAGCTGCACACTCACTACTTTACATTGTAGCAAAGTGTCATTTCTTCAGTGTTGTTACATGAAAAGATATAATAAAATATTTACAAAAATGTAAGGGGTGTACTCACTTTTGTGAGATACTGTATATACATTTGGTCAGCAAATATAGGGGTGGTGTTTTTTTTTGTGGAGTATCCAGCGTCGCTTACTATTATGGATGCTGTTGACTACCACTAGACAGAGCTCACCCCAGACACACACACCCTATCTCTGTTCTCTTGGGTGCGGGATGAACCATTGGGGTGGTACGGATTAGCTAAATCTACCAATTTGTCATTCGTTCTTTTGGCTCTGAGGAAGAGGGTTCTTCCTTAAGCTAGGCGTCAGCCTAGCTTACACAAATGCCACCAGGTCTCCTGGCATCATTGGTGCATCTTAGCAGTCTTGGAGGCGACTTGTTCCACTTTTATTCCAAATGCGTATATACATCATGCGTTTGTGAGTATAATGTATGTTGGCCTTCCTTTTTTAATAAATCATTTTAGTGGTAATTCACTAAGTCGGTGCGCCCTTCTCTTGGCATTGTTGGTCACTACTGCTCTCTGTCCTTGTGCAGGATGACTGGTCTTGTATCCTCCCCCTATTGTAGTTTTCTGAAGGCAACCTGTAGTACCTAGGCCTGCTGGGTCCCTTCCACCGCTCTGTTCTCTGCGCAAGCTATTTGTGGCACAATGACGATACCGCTGCTACATCCACAATTCAATATCTAGGTTTTCAACAGTATTTGGTGCACAAAAATGTAATTTATAGCCTTTGTGGCTATTAAGTAATATATTAAAAAAAAAAAAAAAAAATGTGTCTGGAAGTCAGCCTTGTATGGAAGAGCCCTGGGGCCATCATAAAAAATTTTTAACCACTTTACCACTAGAGCATTTTGCTGTCTTACGTCTGGGCCACTTTTTGTGATTCGGCGCTGTGCGAATTTAACTGACAATTGCGCGGTCGTGCGACGCCATACCCAAACGAAATTTACGTCCTTTTTTTCCCACAAACAGAGCTTTCTTTTGGTGGTATTTGATCACCTGTGCGATTTTTACTTTTTGCGCTATAAACAAAAAAAGAGCGTTTATTTTGAAAAAACAACAATATTTTTCACATTTTTTATATGAAATTCCCCCCAAAAAAATGTAAAAATCAAAATTTTTTTACATTTTTGGCCAATTTGTTTTCTGCTACCTATGTTTGGTAAAAAAATTCACAATAAGCGTATTTTGATTGGTTTGCGCAAAAGTTATTGCGTTTACTAACAAAGGGAAAGATTTCTGTCATTTTTGGTGGGTTTTTTTTAACGCGTAATGGCGGCGATCTGCGATTTTTTTTGCGGGACTGCGACATTGCGGCGGACAGATCGGACCCTTGACTGACATTTTTGACACTTTTGGGGGTACCAGTGACATTACTGCAGTAATCAGTGCTATATATATGCACTGTTACTGTAAAAATGACACTGGCAGGGAAGTGGTTAATTTTATTGGAGAGGGAGGGGTTAATGTATGCCTGGTGCTTACTAACGTGTGTGGGGGGAGGTGACTGAGTGACACAAGGACAGATCCAGGGTTCAGCTATGCTGAACCCTGCAATCTGACCCTGCCTGTCACTTGGGAGATCCGCCCGCTTGTGTTTACACAAGCAGGCGGATCTCCACACTAGATCCCCGACGATCGGGGAAGAGTGGCGGTGATCGCCGCTGCTCCTCCCCTGGCCTGACTCCCGCTGTGACTGCATACAGCGGGAGCGAGCCTCCGGCAGCGCGTGCGCACCGCCGAGAAATGGGAGTGTCTGACAACGTAGGTCTACGTCGTCAGACGATGACGAGCCACTTTGCCGCAGTAGTACTACGGTACTCAGACAGCAAGTGGTTAAAAGATTTCTGAGTTTGAAAAAAAATTTTTTTTATTTTTACAGAATTCTGAGTTTGAAAGTCAGAATTCTGAGATTAAAAGTCAGAATTCTGACTTTGCAAGTCATAATTCTGAGATTACAAGTTTGGACCATGCTAAAATTTATTAAACACAATTCTGAGATTAAAAATCAGAATTCTGACTTTTAATCTCAGAATTCTGACTTTTAAACTCAGAATTTTGACTTTTAATCTCAGAATTGTGTTTAATAAATTTTAGCATGGTCCAAACTTGTAATCTCAGAATTCTTACTTGCAAAGTCAGAATTCTGACTTTTAATCTCAGAATTCTGACTTTCAAACCCAGAATTCTGTAAAAAAAAATTTCAAACTCAGAAATCTTTTACATTTTTTTTATGAAGGCCCCAGGGCTCTTCCATAGCCTTGAAAGATAACTAAAGGCAAAACTTTTTTTTTTTTTTTTTTTTTTAGTTTTGGAAACAGTACAGAGGGATTGAAAGGCTTGTCCGTTGTTATTGCTGTCTGTGCCCCTGTTAGGGAGATTCACCCCATCTATTTGTCCTGTTTAACATTATCATTAAAAGTGAAAGTAAGTGAAAGAAAGAAAAGAAAATCCCAAATTGTGGGTGGTCCCCAGAAAAGCAATAGAGGGGAAATCTTCCAATGGAGACACTAGTTTTGGTGACCTTTAATTTGCAGGGATTGCCTCTCACTTCCTGTTTGGTTATGGGACAGGACGTGAAGGAACATCTCTGCAATGAGACACAGATGGCAAAAAAACATCAGACCCTCTATCTAAAACTCAGAGGCGTAACTAGAACCTTCAGGGCCCCGATGCAAGAAACCATGAAGGGCCCCCCAGACCCCTGGCCGGGGCCCTTCCCTTCAAGCCCGGGGCTCTTCCCACTAATCCTGGGGCTCTTTAATCTCATTGCATGGCCTTTTATTACGGTCCCGCAGCAGGATCCTTTCACAAGTTCTGCAGTGGGCCCCCTTCCTGCAATCTTGGGGCCTCCCCACAGTGGTGAAATGCCAGGGCCCGGTCGCAAGTGTGACCTTTGAGATCCTAGAAGTTCACCCACTGGTTTGCTACCGGGCCCCCTGGAGCATGGGGCCCGGTAGCGATTGCAACCCCTGCAACCCCTGTAGTTACGCCCCTGCTAAAACTCAAGTAATTCTACCTGGGGGTTAGATATGTTTAGTAGTGAGTTTAGAGTACAGGATATATATATACCATAACCTCTTTCTATCTACTAATAATTCCTACTATAATTTAAACCTCTGTGCTATATTTCCAAGGTCTTCCCCAGTGCTTTTTTATTGTCCATAATAAAATTTTAATTTGTACACAGTAAAATCGCCAGTGTTTATTTAACTCTGTAATTTTTAACACTTTCCTGGTGTTTATATAATCCACATTGTTCACAGTTAAATTAACACTCATAAAAGTTGTTCAACTTTGTATTTTCACCAGATAGAGAGGATTGTTTACACTAAGTCCCGGTTTACAATATTGCGATGGCAGACATCGCATGTGATTCGGAGCGCACTGCTCTGAAAATCACATGCGATGTCTGTGCGATGTGAATTCAGCCATACAGATTGTATGCCTGAATTCGCATCGCATTCTAGCACAACACAAACAGGACCCTTTTTTGTGGTCCGCAGCAGAATCAGATCGCATAGTGGTTCACACTAATGCGATCTGATTCATGTCCGAACTGACAGTTCGCACTGCGATATGCGAACTGATCTGGGGGTGTCGTTAACTTTGTATTGACACCCCCAATGATTCGCATATGGCAGTGTGAATTGCCTGCGATTTGAATGCAATGCGGGAACCCGCAGTGGATTTGCAGGGTTCCCGCATTGCATATATGTGAACTGCCACTAAAAGTGTTAATTTCTTGTATTTCAACACCATGATATTAACACTTTACTCTAAACACCTTAACACCTGAATTTTAACACTGGCGATTTTACTGTGTAGGGGTTTTTCTTTCATTTTGTACTGCTGCATTTTAAAGTGCTTCGTACCAGAAACCACATTTTTTGCGCCATTAAATAGATAAATTTTGGTCACCATAAAATTATACTAATGGTAATAAAAAACGGATTTTCTTTTAAGATGCTGATTATGGCTACATCTCACAGGTATATATACAGTGCAACACCCAGGGCTTTTTTTCTCAGAAAATAGGATCAGGAACTCAACCACGACCCTCCCCCAAATCCCGCCTCCCCCCCAACACCCTTCAAATCGCACCTAATAGGTTGTGGTCCAATTTCACTAACAGCATGGTCTTAAAGGGGCATTAAATACCAGGAGTGCGTTACGTGCAGAATTTTGGGGTGTGCTACGTGCAGATTTCGGGGATGCGCTATAAACAGAACATAGAGTTCAGCCTTTACCCACAGCTGCACACCTCTGCACCCCCCGTCCACATCTCCCTTTACCCCTCTTCATCTATGACCTCTGTATGCAACCCCCCTCCACCCCCCACTGCCCCCATCCGCCCCCCCCCCCCCCCAACCATCGTCCACATGTCTTACTTTTGTTGCTGCATTAAGCTAAAGCATCTGACTCTGGTACCTCCCTGCACACTGTAGGTGGCTCTGCCTCTCTCATTTGCAGGGAGTTAATTCAGTGGGGGTCTCGGAATCCACAATGCACCCTGGGCACCTGCTTCTCCCTTGTCCACATCCTGCACTCAGTGGGAGCCACTGGGATACAAGCTATCACTTGTAAATACAGAAGCCGGACTTCTGTGTTTACAAGTGATAGTGGTGAGCAAGGAACCAAGGGCCTGATCCAGAGGTGGTGGAACTGAGTTCCACCAAGTTGCAGCTGAAAAAAAGCCCTGGCAACACCCCCTATCTTGTTTAGCTGCCCTTTGACCAAAAGGTGGTAACCCATTTCTGCAGCCTGCTCCCATGCAGCACAATTTATGTGGCAGGTCTGGAGCAGGGTGCTGAAATAGCAACGGGGGGTGTGTTTCCATCTTCAGATAGACAAAGACCTTGTCCCAGCACGGCTACAGCTTTTTTTATAAAAAAAAAAAAATAATAATAATTTCCAGTAGAATTTTTTATTTTATTTTTTTTTAAGGAAAAGGGACAAATATGGAATTTTTAAAGGATAGAGGAAAGGCACCAAAAATAAAGGAAAAACTGGGATGAATAAAGACAGTTTGAAAAAGCGTAATAAACAAAGACAAAGGCTCAGATATGATTTTGACAGTCTAAAGACTTTCTCTCTTTGTTTGCTCTCACCTTTTTTTAGCTGCCAACAGAATTAGCTGTTATTCTCCACATATGCCTACATCGTATATCCAAATGGCACAGGAGAAGCAACTGAAAATCAGCGCAGTTAAAAATCCCCTTATTTGAAAGCGACAAATATACAATGCCATTGTGTTTTCCATTATTGTAAAGCTCATGATGTTTATTTTCAGGGGGGTGTGGGTGAAATAAGAGCTGCGCAGTATGATAGCAGAATCCCGTTAACTCACACGTGCCACTTTAACTGTCTAGCTCTTTGCCAACTCACCCCAAGCAGCAACACGAGCTGAACCAGAGCCAGGCCTGCAATTAGATGGCATTGAGATGGTCCCGTTCTGCTGACGTGGAGCGGCACAAAGTGAGGATGATCCTTGCATCAGACCATAATCTGGAGGAAACTTAATTACACCACTCTCATCGCAGCTTAATTAGTGCCACTTAATATGAAGCGTTAAACTATGTTTTAATATAATGCCAAGCTCTGTGGGAGGGCAATGCTGGGGTGAAGGAGGAGGGCTATGTATATTTTTATCTATACGCTGTTGTAGTTCTTTTTTTGCTTTTGACATGGGGTGTTCTGTTGGCAAAGCAGGGGTGGTACAGTTTAACCCTTGTGCTTCTTAGAGGAAAAGTGCTAGCATAATAGGCGCCCTATTAAGACCCATTGCGACCATACAGGTAAAAGCTATGCCAAGAGGGCATGAAATATATGACATGCACAAGAAAACAGAATGAGAGATTTGAAAAAATATATTTTTTCAACGAATTGGGAAAGAACAATTATTTTTTTACTGAGAGAACTCCAGTTAAGGGGGAAAAAATGACAATCACTTTAAATTATATTGTGTTGCATTCAGTTTTGAGTTGAGAGGTATTTTGCATCCTCAAAATTACATTTAAAAAATATTCCTTAATAGGTGTGTAGACATTTGCAATCAGAGGCATGTGGAAAAGTAGCAGGGCCATTCTAAGCATCTTTCCAGGCAGCAAGGTGGTCTCTTGAACAGGGGATGCCTATGCAGGTCAGTTTTCAAACGGGTTAAGTATACATAATATAAGGTTATTTGTAGGAAACAGGGAAGATTAGAGGGAGAGTTAGTAGTAAAAGGAGGGATAGTCGAAGCTTAAATGTATCTTTGAGGGTTACGGGGGGGGGGGGGGAGTATTAGTTTTAGTGTTAGGATTAGAGGGATGGATAATATGTGTTTTAATGTTAGGACAACAGGTAGGGATAGTATAAGATTTAGTGTTAGGTTACAGACAGAGCCATCTTACCAAATGAGCATGCTGGGCAGTTGCCTGGGGGTCCCACTTGCCCAGGGAGCCCCACAGGCCAAGCAACCCAGCCAAGCATTAGTCCTGATTCCTGTGTGCATCCCGCCACTGAACTTAGCAGGTGGCAAGCGCCTGTTGGCCCTGCGCTCATGTCAGGCACCAAAAGGAGAAATGTAGCGCTCCAGGTTGGTCCACAGCCTACTGCCCAACCACAACACAGGGTTCTGGTCCAATTTGTACCGGAGATACTGCAAATTATAAAAATGGATGACTGCATCCATAGCAGCACTATGTATCAGTTACCTTTATTAAGACTCATTTTTATACCCTAAAACAACTAATTTATTTTTAAGCAAAAGAGATTTTATTTGGTACAATGGCCCTAGCATGGGATCCCTTCAAGCAGTGGGAGACACCCAGCCTGGCCATTATTGCAGCTCTCTTCCTAGCCACTGATAGTGGCAGAGAGAGGAATAAAAGGGAACCTGATTGGTTGCTGCCGCAACCTCACTCAGACTTTAGCCGCGGACTGGGAGAGGCAGGACTGCCGGGGAAGCTGATAGAGGAGCAGGTGGAGTTTTTGGTAGGCTAGAGTTACATAATTACATAGTTTGTGAGGTTGAAAAAAGACATCAGTCCATCCAGTTCAACCTATGATGTGTGTGTTTGCTTTTAACCGTACATTGTGTACCCCTGTATGTTGCGGTCTCCAAGGTGCCCATCTAATAGTTTTTTGAAAATATCAATGCTCCCAGCTGGACTATCAATGCTCCCAGAGTTAAGCAGGGAACCTGGAGGAGTTAGGGTAGGGAAAGGAGGACAGAAACCCACTAGGCAGCAGGGAGATCTGCTGAACCTAAGCTAGCAGAGAGTGAGCAGAAGCTAATTAATGGGGTAAAAATAGCAGCAAACAGCCCATCTGGAGACAAAGAGAGAGAGAAGAACCAGAGGCTGACATTGCATTACAGATCGGGGCAAAGACAGCAGCAGACAGACTATCAGGTTAACTGCATCACCCTTCCCTTTCTTGTGGGTTGCAAGTTTCCTCGCTTTGAGGTTGAGTGCTTCAACTAGAGTTCAAGAGCCCTACTGCTGGCAGACTTGTTTAGTATTCCACTGGTCAGAGCCTAGACAGGGCTTGTACACAGTAGTTAAGGCTACATTCATATTCTTATTTTAATAAAGCTTATTTTATTTGCTATTGGTGAGTCTGAGATGTTGCATCCAGTTAGGGAGGTTCACCATTTAGAATGGCCCAACATTCCAGCAGCTCCCTATGGCATCAGAACTATACACTTTTTTAATAGAAGGCATGCTTGTTTTTATTATACATTGATAAATGCACACAAATGTGAAAAGAAGAAAATAAATTGGTAGGTTAAAAGGTGTTTCGTTTGAGTAGGGTGGAATTAGGCCAGACAGAATTACATTTTTCATTTTTGATGAGGGGTAATATTTGCACCTAATAAACTTCTGAGCAAGTTTCAGGAATACTTTGATGTACTTAGGTTTATTGAAGAATTCATCTTAAAAAAGTATTTTTGACTAACCAGATTATGAAAAATAGCCATAGCAAATTTGTTCATACTCAATTAGCTAATGCTTCGTTAATGAATATTCTTAATCAGGATAATAAATATATTTCCATTTTTAAAGAGATGGTTATAGATGACATCAACAGGTTGAATATTAAGAAAAAACAAACAATTATAATTGTAAAGTTCAAAAAGCAATTAATGAATTTCCAGAGAAAAAATATTAGGTAATCAAACCCACAGGTAGGTAGGTTAATGTTACTTCATAAGTAACATTATTTAACCACTTCTGGACCGGAAAGGTTTTCCCCCTTAATGGCCAGGCCATTTTTTGCGATACGGCATTGTGTTTCTTTAACTGACAATTGCGCAGCCGTGCGACACTGTACCCTAATACAATTGATGTCCTTTTTTTCCCACAAATAGAGCTCTCTTTTGGTTGTATTTGACCACCTGTGCAATTTTTATTTTTTGCACTATAAACAAAAAAAGAGCGACACTTCTGAAAAAAAAAAAAAAAATGTATTACTTTCTCCTATATAACATTCCCAATAAAAAAATGTATGAATCAAATTTTTTCATAATTTTAGGCCAAATTGTATTCTGCTACATATTTTTGGTAAAAAAAAAAAAAACATCCCAATAAGTGTATATTGATTGGTTTGTGCAAAAGTTATTGCTTCTACAAACTAGGGGAAAGATTTATGTCATTTTTATTTATTTATTTTTACTAGTAATGGCTAGATCAGCAATTTTTTAGCGGGACTGCGACATTGCGGCGGACAGATCGGACACCTAACTCACATTTTTGACACTTTTGGGGGGGAACAGTGACATTACTACAGTAATCAGTGCTAAAAATATGCACTGTTACTGTCTAATGACACTGGCAAGGAAGGGGTTAACACCAGGGGTGATAAAAGGGTTAACTGTGTCCCTAGGGGGTGATTTCTAACTGGGGGGGGGGGGTATTTACTGAATGAACCCAGAGACCTGTGTTCCTAAATAAGAGGAACACTGGTACTGTGTGTGTAAGAGGAACACTGTGGTCTGCCGTGTTTACAATGGCAGACTGCCATTCTGTCTCCACGAGGAGTGATCGTGTGTGCCCAGCGGCAATCGCAGCCGCCGGACCCGCTGATTGGCTCCCTCTGTGGCGAATACGTGCGCACATGCCCCCCACTCGCGGTCCCGCAAAGTGGCGTACAGTTACGTAGTGTCGTGGGACAGAGCAGACCTGCCAAACTATATGTACTGCTGTCGGTCGGCAAGTGGTTACACTAAATGTAAAGGTTATTGGCAAATAAAGAAACATGCAAGGTACTAAATAGCTATCCAACTGAGTTGAAAAAATGGTTGAAGGATTTAAGAAAGGAATTTTATGGAACAAAAAGTATTCCTTGTACTCATTCTGTCTCCTATGCCAGTAATGAATTTGCCATAGGCCCGTTAAATACCCATTATTAGTGGGATAAGTTACATCCAGATTGGGTCAGTATGATATATTTTTACAGTATTTTGTAACTATCACCCTTTCATACCTCAAAGATACAAAACATTTTCTTAATGTACTATGGGAAATACACATTGAGGACAATTGTTAATTGGTAACTGTTTTAAAAACAACAGAGTATTTCTTATACAAGTCTTGAAATCTCACAGTCATGCAAGTTGCTTGGAATGTTCAAACAAGGGGAGCAACTAACGGGAGATATTTTACCTCCAGTTTGGCTAAAGTGTATGGTAAATGGGAGGAGAATCATATCTTTTTCCAAAATATATAATCATTGAGATTTTGTAAGAGAATTATAGATGATGCAATCTCTATAAGGGTGTATGAGAGGTTGGAACTGGAAACATTCATGATTAGTGTTGAGCGAACACGGACTGTATTATTCGTGTTCGTACCGAATAATTGGATTTTTTGTACCCGAACACGGACACGGACACTTTACTGTATGTTCGGGTAAAAATCCGTGTTCGGTCGTTTTATTTCCGGGTTTTGCATGCTTTGGCGCTCTTTTCATGGCGGGCTTTCAACAGCCAATCAACAATCGTTTAACTGGTGTGCCTTAAGCCATCCCAGCCATGCCTGCAAATGTCTCAGTAGCTGTGATTGGCCGTCTGAAGCATGTGACCAAGTCTTTATAAGTTCGAGGCAGCCGCAGCGGCGTCATTATGCTGCTTAGATTCAGGGACAGAGCACACATCAACGTGCTGGCTGCTGATTAGGGAAAGATAGGCAGGAAAAAACCATTTGTGTCCGGATAGAATTGAGGGACAGGTCGGAGTGTTTAGGCAGGGCGAGTTGTAGGCATTTTAGGGATAGAGTCTGCTGAATTATATAGGGTCAGTGTCTTCTACAAACTACAATCGATATTGCTGTGTGGGGGGTGGGGTCTGCACTCAATCCTGATCTACGATCTCTTCTCAATCCTGTTAGGGACAGAGTCTGCTGAATTTTAGGGAAACTGTGTTCTACAAACTACAATCGATATTGCTGTGTGGTGTGGGATTGGAGATAGGCAGGTGTCAGTGATCCACATCCATTTTTCTGTGTGTGAGCTGCAGTGAACACAATCTTTTTGGGCTGCAGTGAACACAATCTTTTTGGGCTGCAGTGAACACAATCTTTTTGGGCTGCAGTGAACACAATCTTTTTGGGCTGCAGTGAACACAATCTTTTTGGGGTGCAGTGAACAAAATCTTTTTGGGGTGCAGTGAACACAATCCTTTTTGGTGTGCAGTGAACACAATCTTTGTGGGGTGCAGTGAACAAAATCCTTTGTGGGGTGCAGTGAACACAATCTTTTTGGGGTGCAGTGAACAAAATCCTTTTTGGGGTGCAGTGAACAACATCCTTTTTGGGGTGCAGTGAACACAATCTTTTTGGGGTGCAGTGAACAAAATCCTTTGTGGGGTGCAGTGAACACAATCTTTTTGGGGTGCAGTGAACACAATCTTTTTGGGGTGGAGTGAACAACATCCTTTTTGGGGTGCAGTGAACAAAATCCTTTTTGGGGTGCAGTGAACAAAATCATTTTTGGGGTGCAGTGAACACAATCTTTTTGGGGTGCAGTGAACACAATCTTTGTGGGGTGCAGTGAACACAATCTTTTTGGGGTGGAGTGAACAACATCCTTTTTGGGGTGCAGTGAACAACATCCTTTTTGGGGTGCAGTGAACACAATCTTTTTGGGGTGCAGTGAACACAATCTTTGTGGGGTACAGTGAACAGAATCTTTGTGGGGTGCAGTGAACACAATCTTTGGGGGGTACAGTGAACACAATCTTTGTGAGGTGCAGTGAACACAATCTTTGTGGGGTGCAGTGAACACAATCATTGTGGGGTGCAGTGAACTCAATCTTTGTGGGGTACAGTGAACACAATCTCATACTGAAGGTTTGAGGGTGCTGCCTGTTCCATACTCCCCCTACTCCTCATCTAGCCTTTTAGGGGTACAAACAATAGTAATTGGGGCCTAGTGTGGTTGTGTACGTGTGATATACATACACTTTTTTGGGATCATATTTTCTATTCCGCTATTTAATCAAAAACCTTTGGGGATCAGTTAAATTGGGGGATAGTCTGTGTTGGTACGTGTGAGAGAGATCCACCTTTCCAAGTTGTTGGGGTTCATCTCATACTTCTGAAGGTTTGAGGGTGCTGCCTGTTCCATACTCCCCCTACTCCTAGCCTTTTAGGGGTACAAACAATAGTAATTGGGGCCTAGTGTGGTTGTGTACGTGTGATATACATACACTTTTTTGGGATCATATTTTCTATTCCGCTATTTAATCAAAAACCTTTGGGGATCAGTTAAATTGGGGGATAGTCTGTGTTGGTACGTGTGAGAGAGATCCACCTTTCCAAGTTGTTGGGGTTCATCTCATACTTCTGAAGGTTTGAGGGTGCTGCCTGTTCCATACTCCCCCTAATCCTAGCCTTTTAGGGGTACAAACAATAGTAATTGGGGCCTAGTGTGGTTGTGTACGTGTGATATACATACACTTTTTTGGGATCATATTTTCTATTCCGCTATTTAATCAAAAACCTTTGGGGATCAGTTAAATTGGGGGATAGTCTGTGTTGGTACGTGTGAGAGAGATCCACCTTTCCAAGTTGTTGGGGTTCATCTCATACTTCTGAAGGTTTGAGGGTGCTGCCTGTTCCATACTCCCCCTACTCCTAGCCTTTTAGGGGTACAAACAATAGTAATTGGGGCCTAGTGTGGTTGTGTACGTGTGATATACATACACTTTTTTGGGATCATATTTTCTATTCCGCTATTTAATCAAAAACCTTTGGGGATCAGTTAAATTGGGGGATAGTCTGTGTTGGTACGTGTGAGAGAGATCCACCTTTCCAAGTTGTTGGGGTTCATCTCATACTTCTGAAGGTTTGAGGGTGCTGCCTGTTCCATACTCCCCCTACTCCTAGCCTTTTAGGGGTACAAACAATAGTAATTGGGGCCTAGTGTGGTTGTGTACGTGTGATATACATACACTTTTTTGGGATCATATTTTCTATTCCGCTATTTAATCAAAAACCTTTGGGGATCAGTTAAATTGGGGGATAGTCTGTGTTGGTACGTGTGAGAGAGATCCACCTTTCCAAGTTGTTGAGGTTCATCTCATACTTCTGAAGGTTTGAGGGTGCTGCCTGTTCCATACTCCCCCTACTCCTAGCCTTTTAGGGGTACAAACAATAGTAATTGGGGCCTAGTGTGGTTGTGTACGTGTGATATACATACACTTTTTTGGGATCATATTTTCTATTCCGCTATTTAATCAAAAACCTTTGGGGATCAGTTAAATTGGGGGATAGTCTGTGTTGGTACGTGTGAGAGAGATCCACCTTTCCAAGTTGTTGGGGTTCATCTCATACTTCTGAAGGTTTGAGGGTGCTGCCTGTTCCATACTCCCCCTACTCCTAGCCTTTTAGGGGTACAAACAATAGTAATTGGGGCCTAGTGTGGTTGTGTACGTGTGATATACATACACTTTTTTGGGATCATATTTTCTATTCCGCTATTTAATCAAAAACCTTTGGGGATCAGTTAAATTGGGGGATAGTCTGTGTTGGTACGTGTGAGAGAGATCCACCTTTCCAAGTTGTTGAGGTTCATCTCATACTTCTGAAGGTTTGAGGGTGCTGCCTGTTCCATACTCCCCCTACTCCTAGCCTTTTAGGGGTACAAACAATAGTAATTGGGGCCTAGTGTGGTTGTGTACGTGTGATATACATACACTTTTTTGGGATCATATTTTCTATTCCGCTATTTAATCAAAAACCTTTGGGGATCAGTTAAATTGGGGGATAGTCTGTGTTGGTACGTGTGAGAGAGATCCACCTTTCCAAGTTGTTGGGGTTCATCTCATACTTCTGAAGGTTTGAGGGTGCTGCCTGTTCCATACTCCCCCTACTCCTAGCCTTTTAGGGGTACAAACAATAGTAATTGGGGCCTAGTGTGGTTGTGTACGTGTGATATACATACACTTTTTTGGGATCATATTTTCTATTCCGCTATTTAATCAAAAACCTTTGGGGATCAGTTAAATTGGGGGATAGTCTGTGTTGGTACGTGTGAGAGAGATCCACCTTTCCAAGTTGTTGGGGTTCATCTCATACTTCTGAAGGTTTGAGGGTGCTGCCTGTTCCATACTCCCCCTACTCCTAGCCTTTTAGGGGTACAAACAATAGTAATTGGGGCCTAGTGTGGTTGTGTACGTGTGATATACATACACTTTTTTGGGATCATATTTTCTATTCCGCTATTTAATCAAAAACCTTTGGGGATCAGTTAAATTGGGGGATAGTCTGTGTTGGTACGTGTGAGAGAGATCCACCTTTCCAAGTTGTTGAGGTTCATCTCATACTTCTGAAGGTTTGAGGGTGCTGCCTGTTCCATACTCCCCCTACTCCTAGCCTTTTAGGGGTACAAACAATAGTAATTGGGGCCTAGTGTGGTTGTGTACGTGTGATATACATACACTTTTTTGGGATCATATTTTCTATTCCGCTATTTAATCAAAAACCTTTGGGGATCAGTTAAATTGGGGGATAGTCTGTGTTGGTACGTGTGAGAGAGATCCACCTTTCCAAGTTGTTGGGGTTCATCTCATACTTCTGAAGGTTTGAGGGTGCTGCCTGTTCCATACTCCCCCTACTCCTAGCCTTTTAGGGGTACAAACAATAGTAATTGGGGCCTAGTGTGGCTGTGTACGTGTGATATACATACACTTTTTTGGGATCATATTTTCTATTCCGCTATTTAATCAAAAACCTTTGGGGATCAGTTAAATTGGGGGATAGTCTGTGTTGGTACGTGTGAGAGAGATCCACCTTTCCAAGTTGTTGGGGTTCATCTCATACTTCTGAAGGTTTGAGGGTGCTGCCTGTTCCATACCCCCCCTACTCCTCATCTAGCCTTTTAGGGGTACAAACAATAGTAATTGGGGCCTAGTGTGGTTGTGTACGTGCGAGATACATACACTTTTTTTGATCATATTTCCTATTCCGCTATTCAATAAAAACCTTTGAGGATCAATTGAATTGCGGGATAGTCTGTGTCGGTACGTGTGAGAGAGATCCACCTTTCCAAGTTGTTGGGGTTCATCTCATACTTCTGAAGGTTTGAGGGTGCTGCCTGTTCCATACCCCCCCTACTCCTCATCTAGCCTTTTAGGGGTACAAACAATAGTAATTGGGGCCTAGTGTGGTTGTGTACGTGCGAGATACATACACTTTTTTTGATCATATTTCCTATTCCGCTATTCAATAAAAACCTTTGAGGATCAATTGAATTGCGGGATAGTCTGTGTCGGTACGTGTGAGAGAGATCCACCTTTCCAAGTTGTTGGGGTTCATCTCATACTTCTGAAGGTTTGAGGGTGCTGCCTGTTCCATACCCCCCCTACTCCTCATCTAGCCTTTTAGGGGTACAAACAATAGTAATTGGGGCCTAGTGTGGTTGTGTACGTGCGAGATACATACACTTTTTTTGATCATATTTCCTATTCCGCTATTCAATAAAAACCTTTGAGGATCAATTGAATTGCGGGATAGTCTGTGTCGGTACGTGTGAGAGAGATCCACCTTTCCAAGTTGTTGGGGTTCATCTCATACTTCTGAAGGTTTGAGGGTGCTGCCTGTTCCATACCCCCCCTACTCCTCATCTAGCCTTTTAGGGGTACAAACAATAGTAATTGGGGCCTAGTGTGGTTGTGTACGTGCGAGATACATACACTTTTTTTGATCATATTTCCTATTCCGCTATTCAATAAAAACCTTTGAGGATCAATTGAATTGCGGGATAGTCTGTGTCGGTACGTGTGAGAGAGATCCACCTTTCCAAGTTGTTGGGGTTCATCTCATACTTCTGAAGGTTTGAGGGTGCTGCCTGTTCCATACCCCCCCTACTCCTCATCTAGCCTTTTAGGGGTACAAACAATAGTAATTGGGGCCTAGTGTGGTTGTGTACGTGCGAGATACATACACTTTTTTTGATCATATTTCCTATTCCGCTATTCAATAAAAACCTTTGAGGATCAATTGAATTGCGGGATAGTCTGTGTCGGTACGTGTGAGAGAGATCCACCTTTCCAAGTTGTTGGGGTTCATCTCATACTTCTGAAGGTTTGAGGGTGCTGCCTGTTCCATACCCCCCCTACTCCTCATCTAGCCTTTTAGGGGTACAAACAATAGTAATTGGGGCCTAGTGTGGTTGTGTACGTGCGAGATACATACACTTTTTTTGATCATATTTCCTATTCCGCTATTCAATAAAAACCTTTGAGGATCAATTGAATTGCGGGATAGTCTGTGTCGGTACGTGTGAGAGAGATCCACCTTTCCAAGTTGTTGGGGTTCATCTCATACTTCTGAAGGTTTGAGGGTGCTGCCTGTTCCATACTCCCCCTACTCCTCATCTAGCCTTTTAGGGGTACAAACAATAGTAATTGGGGCCTAGTGTGGTTGTGTACGTGTGATATACATACACTTTTTTTGGATCATATTTTCTATTCCGCTATTCAATAAAAACCTTTCTAGGGCAAGATCTTAAATTACAGAAATATGAGGAGACCGTCAAATAAGGGCCGTGGCCTGGGTCGTGGTGCTGCTGGTAGAGCTCCTGTTGCAAGGAGAGGACATGGTCGATCTGTGCCAGCTACACGCACAAGTGAAACACCTTCCTCAAGTGTGAGTAGGCGACAGAACCTGCATCAGTATTTGGTAGGGCATCAAACGCCCCTAGAAGTGATGAGGCCAGAACAAGTTGAGGCGATAGTAGATTGGTTTGCTGCTGACAGTGCCTCCAGTTCCTTCACATTGTCTCCCACCCAGTCTACTGCAGAAAGGTCAGAGTTGGCACCTGCAGCCAATGTCCAACCGTCTTTCACCTCACCCCCTTGCAAATCAGGCCAGCAGTCTGAGCCCCAAGCCATACAGCAGTCTCTTATTCTTTTTGAGGACTCTGTCAGCAGGGTTTCCCAGGGCCATCCACCTAGCCCTGCCCCAGAAGTGGAAGAGATTGAGTGCAGCGATGCCCAACCACTTATTTCTCAAGATGAGTACATGCAAGGATCATCGCAGCACGTCTCCGATGATGACGAAACGCAGGTGCCAACTGCTGCGGCGTTCAGCATTGTGGAGACCGACAAGGAGGGCAGGGGTGAAGACTGGGTGGAAGATGATGTGGAGGACGATGAGGTCCTCGACCCCACATGGAATGAACGTCATGCAGGTGAACTGAGTAGTTTGGAGGAAGAGGCGGTGGTCGCACAGAGCCACCAGCACAGCAGAAGAGGGAGCAGGGTGCAGAAGCGGAGCGGCCGTGCCCTAGACACTACGCCCGCTACTGCCCAACGCAGCAAGGGAACGAGCGCACCAAAGTCAGCTCAAAGGAGTTCTCTAGCGTGGAAGTTCTTTAGAAAATGTGCTGATGACAGGACACGAGTGGTTTGCACCCTGTGCAATCAGAGCTTGAAGCGAGGCATGAACCTTCTCAACCTGAGCACAACCTGCATGATCAGGCATCTAAGTGCAAAGCACGAGCTGCAGTGGAGTACACACCTTCAAAACCAAGAAACGTCTCTGGCTCATCCTGCTTCCTCTTCTGCTGCAGTCTCGGCCGCTCCAGCCACATCTGTAGTGATACCGGCACCTGCCACCCCGCAAACAGACGATCTGTCAGCAACACCACCACCTGGGTCACCAACAACCATCTCCACAATGTCCCGTGGAAGCGTTCAGCTTTCCATCTCCCAAACACTTGAGAGGAAGAGGAAGTACCCCCCTACCCACCCGCGATCCCTGGCCCTGAATGCCAGCATTTCAAAATTATTGGCCTTTGAAATGCTGTCATTCCGTCTGGTGGAGACGCACAGTTTTAAAAACCTTATGTCGGTGGCTGTCCCACAGTACGTCGTGCCCAGCCGCCACTACTTTTCCAGGCAAGCCATCCCTTCCCTGCACAACCAAGTGGGGGAAAAAATCAGGTGTGCACTGCGCAACGCCATCTGTGCCAAGGTCCACCTAACTACGGATACGTGGACCAGTAAGCACGGTCAGGGGCGTTATATCTCCCTAACGGCACACTGGGTAAATGCAGTGGCGGATGGGCCTGAGGCGGATAGCAATTTGGCGCATGTCCTTCCACCACCGAGGATTGCAGGGCGCTTCAGTTTGCCTCCTGTTCCTAACTCCTCCTACTCCGCTTCCTCATCCTCTACCGCCTCCTCATCCGGACAGCGTAACACCTTCACCACCAACTTCAGCACGGCCAGGGGTAAACGACAGCAGACAAAAAGAACAAAGAAAGGGCGCACCGACCTAGCGCATTATCCTCAATAAAAGGCTTTATTTATGTAACATTAAAAAATGGCTACTCACAGACGTAGATAAACATAAGGCGTGTCAAGCTGATTTGCTCAATTGTCCGTGTTTAGTCCATATAATCGTCCATGACCGATGAGATGACTGACGCGTTTCGAGGCATAGCCTCTTCCTCAGAGCCACTGTGTCATGACTGTCTCTTTGATTTAAGTCAAGACTTAAATCAAAGAGACAGTCATGACACAGTGGCTCTGAGGAAGAGGCTATGCCTCGAAACGCGTCAGTCATCTCATCGGTCATGGACGATTATATGGACTAAACACGGACAATTGAGCAAATCAGCTTGACACGCCTTATGTTTATCTACGTCTGTGAGTAGCCATTTTTTAATGTTACATAAATAAAGCCTTTTATTGAGGATAATGCGCTAGGTCGGTGCGCCCTTTCTTTGTTCTTTTTGTTTGTAGTACCGGTGGACGACCCCAGTCCGTTAAGGGCAGCAAGACAGTAGCCATCTAAGAAGCCATTTGTCAGTCCCGTGAGGAGTGTGGTTGAGGGGCTTGGATACCAAGCGCAGGAGAAGGGTGGTTTCACCTTATTGTTTTTTGGAGCGTAAACGACAGCAGGCAGTTTTACAACTTGCCTGTTTGGGGGACAAACCACACACCGCGCAGGAGTTGTGGAGGAGCATGGAACAGCAGACAAATGAGTGGTTGCTGCCAGCGAGCCTCAAGCCCGGCCTGGTGGTGTGCGATAACGGGCGAAATCTCATAGCAGCTCTGGGCCTAGCCGGTTTGACGCACATCCCTTGCCTGGCGCATGTGCTGAATTTGGTGGTGCAGAGGTTCCTTAAAAACTACCCCGATATGTCAGAGCTGCTGCAGAAAGTGCGGGCCGTTTGTGCGCACTTTCGGCGTTCTCACCCTGCTGCTGCTCGCCTGGCAGCGCTGCAGCGTAACTTCGGCCTTCCCGCTCACCGCCTCATATGTGACGTGCCCACAAGGTGGAACTCCACCTTGCACATGCTGGAAAGACTGTGCGAGCAGCAGCAGGCCATAGTGGAGTTTCAGCTGCAGCACGCACGCGTGAGTCGCTCTGCGGAACAGCACCACTTCACCACCAATAACTGGGCCTCCATGCGAGACCTGTGTGCCTTGTTGCGCTGTTTTGAGTACTCCACCAACATGGCCAGTGGCAATGACGCCGTTCTCAGCTTAACTATCCCACTTCTATGCCTCCTTGAAAAAACAATTCGGGCGATGATGGAAGAGGATGTGGCACAGGATGAGGAGGAGGAGGAGGATGAAGAGGTAACATTTCCAAGGCTTTCAGGGCAGTCATTCGCAAGGGGCTCCGAGGGTGGGTTCCTGCACACGCAAACGCCAGGGACGCAATTGTCCAGCAGGGGCACAGTTCTGGAGGATGAGGAGGATGAGGAGGAGGAGGAGCTGGAGGAGGAGATGGAACCATGTTCACAGCAGGGTGGCACCCAGGCCAGCTCATGGCCATCACTGGTGCGTGGCTGGGGGGATACAGAGGACACGGACCATACACCTCCCACAGAGGACAGCCTTTCGTTGCCTCTGGGCAGCCTGGCACACATGAGCGATTACATGCTGCAGTGTCTCCACAACGACCGCCGAGTTGCCCACATTCTAACTTGTGCTGATTACTGGGTGGCCACGCTGCTGGATCCCCGTTACAAGGACAACGTACCGTCCTTAATTCACTCACTGGAGCGCGATCGCAAGATGCGCGAGTACAAGCGCACGCTGGTAGACGCCATGCTGCTGGCATTCCCATCTGACAGCGGGGCCACAGTGGAAGCACAAGGCAGAGGAGGAGGAGGAGGAGGTCGCCAACGCAACCAGGGCACCGCCAGCACCTCAGAAGGCAGGGTTAGCATGGCCGAAATGTGGAAAAGCTTTGTCAGCACGCCACAACAAACAGCAGCACCAGCAGCTCAGATGGAACGTCTTAGCAGGAGGCAGCATTTTACCAACATGGTGGAGCAGTATGTGTGCACACGCCTACATGTAGTGAATGACGGGTCTGCCCCCTTCAACTTCTGGGTCTCCAAATTGGGCACATGGCCTGAGCTTGCCCTTTACGCCTTGGAGGTGCTGGCGTGCCCTGCAGCCAGTGTATTATCTGAACGGGTATTTAGCACGGCTGGGGGCGTTATAACAGACAAGCGCAGCCGCCTGTCCAGAGACAATGTGGACAAGCTCACGTTCATTAAAATGAACCAGGCATGGATCCCACGGGACTTTTCCGTACCTTATGCAGAATAGCAATGGATACCGACCTTACCCACCCATTGTTCCATTTTTGCTCTTTCTCACTCTTTTGGGGTGTACCCTCATTTAAAATTTGTGAAAAGAAGCAGTGTTGGCTACCTCGTCCTCCTCCTCAGGGCCAGATTAATGTAGGGGCTATTGGAGCTGCAGCTCCAGGCCCCTACCTTTTATATAGGCCCCGGGTTGGCCATATTCACTGTTACCGCTCTTCTGTCACTTGTAAACACAGAAGTCTGGCTTCTATGCTCGCTTCCCCAGGCAGCACCCTCAGAACCTCCCCACACAGCGTGAAGGCCGGACAAGGAGGGACAGTTGGCGATGCATGGATGTGTTTATGGGCTTCAGAGACAGCATCCCATGTTGAATTAGGCATGCATGGCTGCACCCTTCCTCCTCTGGGTGCATGGCAAGGCACGGCCCTAAGGCCCTTCAAAATCCTCAGCACCAAGCCCATGATGCTGTTAATCCGGCCCTGGTCCTCCTCCACCGCCGCTTCCACCTACACCGCCCATAGGTGTGCGCAGCCTATTGCATTAAGGTGTGCACCCCAAAGTTGAAATACACATGCATGTGTTTGCCAGCAGGGAGAGTAATGTATCGGGGCCATGTACCTGTAGGCAAGGAGAAATAGAGCAGAGCAGGTCCCAGGGAGATCTTTCCCATCTCCTCACTGGCAATGCTATGTGCCCTAGGTGATTAGGGTGTGCCCAGGCACACCCAGCACACCCTGTGCGCACGCCTATGTCACCGCCACATCCACCACCACCTCAACCTCCCTCCTACTCCATATGGGCCTCGTCCTTCAGAGATGAAGAAGAACATTGTTTTATTTTTCTGTTTTTTTTTGTTGTTTTAAGTTATTTCCCTATCCACATTTGTTTGCAGAGCACTTGCCATGCTCTTAATTACGTTTTGCTGCCATTTGCAGCACTCTAGCCCTTTCCTTTGGTGTTTTAGAGCCATTTTAGTGCCTTAAAGTTCGGGTCCCCATTGACTTCAATGGGGTTCGGTGTCCGGGAAAAGTTCGGTAAAAGTCCGGGACACGGACCCGGACTTTTTTTTAAAGTTCGGCCGAACCCGTCGAACACGGACATCTAGGTGTCCGCTCAACCCTATTCATGATCTAACTAAATGAATAATGAGAACATGTTCAAACTACCTTTTGATGGAAGTACAGAATACAACTTTTTTGGATGTATTTATTTATTTAAAAAAAGAGAGAATATATTTAGTAATTTTGGTTATGTTACAAATATTTTGGTTACATTACAAAAATAGTCATTATCCTATGTACGTAGATTACATACCTAGGGGTCAGTTGGTTCAATTAAGATGCCACTGTAATAATATGGCTTATTAAAAATTTATTGAAAAGGGTTACAAGGAGGAAACTCTGGACAAAGAAGTTGAATACCGTATATACTCGAGTATAAGCCACCCCGAATATAAGTCGAGGCACCTAATTTTACCACAAAAAAGTGGGAAAACTTATTGACTCGAATATAAGCCTAGGGGGGGGGGGGGATGCAGCAGCTACTGGACCCAACTGGACCACCACGAGACACAAAACAGGGGCTGCGGGCATGGTACAGGAGATGCAGGGCTGTGGGCATGGTACAGGAGATGGTACAGGCATTGTACAGGAGATGGTTCAGGCATGGTACAGGAGATGGTACAGGCATGGCACAGGAGATGGTACAGGCATTGTACAGGAGATGGTTCAGGCATGGTACAGGAGATGAAATCTCCCTGTGCCTGCGTGAGTTTCCTCTGGGTACTCTGGTTTCCTCCCACACTCCAAAGACATGCTGGTAGGTTAATTGAATCCTGTATAAAATTGGCCCTAGTATGAATGTGAGTTAGGGACCTTATATTGTACGCTCCTTGAGGGCAGGGACTGATGTGAATGTGTAATGTATATGTAAAGCACTGTGTAAATTGACAGCACTATATAAGCATCTGAATTAATAATAATCCCTGCATTTTCTGGAGGTCCAATAATAAAGATCCTTGGGGTTTGAAATGTATAGGGATCAGCAAAAATGAATAACAGTGGGGATGTAACAAGGCAAGAGAGGGTTCTAAATTAGAAATCAGGTCGATTTACCAATTGGATACTTTGCTACATGAAGATTTAGAAGTTGAGCTGGACTTCAGATGTTTCATTGCTAATAATTGAATAATTTTAGGATATATAAAGTATTTATATTTTTACAGTTAATGAGTTTTTATATAAACGAAACAATTTCATTACTGTTTGTATAATCTTCGAGTCCACATATTGCAATACATTTTACAATATATTTATTATAAAGATATAATTATAAAATCTGTGCTTTTATTGCCTTTTGATGTAAATATGATGACTTTAAAGTGGTTCTAAAGGCTATTCAGTGTGCAAATTACCTCCAGTAGTCCACAGATGTAATTGTTTTGAGCAGTGTATATATACTTATATATAGTTGTGCTCATAAGTTTACATACCCTGGCAGAATTTATGATTTCTTGGCCATTTTTCCAAGAATATGAATAATAACACAAAAACTTTTGTTTCACTCATGGTTAGTGTTTGGCTGAAGCCATTTATTATCAATCTACTTTGTTTACTCTTTTTAAATCATAATGACAACAGAAACTACCCAAATAACCCTGATCAAAAGTTTACATACCCCAGGTCTTAATACCAGGTCATAATATGTATTGCCCCCTTTAACATCAATGACAGCTTGAGGTCTTTTGTGGTATTTGTGGATGAGGCTCTTTATCTTCTCAGATGGTAAAGCTACTCATTCTTCCTGGCAAAATGCCTCCAGTTCCAGTAAATTCTTGGGCTGTCTTGCATAAGCTGCATGTTTGAGATCTCCCAGTGGCTTAATGTTATTGAGGTCATTAGACTGAGATGGCCATACCAGAACCTTCACTTTATTCTGCTGTATTCTGCTGCATTGTACTCCTCACCTGGCTGCCGCCACGCATGCTTGACATCATCTGAACCAAATAAGTTGATCTTAGTCTCATCAGACTACAGGACATGGTTCCAGTAATCCATGTCCTTAGTCTGCTTGTCTTCAGTAAACTGTTTGTTGGCTTTCTTGTGCATCATCTTTAGAAGAGGCTTCCTTCTGGGACGACAGCCGTGCAGACCAATTTGATGCAGTGTGCGGCATATGGTCTGAGCACTGACCGCCTTACCCCCACCCCCTTCAACCCCTACAGCAATGCAGGCAACACTCCAACACTCATACATTTATTTCCCAAAGACAACCTCTGAATATGATGCTGAGAACGTGCACTCAACTCCTTTGGTCGACCATAGAAAGGCCTGTTCTGAGTGGAACCTGTCTTGGTAAACTGCTGTATGGTCTTGGCCACCATGCTGCAGCTCAGTTTCAAGGTCTTGGCAATCTTCTTATAGCCTAGGCCATTTTATGTAGAGCAACAATTCTTTTTTTAAGATCTTTAGAGACTTCTTTGCCTTGCGATGCCATGTTGAACTTCCAGTGACCAGTATGAGAGAGTGAGAGCAATAACAGCAAATTTAACACACCTGCTCCCCATTTACACCTGAGACCTTGTAACACTAACGAGTCACATGACACCAGGGAATGAAAATGGCTAATTGGGCCCAATTTGGACATTTTAAGTTAGGGGTGTACTCATAATGGCGTGTGTTGAGGTATTTTGATATTTTGAGGGGACAGCAAATTTTACACTGTTATACAAGCTGTACACTCACTACTCTACATTGTAGCAAAGTATCATTTCTTTGGTGTTGTCACATGAAAAGATATAATAAAATATTTATATAAATGTTATTTGGGCATTTATAATTTATGATACTGTAGCGTTGTTAAGTTTTTGTTTTGTATGGCTACACACTTGGCAGTTTTCAGACAATTTCACACAGCTTTTGATTCCAAAAATGATTCTGGTTTTAATATTGAAAGCTGTTAAAGTTTCTTCAGAACCGACAGATATAGCAAGCACCAGGGCCAGACTGGCCTACCGGGATACCTGGAAATTTCCAGGTAGGCCCGCAAGTCCCCCTACCCTGGGGCTGCCTGAAGGGCAGCGGCACCCATAAAAAAATGGCTGCGGTTGGACCAACATGTCAACTGTGCATGTGCCGCCACCGCCGCTCGGGAAAGTCATGGCCACTCTCGGCAGACGTCGCATGCACAGTGATTTGATGGTGCTGGGCAGCGCTATTTTTAAATGTAAGGTGCCTCACTGATGGGTAAGTAAGACCCCTCCGCAGCCCCTGCATCTCCTGTACCATGTCCACAGCACTCCATCTCCTGTACCATACCGGCAGCCCCTGCATCTCCTGTACCATGCCTGCACTTTCTGCATCTCCTGTACCATGTCCACAGCCCCTGCATCTCCTGTACCATGCCTGCCTGCAGCACTGCATCTCCTGTACCATGCCTGCACTCCCTGCCTTTCCTGTACCCTGCCCACAGCCTCTGCATCTCCTGTACCATGCCTGCAGCACTGCCTCGCCTGTACCATGCCCACAGCCTCTGCATCTGCATCTCCTGTACCATACCCGCTGCCCCAGTATCTCCTGCACCATGCCTGCAGCCTCTGCACCATGTCTGAAGCCTCTGCATTTCCTGCACCATGTCCATGGCCTCTGCATTTCCTGCACCATGCCCGCAGCCTCTGCATCTCCTGCACCATGCCTGCAGCCTCTGCAACTCCTGCACCATGTCTGCAGCCTCTGCATCTCCTTCACCATGCCCGCAGCCTCTGCATCTCCTGCAATATGTCTGCAGCCCCTGCATCTCCTGCCCCTCCTGCACCATGCCCGCAGCTTCTGCATCTCCTGTACTCTGCCTGTAGCCTCTGCATCTCCTGCACCATGCTGCAGCCTCTGCATCTCCTATACCATGTTCGCAGCCTCTAAATCTCTTGTGCAATGCACGCAGTCTCTGCCTCTCCTGTACCATGCCCACAGCCTCTGCATCTCCTGTATCATGCCCACAGCCCCTGCGTCTCCTGCACCATGTCCGCAGCCTCTGCACCATGTCCACAGCCTCCGCATCTCCTGCACCATGCCCGCAGCTTCTGCATCTCCGTCTCCATGTTCGCAGCCTCCTCATCTTCCGCACCTTGCCCATAGCCTCCTCATCTCCTGCACCATATCCGCTGCCTCTGCATCTCTTGTACCATGCCGCCCACAGTTTCTATCTCTCCTGTACCATGCCCGCAGCCTCTGCACCTCCTGTACCATGCCCACAGCCTCTGCATCTCCTGTAAAATGCCTGCAGCCTCTGCATCTCCTGTACCATGCCGGCACAGCTTCTGAAAACTCCTGTACCATAACCTCAGCCTCTGCATTTCCTGTACCATGCTCACACAGCCTCTGCATCTCCTGCACCATGTCAGCAGCCTCTGCATCTCCTGCACCATGCCCGCAGCCTCTGCATCTCCTTCACCATGCCATCAGGCTCTGAATCTCCTGCACCATGCCTGCAGCCTCTGCATCTCCTGCACCATGCCCACAGCTTCTGCATCTCCTGCACCATGCCCGCAGCCTCTGCATCTTCTGCACCATGTCCACAGCCTCTGAATCTCTTGTGCCATGCCCGCAGTCTCTGCCTCTTCTGTACCAAGCCCACAGCCTCTGCATCTCCAGTACCATGCCCGCAGCCCCTGCATTTCCTGTACCATGTCCACAGCCTCTGCATCTCCTGTATCATGCCCACAGCTCCTGCATCTCCTGCACCATGTCCGCAGCCTCTGCATCTCCTACAACATGCCTGCAGCCTCTGCATCTCCTGCACCATGCCCGCAGCCTCTGCATCTCCTGGACCATGCCCACAGCCTCTGAACCATGCCTGCAGCCTCTGCATCTCCTGCACCATGTTCGCAGCCTCTGCATCTCCTGCACCATGCTTGCAGGCTCTGCATCTCCTGCACCATGTCTGCAGCCTCTGCACCTCCTGCATCATGTCTGCAGCTTCTGCATCTCCTGCACCATGCCTGTAGTCTCTGCCTCTCCTGTACCAAGCCCGCAGCCTCTGCATCTCCTGTACCATGCCGGCAGACCCTGCATTTCGTACACCATGCTCACAGCCTCTGCATCTCCTGTATCATGCCCACAGCCCCTGCATCTCCTGCACCAGGTCCGCAGTCTCTGCACCATGCCCACAGCCTCTGCATCTCCTGCACCATGCCCGCAGCCTCTGCATCTCCTTCACCATGTTCGCAGCCTCCGCATCTTCTGCACCTTGCCCATAGCCTCCTCATCTCCTGCACCATGCCCGCAGCCTCTGCATCTCCTGAACCATGCCCGCAGTCTCTGCATCTCTTGCACCATGCCTGCAGCCTCTGCATCTCCTGTACCATGTCCACAGCCTCTGCATCTCCTGCACCATGTCCACAGCCTCTGCATCTCTTGCACCATGCCCACAGTTTCTGCCTCTCCTGTACCATGCTCCCAGCCTCTGCATCCCCTGTACCATGCCCGCAGCCTCTGCATCCCCTGTACCATACCCGCAGTCTCTGCATCTCCTGTACAATGCCCGCAGCCTCTGCATCTCCTGTACCATGCCCGCACAGCCTCTGAAAACTCTTGTACCATGCCCTCAGCCTCTGCATTTCCTGTACCATGCTCGCACAGCCTCTGCATCTCCTGCACCATTTCAGCAGCCTCTGCATCTCCTGCACCATGCTTGCTGCCTCTGCATCTCCTGCACCATACCCGCAGCCTCTGAACCATGCCTGAAGCCTCTGCATCTCCTGCACCATGCCAGCAGGCTCTGCGTGTCCTGCACCATGTCTGCAGCCTCTGCATCTCCTGCACCTCCTGCACCATGCCCGCAGCTTCTGCATCTCCTGCACCATGCCCGCAGCTTCTGCATCTCCTGCACCATGACTGTAGCCTCTGCATCTCCTGCACCATGCCTGCAGCCTCTGCATCTCCTGTACCATGTGACTGGAAATCTCTTTGTTTTTGATCTCCTGTACCATGTCCGCAGCCTGAATCTCTTGTGCCATGCCCACAGTCTCTGCCTCTCCTGTACCAAGCCCACAGCCTCTGCATCTCCTGTACCATGCCCGCAGCCCCTGCATTTCCTGTACCATGCCCACAGCCTCTGCATCTCCTGTATCATGTCCGCAGCCCCTGCATCTCCTGCATCTCCTGCACCATGCCTGCAGCCTCTGAACCATGTCCGCAGCCTCTGCATCTCCTGCACCATGCCAGCAGTCTCGGCATCTCTTGCACCATGTCTGCAGCCTCTTCACCTCCTGCACCTCCTGCACCATGCCCGCACCTTCTGCATCTCCTGCACCATGCCTGCAGATTCTGCATCTCCTGCACCATGCCTGTAGCCTCTGCATCTCCAGCACCATGCCCGCAGCCTCTGCATCTCCTGTACCATGTCCGCAACCTCTGAATCTCTTGTGCCATGCCCGCAGTCTCTGCCTCTCATGTACCAAGCCCACAGCCTGTGCATCTCCTGTACCATGCCCACAGCCCCTGCATTTCCTGTACCATGCCCACAGCCTCTGCATCTCCTGTATCATGTCCGCAGCCCCTGCATCTCCTGCACCATGCCTGCAGCCTCTGAACCATGTCTGCAGCCTCTGCACCTCCTGCACCATGCCCGCACCTTCTTCATCTCCTGCACCATGCCTGCAGCTTCTGCATCTCCTGCACCATGCCTGTAGCCTCTGCATCTCCAGCACCATGCCCGCAGCCTCTGCATCTCCTGTACCATGTCCGCAACCTCTGAATCTCTTGTGCCATGCCCACTCATGTACCAAGCCCACAGCCTCTGCATCTCCTGTAACATGTCTGCACTTTTACCACTTTTAACCAAAATTTGTTTTTATATATATAAAGCCCTTTATGCTTTCATATCTGTCTTATCTATATATAATACACTCTTCAAATGTACTTTAAAATGCATGTTTTTTCCTTTATGAACAAGAAAATAATGACGTTATGCTATTGGGCTGGTATAATAATGCTATGGGGCTGGTATGAAATTTTTTCCAGGGTTGAATTTTATTCCCAGTCCAGCCCTGACCAGCACTAGTGTATATGGGTGTCATACCAGGGGAAATTGGCTGGCATTTTATATCATTTTGAGAAGAGATGCATTTCTAAGATGCATTTATTTTGTATTCACAATGACTTGTTAGAGATATGAAAGCAAAGCAGAGGAGTTGAATGCAAAAGAAAAGAACAATAGAGTGTTTTTAGTTAGAAGGTATCTAAGTGTCTCACTAACATTTCATATACAAGTAAATGACTTATTTTAGGATAGTTGGCAGAGCCATGTAAATCATTCCTCCTTGGTCCTTCTTGGCCAACTGCATCCAGAGCTGCTAGTTTGACGCACACACAGCCTATTACAAAGCCAGTTATTTCTTATTACATTCAGCAGTTTATGACTTGTTGGCCATCAGTGCAATGTACAGATACCTTGACTTGTATGGCATTTTTCCTGGGGATCAATAAAAAAAAAAAAGTAAAGTAAGCACCAAAAACACTACTCCACATGAGTCCGTTCAAAATTTGGAAATTGCCCACTAGATCCTCCAACAATTTCTCAAAGGTATGTTAGAAAGAGAACACAGATATTAAGCATATTGGCTCTACAGAAAATATTGGCCCGATTATTAAAAGCAGTGCTGTACCTAGAGCAGGGTGGTGAGTGTGCCAGACAAAGTACCACCTGAGTGTCATCCAACATTACCTGTATAATTCCAATGTCAATATCACTTATCAAATGTCACAGCAAAAGTACACTGAACAAGGGAGAGTGCTGTTCCCACATCAGTATCAGTTCCCGCATCCCGTATCAGTTTCTCAGCTGACACCAATTATATTTTAGCTGCCTGCCTTTATGTAAAGGACATTTTCCAACTAGCTACTGGTGCAGGTAATGTCTGTCACACTAGTGGCCAATGTAAAAAAGAATGAACTAATATATTGGTGGTCAGTAGGGAGAGTGAAGGATTCTTCAAAAACAAAAGCAAACAGTATCGCTGAGGGCAGACTCCAGCCACATCTACAACAAATTATTTCAATAAACTTTATTCCATTAGTGCAATGCATGACTCTTCCTGCCAAACCCTGCTTCTAGAGCATTTCACTCTGGAAAGAGCTTACTTGTAGACGCAGGGCAGGGACAAGGTGTGGCTGCCCTGGGCACTGTGAGCCATGGGGGATTGGGGGTATGGGGGGGCAAATATTTGTGCTGAGAGGGGGTATTTCAGCAGAGGGGAAGATTTGTACTGAGAGAGGGGGAATTGATGCTTAGGGGTTGAGCATGCAGATTGGTTCTCAGTGTTCTTTTAGGGGTATTATTTTTGCTAACATATAATGCTCATACATCTTGGGAGGGGCGCAGTTTGGCATGTTTGCCCTGGGCTCTAGATGACCTGGTCCCAGAAATGATTAGGCCCCTTCTAGGGTGAAAAGTGTTGGCAGAAGAAGCAGAGCTGGGTGGGAGGCATCATGTGTCATAGGTTGTGCATTGTACATATGGAATACGTTTTATTGAAAGAGGAAGGATTTGACAGAGGTGGAGCTTTTCTGGATTGCAGAATTCTTCAAAACTGTTCACCAATGTAAGAGAGATTCTTACCCCCATAGGCCATTAATGTAAAGGGACATTTTAGCACTTTTCCATGTACATTGTATGTATACCTAATCCTATATAATGCTCATCAACACATGTAGTGTAAAAAAAAAATTCCACTCCACCTACAGAGTAAAAACTGTAATTAATACACTTCCCAGCCACAGAGTAATATCAGAAAACAGAGGCTATTAAGAGTAATGAGGCACCACTTGGAATTACACATTTCAGATGTAGCACCCTCCTAGGTAGGTAGGTGCAAGGTAAATGCATTGTTTGCTCCTTCTGCTTATCAGGGGAGCCTGATCTATTAGGTTGCCTGTTACATGTCTCCAGGTGTGACTGAGGGAGTGTCCCCACTGCATCCAATGAGGGAGCTTGTTGGACAGTGGAGGAAACCCAGCCAGTGACACATTCACTTTTATGGGAGTCCCAGTGGGAGGGCATTCTTGCAATGCATCCTGGGATTGCTGATAAAAGCGGAGGGGACATGTGACAGGGCATCTTTGGCAGGAAGCAGAGTCCCAGGAGGAGGCTGATGGCTGTCTCTCCTCCTGAAGCAAGAGGAAGGTGGTCTTAGGCAGTCGGCCTAGTGAATCAGGTGTGGAGCTGAGCTGCAGAAGACCAAGTGGAGCTGACCGTCCGTTAGAACCAGGAGATTTGCCTAAGGGTCTGCCCAGGAAGGGGGGCCACTCCAATGAAGTCAGTGGATCAAGGAGCTACTTCACACAGAGAGAATTACAGGCGGTCCCCGGGTTACAAACAAGATAGGGACTGTAGGTTTGTTCTTAAGTCGAATTTGATTATAAGTCGAAACAGGTAATTTTTTTAAGTTTAGCTCCAGCCAAAATAATAATTTTTACATTTTTTGGATAGCATAGGGAAGGGTTAACACCCCTGTACCATTTGTTTTGCTGTCTGTACCCCTGTTCAGAAGATTTCACCTCACTTACTTACTATAACAACTGTATTTTTAAAATTTTGGGTTACTGTGGAAACAAGGATTAGTGATAAAACTTCAGTGAAGACACCTTTTTCCCATGAGAACTCTTACAGGAGTGAATTTCCCTTCCTAGGGCTAGATTTCTCCTTACTTCCTGTTGTCTCTCTCCATTTGTAAGTAGGAGTTGTTTGTGAGCCGGATGTTCGTAACCCGGGGACCGCCTGTACAGTAAAGGGGTTGCCATGTAGAACCCTGAAGAATAGGGATAAAGGGGGAGCCGTGTAGAACCCTGAAGAATAGGGATAAAGGGGGTGCCGTGTAGAACCCTGAAGAATAGGGATAAGGGGGTGCCTAGTTTGGCCCTGAAGTGCGATTCACAGAGCAATACAAGTTCATTTAATTCTTCTTCACTGCTAGTGACAAGGTGAAGCAGCGGCCTTGCCGCATTCAGTTATTCAGCAGTCCCAGCAAATTGTGCATAGTTATTCAAATTGGAGTATCCCACTCATCCCTTCTCCTATCCAAGTTATCAATAAAACTACAAAAAAAAAAAAACCCCTAGACTCTTTCTTGACTGAGCCACGCACTTTAAAACTGCTAAACTGTTGTGTCATTGCCATGGGTAACCCAGGGGAAGCTGTCACCAGCAGCTCCCAAGGGAGTAGTGCGCAGACTTTGCTCAGTTGATGTTGGTTGACTTTTATATGCTACCGTATATATGTACTTGTTATATCACTGTAAAAATTTAATTTTCAGAGGAGGCGGGGTGTTCAAAATGATGCATGCTTGGTGGCAAATATGCTAGCTACATCACTGCTCTGGACCATGGCATTTTCAGTTTATGAATCCTTCTATATCTATGGGTATTATACAAGCCTTTACAAGCATCCCTTGGCCATAGAACTCAGGGGACAAGTCTGTCAGCTATGTTGGATTTTTACAGCGGATAGACATTGCTCCCCTGAGATATTGCTGGCAGAGTCACTGCACAAAACACAGACATGCACACTTATATTATACATTCAAGCATGTCTGTGCGGATGTTAGGCAGCTGAGATATCATTCAGTGTTTGGATCATTTCCTAATGTCCAGCAGCCGTCTCATGGCCGCTGACAACTCTTACGTAATAATTTGACAGATGCTGGTACTTTTTTTTTTATTATTTCCTACTTACTGCATATACCAAGAATAATTAGTCGAGCAATTGGAGAATAAAAGATTTTGTCCCTGCCTCCAGCAACCTGCAATTCACTTTTTATGCCTTTAAATAAAAAGATAAAGGGGACAAAAAAAGAAAATGAAATAAAAATGGGTTTTACAGGGCATGCCCCTATTCAGACGTGAAGTGTGTATAAGGCAGATAAGAGCAAAAGGCGGCTCTCTGGTTAATGTAGTCAGTAAATAAATAACAGAAGCCTTAAACTTAGTGTACTGCAATCAACTGGAACTATGGCATAATTAACACAGTAGGGGTTCAAAGTGCTCCACACTCAGGTTTAAATGAACAAGTTGCCACTGAATGGAAGAGTTACTCACATGCTTTCGCTGGTGGCGATTAGGAGGTTCAGAAATTAGGCATTCCTGGACTCTAGCTTTTCTAGAAGTGATTACAGAAATATTACAGCCAAGTTAAAACAGTCATAGTTATCTGATCTCTAAGGCCCTGCAGCCATATTGAAAACTTTGGCAAAAACAAAATGCTGTCAGAAAAGAACTGGAAAATTACAAAAGAGCATTAGTTAGTTTGTATGATAGGTCGGTCTAGTCTATAATGCACTGTGACGGGAATGCACAGAGTGCATCAGCTTTCTATCTTTCATTTTCAAAGCTTAACTGAACAAGCTAGAAGATATAAACGTATTGTTTGCTTGCATTTCAGTTTTGTTAAATTCCCTCTGTATATTTAATTGCACTGTATTGCACCCAAAGCACATCTACAGTGTGCTGCAACCTACCAGTGGTATTTGACTTTCTAACCCTTTTAGTGCCTAGCAAAAAATTACCAGCAAGAAGGTTGAAAGATGTTTTTTGGTAACTATTTCTAAACTGTACTAAACAGCAACTACTAATCTGTTATATTGTGATTTTTTCCTGTAATGCAACATTATTGTACTCTGGTTGTTCACACATCTTATACCCGAGAGTCACTCTCCCATGGGCCAACAGGCATGGAAGACCAATGACTTCTCCCTATATATTTCTGCACCTCGCCAGGGGCGTAACTACAGGGGTTGCAGGGGTTGCAATTGAAACCAGTCCCCATGCTCAAGGGGGCCTGTGCGGCTCCCCTGTACACCTATATAAGAGGGGCGGCAGGGGCAGCATGTAGAGAAATCACTGTCCTCCTTTTTCCTCCTGTAGCTGCAGGAAGAAAATGGAGGAGATTGGTTCCTCTGTATACTGCCCCTGCAACTCCTCCTATCCAGTTCACCTGTGTTCTGCTGTCTCTGGGCCCCTTCGTGCTACCCTGGTCCCCCCCCCCCCCCCAATGTGTCACAATAGAGAACCAGGAAGGGTTCGGTAAATATGTAATTTACCAGCTCCTTCCTTTTCTGAATGATAAAAAAAAATTACAAGTAAAATACCAAAGAATTAAAATACCAAAGAATAAAAATTACTGACACCAGTGGGTGAACTTCCAGAATCGCAAAGGTCACACTTGCAACGGACCCTGGCAGTCCACCACAGTGGGGAGGCCCCAAGATGGCAGGAAGGGGGCCCACTGCAGAACTTGTGAAAGGGTCCTGCTGTGGGACCATAATTAGGGACCCGCAATGAGAGTAAAGGGCCCCAGGATCAGTGGGAAGAGCCCCAGGCTTGAAGGGAAGAGTCCCGGACAGGGGTCCGGGGGGGCCCTTCATGGTTTCATGCACCAGGGCCCTGAAGGTTCTAGTTACGCCTCTGCACCTCGCCCTTAACTCTATTAGGGTAAGGACGGATTTTTTATTCTTTTTTTTCTTTTTTTTTTATAGACGATATTATATACAAGGAATGTTTTAAAGTCTATGAATGTATGTATCATGTAAAATGGTTTTAGACCTGTACCTATGTATTATGTCAATGTGATTTTCCATTATCTTGATTGTTGTCTTTTTCATTTCTTCTTATAGACTTGTATTTAAGAATATGAATACGTTTTCTAAATGCACAAATCCTTGCAGGTCCTGAAGAAGAGGCGTATCTGCGAAATATGTTGACCTTTTTGAAGGATATGGGTTGCTTGTTTCTGTGGCGTATTCAAAGATAGTGATGTTTGCTATATGTTCTTAAATTGCAGCGAATAAAACTAAGTTAAAAAAAAAATATATATATATATATATATATATATTACATATGTTTTTTTTTTCATTATAAGAAATAAGTGACAATAGGGGTATATTTAAAGTCCCAGTCTCTTTCATTTCTTCTTTACTGTACTCAGCTGTAGCTTTATTGCTAATGGTCTTCATTCTCACAGTCTTTAGATGGACACCTTATAATATAGGTTATCCTGCAGTTTAAAGTCCCATAGAAATACCATCTTTACTTAAAGTTATCTGTTGGAGACGGAAATATTGAAGCCACCATTGGTGACTCTTTATAGGTGCAGACTCCAGAGCTGATCCTGGTTCTATTGTGTAAAGTAAGTACCTGACCCACAACAAGTAGATAATAATATTAATGTGTTTAGACTCCATTGGCTACATGCTATGTCACTGCCAAGGTAGTAAAGCCAGGCGTAAGATGAAACCCTTGAGCCTGCACTTTTTAGGGCCCATTTACGCTGAAGTATTGTGGAAAAACATTGTATCAGGCTTTAAAGTGAATTTTATTGCAACATGTTAATAATACAATGTGCGTTGTGTTGAAAATCATTTAGAATGGTGCTCCAATTACCTTGCATGGTAGCTGCAATGACACCTACAGTACAAACCATTATGGTATACTGCACTGCAGAAAATCCTCTTGCTGACCCTACCGTGTGTATGGAGGGAGCCATAGATGTTATTAGGCTGCTCTCCTGACTTAGACAATGAACAGATTGTTCTAACTTCATTTCCATTACATAGGGGGTAAGGAGTTTGTAGTTTACAGAAGACAGCTTGGAAGAAAGATAACAACGTTTGTGATTTCAGTTCAATTCACAAGAAGTGACAAGAACACTACATTTCTGGCAAGATCAACAGGTATATTCTGTACTTGCAGAAAAGTGCCTGCAACATACAAATGAATGCAGCCACCAAATCTAAGGACTGGTAAACGGCATTATTTTTAATATTTTGTTCCTGGGCTTAGACACCGTTTAATTAAAAAAAATACACTGCATTGACACACATAATTTAACGCAACACATAGTTTAAAAGGGTGCTTAAAACATTTTAGCAATGGTAGCTCACCTATTTACAGGAGCTAAGGTACTGATTTGCCTATCTTGTCTGGACCTTAAAGAAAAAAAAGTTGGGACTTTGAGTGAGGTGCGTGAGAACAACGGGCCCTGAGAAAACCATACTCACCGACCAGTCTGCTAACAAACCGAATCAACCTAACAATGTTGGTTAAAAAACAGGGGTTTAGTTAATACACATTTGAAAACACATGTGTAAGCTGCAAGGCCCCTTCATGGCACCCTGTGTAACTTGCAGTCCTAACACTACCAATTTATAAGTGTCTTCACAGGGGAAGCACATGCTAGCTAATGGATAGATGAGGGACAGGTGGGTATGGAGGTAGCCCGGGCCTCCCCCAACCTGCCCCCCATCTATGACTGGGCTTCAAATTGTATAACAAGATCACAATTAAATAACAATCCAATGGCTAAATGATAGCCACAGGGTTGAAACTAAAAATGACCGGCTGAGGTGCACACACCTCCATCCCTGATAGTATGTTAAGTAAGGGCCGTTTTAGGACTTTAGATGAGAAACCAGCTGGATAAGGCTGTGCGTCTCCATCCCTGAGATGAAAATGAAAGAAAAAAGAACTTTGAATGAGGTGTGTGAGAACAACCAGCCCTAAGAAAACCATACTCACCGACCAGTCTGCTAACAAACCGAATCAACCTGTCTAACAATGTTTTCTTTTCTTTCATTTTCATCTCAGGGATGGAGATGCACAGCCTTACCCAGCTGGTGTCTCATCTAAAGTCCCAAAACTGCCCATACTTAACATCTTGTTTGGATCTTACTGTGGCATGTGTGACCTTTAAGCCCCGTACACACTGGCGGAATGCTGGCCGGCATCAGCCTGTTCAATAAAAACCGGCCAACATTCAGCCCGTGTGTATGCCAGCCAGTCCAACAGAACCCGGGTTCTGAACCATCCGACCAACTCCCAATCAGTGCTCTTAGCCAATAGCTGAAAGCGCTGATCAGATTGTTCAGGCAGGGGGGCCAACTCCTTGTCAGAACACAACAGCTCAGCGGAGGAGATCGATGTACTAACGTTGGATCGCTGGGTTGAATGGAAAAAAATGAACAGTGTGCACCAGTTTTAAATACTCACTTTATTCTCATTGTATGATTTTGCTTCCCAACCTATGTATGGCTGATAACTGAAATTGCTGTAGTAGCCACCGGTGCTGTGGTTCTTTTGTTCTCTATTGTTTTTGTGTAGTCTACTGTTTTGTATGACTTGTAATTGTATTGCTTTGAAAAGCAATGAAAAGAAGATATATAAAAAAAGTCACTGATTGAGTGTGGTTTATTGCATAAAGCAAGAAGACAGATAGGATAATCTTAAGGTAGCACTGCCCCCTAGAGGACTGCTGAATATTACACTTTTTGGATTCCCCTGGGTTACCCTTAGCAACAGATAGCAGATAATTAGCATTATAAGTCCTTGGCTCAGCCAATAATCAATCCAGGGGATGTTGGCTTTTGTGTTTTTATTGGAACTGGAATAGGAGAAGGGATGATTGGGATACTCCAACTATGAACTATGCACAATCTTGAGAACAACTAGCTGTAGCATGCGGCAAGGCTGCTGCTTCACCTTGCCACTGAAGTGAAGATAGATAATGTGTTCCCATTTGAATCACTCTTCAGGTTTCTAACTTGGCACCCCTTTTCTCACTTGCTGAGTGCGCTGACACCTGTCCACTGACTCTCTTCTGGAGTGGTCCCCTTCCTGTGCAGACCCCTGGCAAGCTTCCTGGTACTCACGGTCACGGACACTGTTTTTCCCAAGGTTGCTTTGCCTCCAGTTCCACTTGTCAGCATACACTGGACCTCCTGGCTCAGCTCCACAGTCCTGGTCCATAAGGCGGACCATCTGTGACCACCATCCGCTGCAGCAGAAGGAGAGACAACTGTCACCCTTCTTCTGGGACCTGGCTTCCCGCCCAAAGACACCCTATCACATGTTGAAAAAATACACTTGCACAACTGCCTATCAAAAAACAGATGATAAAATTGATCCTATGCGCTCAGGAGTATAAAGTAGCCAAAAACCACAATGCTGCTACTTAAACAAAAACAATATGCAAGAAATAAAATTTGTATGAAATATTACACTATAGGTAAGGTAATACCAAACATAAATTTCAGTAGCGCAGGGATGGTGGTATCCCCTTAGCACAATCAAAAACTATTTAAATTAATAAAATGAAGACACTGGTCACTCTGATGCACCAGACTGTAATATGATCAACGAACTATTGCACACTTAACCCTAAGTTCATTAAAAGTCATTAAAATAGACCATCAAAAGTCCATAATAGCAGACATGCAAACAATGGATTAGCAGGCTCATCCACAAGGAGTATTACTAGTGATATTAGAGGGAACACCATCACTCTCCACCACCACTGTGCCAGGAATAGTGTAGATGAATTGGAGACTCACCAGATCCCAATGCCTACCCACTCTCATGGATCAGGCATAAACAGCATGTCACCATCAATACACCTCATCCAATCCGAATCAGCCTTTATCCAGTGGTAGTACCTCTCACATGTGTATATGGGGATAAGAGAAAGAAACCTCCACTAGTGTGATACCGTTTTAACTGTAGTATTTATTTATTTAAATCCAGCACACATTAAACTCACTTGTTGGGAGAGAAAAGCGCACATATAAAATCCAAATGCATGATTTGGCCTTCTCATGCAACATCAGTGCCTGACCTCACAAATGTGCTTCTGAAAGAATGGTCAAACATTCCCATAGACACACTCCTAAACCTTGTGGACAGCCTTCCCAGAAGAGTAGATGCTGTTATAGCTACAAAGGGTGGATCAACTCAATATTGAACCCTATGGACTAAGACTGGGATGCCATTAACCACTTCAATAACGGGCACTTTCACCCCCCTTCCTGCCCAGGCCAATTTTCCCCTTTTAGCGCTGTTGCATTTTGAATGACAATTGTGCGGTCATGCAACACTGTACCTACACCAAATTTATGTCATTTTCCCCCCACAAATAGAGCTTGCTTTTGGTGGTATTTGATCACCTCTGGGTTTTTTCCTTTTTGCTAAACAAATAAAAAAAGACCGAAAAGTTTGAAAAAAAAAAAAGTTTTTTTGTTTATGTTATACAATTTGTTAAATAAATAAGTTTTTTTCCTGCACTGATGAGCACTGATGAGACTGCACTGACAGGCACTGATGAGGAGGCACTGATGGAGTGGCACTGATGGGGTGGCACTGATAGGCGGCACTGATAGGTAGCACAGATATGCAGCATTGGTGGGCACTGATAGGCGGCACTGCTGGGCACTGATAGGCGGCATTGATGGGCACTGATAGGTGGCACTGACTGGCACTGATAGGTGGCACTGATGGGCACTAATGGGCACTGATAGGCAGCACTGGTGGGCACTGATAGGCGGCACTGAACGGCACTGATGGGCGGCACTGATGGGCACTAATGGGCACTGATAGGCGGCACTGGTGGGCAATAATGGGCACTGGTGGGTGACACTGAAAGATGGCAATGGTGGGCAGCACTGATAGGGAGGGCACTGGCGGGCAGCACTGATGGGGAGGGCAATGGGGGGCTCCCTGAGCCCTGATTGCCATCCCTGGTGGCCATAGTGGGCATCCCTGGGGTCATAGGTGGGCATCCCTGGGGTCATGGGTGGGCATCCCTGGTGGTTCTAGTGGCATCCCCCCCCTGAGGGTCTGCACTAGTAATCAATGATCTGATTACCAGTGCCGACCCCCCCCCCCCTGTCAGGGGAGCCGCCGATCGGCGCTCCTTTACTCGTGCCTGTCAGGTACGAACTAAGGAAAGCCGATCAACGGCTGTTCCTGTTTACTATTTGACCAGCCGTGATTGGACACGGCTGGTCACATGGTAAAGAGCCTACGTCAGAGGCTCTTTACCGAGATCGGAGATGCAGGGTGTCAGGCTGACACCTCGCATCATCGATCATCGCTCTGCGCCCCCGTCATATGACGTCCGGTCAGGATAATACAACCACATTCCCGTTGTCAATCTGCAATAGGGCGGGCGGGAAGTGATTAAAGTTCATGTGCGTGCAAAGGCAGGGTCTCAATACTTTTGACAATATAGTGTATGTTTGTTCAATTTTCTAATAGTGGGGTTAAATCGACAATCGTTTTTGACTGAAGAGACTGAAAAATTTGAAGGAGCAGGATGGAACGTTTCGAATAGTCTATGTGGTTTTGGTTTGGAAAAGTCAATTCATTCCAAAATCAAATGTTAGAATCAAAGGAAATCAGTTGTTCGTTCAAAAAGCTACTAGTGTATGGCCAGCTTTATTCATTCATAGGTATGGGCTACAATACACTTTGTGTGGTTATCTGTAGCACGCATAATGGCTGCATTGTGAACTTTACATGTTCACAACATCCTCAATGCCGGCTGCTCCAAAAGTTTATTTGGATCCATGCAATCAAGCAATTATTTACAATTATAAAAGAAAGCAAACAAAGTAATATAACTGAGTTCACAATATGGCTATTTGCAGTCTATGTACAGCCAAAGAACTTCATGACAACTGCACTGATCAACATACAATATAACTTTCCAAGTACATTGTAAAAAAAAAACTGTAAGATCTGGAAAAACATTCCTTTTGTGTAAATAACAGATTCCTCTGGCAAAGGAACAGCAGGCCAGTACAGAGAAACCAAGACAAATAACATCCAGAACTATGGTGACCGGGCCCCTCCCATTGTCCCAACTACATTCATCTCCGACTGCCCACAGCTACTGGAAGTTTTAGTTGTTTTTAATAAAGTTCCACAAGAAACGTTAAGTATTTAAAACAAATGAGATTTCCCCTCTCAGATTTTTAGTCAATTCTAAAAGACAAACATTTTTTTTTTAAATAATGAAACGCCTAATGTAATTCTATCCTTTTACTGAACATCTGTTAGGAGACTTGTGGCTATGTATTGTAATGCCTTTCTACTGGATTATATATTTTACCCATACAAAGAGATGATAGATACTTCAGTGTTTACATGACCTAGGGGAAAAAAAACAATGAACGTCAATTAATATCGCCAGAGAATAACCTGTGATTTACAATAACTCTTAAAATAGTAGTTTTAATACAGAAAAAGCTGGATTACTTGACCGTTGTTGACTGGCACCGTTAGGAACATCTATAGTGTACAGGGTTTTGCCACTTCATATTACTATTAAAGAGTGACCATTAGCCACAAAGAATTTTGACTAATGTTTTTTATGTTGTCTTTAGAAGAATCATGCTATGCCCATCCCCCTCTCTATCCCACGCTGTCTAAATACAGCATAATGGAGGCCACTGAGGCTTTGTTTTGCTTTGAAAACTTCTCTGCAAGGAGAGCCCTTCCCATCCAGAAGATTATATCTGGGTCAGAGAGCAAGCACAGATACAAACCCCTGGACTCCACGACAAAGGCTTTTCAAACATTAGCAGGTCATCCCCCATCACAACCTTCTTAGCCCTTCAAAACATTTTTCTTTCATGACCATCCAGTGGCAAAACCTCTCACACATCTTTGGTGAAAGACTCTGATCTCACTCTCATCCATGATCAACCTACCTGAAATAGCTAAAATGGGCTCTAAACAGGATGGCAAATAGACAAGAGGTAGGCTTGTCGGGCATTGACTCCTGTTAAGGTGAAAGACTTTATTTACTATAGGTCTTCATAAAAGCTGTCTAAAGTGCATGTACAGAAAATGTCTACAAGGTCTTTTGCATCATTTTGATTATCACCTGCTATATTATTCTGTTCATTGAAGAGATAGGGAGTGAAGTATTGTGGGGCATACATGGGGACTTTGTGGGGTACCGTCTCTGACAAATAATGATGGCATATTACCACTCCAAAGTATATAAAATCTTATTTTTATTCACATATCAAAAGATACAAAAAATGGAAGGGGAAGACAGGAGAACAACAAATATCACATTAGATCAAACATACATAATATAAACAGTTTTCAGCAAGTTGTAGAACCCCTTGTAACATATGTGTTGAAATCATTAGGGAATACTATGGAGACCAGATGCATCCGGTACATCCCATGCATTTCCTTTGATATACAACTAACCCACTACCCTACATGTTTCGCGGTGTGATCTGCTTCTTCAGGGGTACAGGTAGGTGTTCAGAGGGACAACTGTAGAATAATCAAAAAAACTACAATAAACACAATCCATTATAACCGTATATTCAATTTGTACAAGTCTTTTGTTCCATGTGCTAAGGATTCTGTTCATTGTTGAAAATATTTAGTGCAGAACTGTAAAGCCTCGTATACAGTTGTTTAAAGAATGGAAGTTAGGCTTTGAAATGCAGTGAACTTCATGGTTTCAATAACTCCGTAGCTTCGTTTTACCCCATGGAATGATACTATTTTATATTATTATTTATTATTATACAGGATTTATATAGCACCAACAGTTTGCGCATCGCTTTATAATATGAGGGAAGACTATACAGTTAAAATACCATTCGATACGGTAGGAATTGGAGGTCCCTGCTTGTTAGAGCTTACAATCTAGAAGGGAGGGTAAATGAAACAAAAAGCAATAACTGTGGGGGATGAGCTGATGGAGAAAATGGAAATACTGTTGTTAGGTGTGGGTAGGATAGGCTTCTCAGAAGAGGAGGGTTTTCAGGGATTGTCTAAAAGCTAATAGAGAAGGAGATAATCAGACAGATTGGGGTAAGGAGTTCCATAGGACTGGAGAGGCTCTGGAAAGTCCTGGAGGCATGCATGGGAGGAGGTGACGGGGGATCTAGAGAGCAGGAGGGTTTGAGAGGAACAAAGAGAGCAATTAGTTTGGTATTTTGAGACTAGGCTAGTGATATAGCTGGGGGCTAAATTGTGGATGGCTTTGTAAGTTGCTGTTAGTATTTTGAATATAATTTGGTTGAGCGGAAGCCAGTGGAGGGATTGACAGAGAGGAGTAGCAGACACTGAGCGATTGGTAAGGTGAATGAGTCTGGCAGCAGCATTAATGATGGATGGAGGCTCGAAATGACCAGGGAGTAAACTAGGAGCTTTCTTGTGTCATTGGTTAGAAAGGGGAGTATTTTGGAGATGTTGCGGAGATTAAGGTGGCAAGATTTGGACAGTGATTGGATGTGGGGCTTGAAGGAGAGTTCAGAGTCCAGGACTACACCTAGGACATTGGCATGCGTAGATGGGCTTATAGTTGTGCCATCAATTTTGACAGAGAGATCAGGGGAAGGGGCACGTGGTGGAGGAAAAATGATAAGTTTGGTTTTGGATAGATTGAGTTTGAGGAAGTGGTATGACATCCAGACTGATATATTGGCTAGTAAATTAGTGATACGTGGGGAGACTGAGGGAGTGAGCTGAGGGGTGGATAAATAGATTTGGGTATCGTCAGGGTAGAGATGGTATTGGAAGCCATGGGAGGCTATCAGCTGACTCAGAGAGGAGGTGTAGATTGAAAATAGGAGAGGTCCAAGAACAGAGCCTCAGAAGGAAAAGGAGAGGGAGAAGTAGAATTGTAAGTAACACTAAAGGTGCGGTCGGATATATAGGAAGAGAACCAGTGAAGAGTACAGTCATGGAGAGCAAAGGCGTGGCGTTTTTTGAGGAGGAGGGGGTGGTCAGGTTGCAGAGTAGAGAAGAGAAGGGTTGAGATGGCATATGTTTCTATGGTTAACGGTAAGGCAGTTGGAGGGAGAGGAGGTGGAGGAGAGGGAGGGAGTGAAACTAATAAGGTTGGATAGGTTGGAGAAGGTCTCAAAGACACCACATCCCAATTGAAAATAGGAAGCAGGAACAAAGGAAAAGCTCTCACAAATTAGTGAGGGCTCTAAATTTTTAAGGTGCCAAATTACTGCAGTCAACACATTACATAAAATTCTAAAATGTTTAATTGTATTTGTCAAAAAACATCTAGTGACCACATATTAAAATGCCAAAGGACCAATCTCAAGTCGCTGTATATCAAAGTGATTTAACCCAATACGAAGTCGCAGTGTAGCAATCCCAACATGTTTCACCATTGATTTGGTTTCTTTAGGGGATTTTTTTAGCTACACCTAAATTGATAGGTCCAAAAAGAAAAACACACATAAGTATACAAATAACAGTAATTTATCAATATCAAGCAAATATACATTTTTTAGATATTAGGAAAATAAGAAATATACAATAATACATAAATACATATTCTAAATTGTATCATAAGATGTAATTAATCTTCAATAAGAAATCAAACAGGATGTTCCTACATATTGAAGTTAAATATATTAATCAGAACTAAATTTGAAACATCTTACCCAAAAACAGCCCACAATTAAGATAAAATACGGTCCAATTATTAAGTCGCAGCGAAAGGGCAACTAGGAAAGAAGCACAAAAAAGATCCCAAATCTCAAAGCCCACAGGTGTGGTTGGTAGGGATCAACCGCAGGAGGGATGAATAGAGGAGAGAGGAACTCTAAAGGCATATAAACCGGTTGCCCACTGCGCACAGTATATTTACTGCGGCAGTCAGCCCCGGCCAGGCAGAGTGACGTAGATCTACGTCGCTAGCCTGTCACCGGGTTTTGAGCCAATAGCGGGCGAGCGCGCGCCCGCTGAGGCGCGCGCCTGCCTCGGCTCGTTCACAGAGGAGTCCAGGCGTGTGACCATCGGACCCGATGTCCGCCGGTCACACTACAATTGTCGGTAGAGCGGGAGAAAGGCAGGCGGCTTATGTAAACAAGCCGCCTGTCATTCTCCCCTGTGTAAAAATGGAGATCAGACGGTTCTACTATGTAGAACCATTGATCTCTGTTTTTACAATAGGAGACCTGTCCCATCACAGTTAGAATCACGCCCCTAGGACACACTTAACCCCTCCCTCCAATACAGTTAACCCCTTCCCTGCCAGTGTCCTTTTTACAGTAACAGTGCATATGTATAGCACTGATTACTGCGGTAATGTCACTGGTACCCCCAAAAGTGTCAAAAATGTCAGTCAAGGGTCCGATCTGTCCGCCGCAATGTCGCAGTACCGCAAAAAAAAATCGCAGATCGCCGCCATTACTCCAAAACACCAAAAATCTTTCCCTTTGTTAGTAAACGCGATAACTTTTGCGCAAACCAATCAAAATACGCTTTTTGCAATTTTTTTTTACCAAACATATGTAGCATAAAACAAATTGGCCGAACATGTTAAAAAATTTTGATTTTTACATTTTTTTTTGGGGGGGGGGGGATTTCATATAAAAAAAAGTAAAAAATATTGTTATTTTTGCAAAATTTACGCTCTTTTTTTGTTTATAGCGCATGATCAAAAAATCGCACAGGTGATCAAATACCACCAAAAGAAAGCTATGTTTGTGGGAAAAAAAGGACGTGAAATTCGTTTAGGTACAGCATCGCATGACCGCGCAATTGTCCGTTAAAGTCACGCAGTAAAAAATCGCAAAAAACCCCCTGGTCAGGAAGGGGGTAAAATCTTCCGGGGCTTAAGTGGTTAAGAAATAGATTTACATTTATTTAATATATATATATATATATATATATATATATATATATATATATATATATATACATATATCACATTGTATATTTGAGAAGAAAATACTTATAAGAAATCTTTTTATATGCCTTGGTTTCAAGTGGAACAATATTGGCAGGATTCAAATTCCCAGCATAGCAGCTGGATCCACCATGCACCAAGAACCACTGTCTGACGATGAATATCAGCCACTGGGTGATCAAGATGATTCATTCATAAAGAGCTGAAGTACAAGAGATAAGAGAGAATATAAGTATAGCTCTCCACTACTGATAGAGATAATAAAGTCCCGAGGACATGTCTCACCATTATAAACCACAGCCGTGAGTATTGAGTGGTTCCACGGTTCCCTGCGGATCAGTGGCGGCTGGTGCTCAAAATGTTTGCAAAAAGAAAAATGTAATAGGTATTGCTTTGCGGCAAAAAACACGGTAAAAAATTGCGTGACTTTGAGGTCATGGTACAGGCATGGCACAGATGGTATAGGCATGGCACAGGTGATGGAATAAGCATGGCACAGGTGATGGTATAGGCATGGCACAGGTGATGGTACAGGCATGGCACAGGTGATGGTATAGGCATGGCACAGGTGATGGAATAGGCATGGCACAGATGGTACAGGCATGGCACAGGTGATGGTACAGGCATGGCACAGGTGATGGTATAGGCATGGCACAGATGGTACAGGCATGGCACAGGTGATGGTATAGGCATGGCACAGATGGTATAGGCATGGCACAGGTGATGGAATAGGCATGGCACAGATGATGGTATAGGCATGACACAGTTGATGGAATAGGCATGGCACAGATGGTACAGGTGATGGTGTAGGCATGGCACAGATGGTATAGGCATGGCACAGGTGATGGAATAGGCATGGCACAGGTGATGGTATAGGCATGGCACAGGTGATGGAATAGGCATGGCACAAGTGATGGAATAGGCATTGCACAGGTGATGGTACAGGCATGGCACAGGTGATGGAATAGGCATGGCACAGATGGTATAGGCATGGCACTGGTGATGGAATAGGCATGACACAGATGGTACAGGCATGGCACAGGTGATGGAATAGGCATGGCACAGATGGTATAGGCATGGCACAGGTGATGGAATAGGCATGGCACAGGTGATGGTACAGGCATGGTACAGGTGATGGTACAGGCATGGCACAGGTGATGGTATAGGCAGGGCACAGATGGAATAGGCATGGCACAGATGATGGTATAGGCATGGCACAGGTGATGGAATTGGCATGGCACAGATGGTACAGGCATGGCACAGGTGATGGAATAGGCATGGCACAGGTGATGGTAAGGTCATGGCACAGGTGATGGAATAGGCATGGCACAGGTGATGGAATAGGCATGGCACAGATGGTACAGGCATAGCACATGTGATGGAATAGGCATGGCACAGATGATGGTATAGGCATGGCACAGGTGATGGTAAGGTCATGGCACAGGTGATGGAATTGGCATGGCACAGATGGTACAGGCATGGCACAGGTGATGGAATAGGCATGGCACAGATGTACAGGCATGGCACAGGTGATGGAATAGGCATTGCACAGATGATACAGGCATGGCACAGGTGGTGGAATAGGCATGGCACAGGTGATGGTAAGGTCATGGCACAGGTGATGTTATAGGCATGGCACAGATGGTATAGGCAGGGCACAGATGGTACAGGCATGGAACAGGTGATGGAATAGGCATGGCACAGATGATGGTATAGGCTTGGCACAGGTGATGGAATAGGCATGGCACAGATGGTATAGGCATGGCACAGGTGATGGAATAGACATGGCACAGGTGATGGAATAGGCATGGCACAGATGGTACAGGCATGGCACAGGTGATGGAATAGGCATGGCACAGGTGATGGTAAGGTCATGGCACAGGTGATGGAATAGGCATGGCACAGGCATGGCACAGGTGATGGAATAGGCATGGCACAGATGGTACAGGCATGGCACAGGTGATGGAATAGGCATGGCGGCCCCCTCCCCCCCCCATCAATGCAGAGAGAGACCAGCGTGCGTGCGTGCGTGCGTGCGTGCCCCCTTCAAAGCACCAGACTGTGACAGTGTACAGGCCGGCCCGTTCCCCCCCCCCCAGGCATCACATACCGGCTCAGTCTCACTGCTGCTGCCTGCGGGAGTAGCGTTTTTGGGCTGGCTCTGCGTTCTCTCACAGCGGCGTCGGACTCTGAGTGTCACTCCACTGTCTGTCAGGTCAGGTGGTCACTCCAGCTGTACTGTAGACTTCTTCTTCTGCCTGCGGACTGCAGCTTTTCTTCCACGGAGTTTGCCTCAGTAGTCAAGTCCACACACGCTCTCTTCTCTCTCAGCTGGGCGGGAAGTTCCAGGAACGGAAGGTGATTACGACATGACGCCGGGGCGGGGCACCGCCCCCACGCGTCACGTCCCGGGATGTCCTCCTGTGATTGGTCCAGGCTGGAGTCTGGACCAATCACAGCCAGGAGTCCAGGAAAGTGGGGAGTGTCGAGGCGCATTGCTCTGCGCCCCGATGACCCCCAGAAGGCTGCCAATCTGCGCCTCTGTCTGCCTCACGTGGGAGGCAAAACCCCACCCCCCACATACCAATCACTAAGTCCGGCGCCCCTAGTGGGCGAAAAATATATATATTTTTTTAAATCTTTTTAAAATCTTTTTTTTGCGGATACTGATCACCGCCGGTGCCTACCCCTCCCGCCGCGCTGGACGTGTTGATGTCACTGCACATCGCGGATGCCACAGAAGACGCCACTCCCCTCTACGATTAATACAGCCGTTCCTGAATTTTTGTTTTGTTTGTGGTGACGTTTTTTTACGGGGGAGTGGCGTCCTCTGTGGTTTATATTGGTGAGACATGTTCTTGCGGCTTTATTATCTGATTGCCAATGTTGAAGGGTCAGGGCCTGATTCGATGTGTATTGAGGGGGGCCAGTGTGTCCAGGGAGACTAGAAGTGAAGCGTAGACAGTAGTGGCTAGGTTAATGCAGGACAGGGGTGAGATTTTGTCATGGAGGTGGTCAGTAGCAGAGTAGAGAAGAGAAGGGTTGAGATGGCGTATATGTTTCTATGGGTAACTGTGAGGCAGTTGGAGGGAGAGGAGATGGAGGAGAGGAGAGAGGGAAACTAATAAGGTAGTGATCAGAGAGAGGGAAACAAAAGTTGGAGATGTTATACGAAGTGCATAGTTGGGAGAAAACAAGGTCAAGTATATTGCCTTCAGAGTGAGTAGAAGCATGTATCCATTGCTTTGGGTCAAAGGAGGAGGTTAGATTGAGAAGTTTGGAAGTGGTAGGAGTGTTATTAAAAATAGGGATGTTGATGTCGCCGAGAATGATTGTAGGGATTTCAGAAGAGAGACAGTAGGGTATCCAGGCAGAGAAGTCATCAAGAAAGGTTGATACTGGTCCAGGGGGGTGGTAGATCACAGCTATCCTTAGAGAACCTGGAGAGAAAAGACAAATGCAGTGTTCCTCAAATGAGTAGAGTGACAAAGGGTGAAGTATCTGAAATGTGCTATATTGACTTAATATTGACTTAATAGCTTACAATTTATACTTTATAAACTAAAGGCAAAACTTTTTTTTTTTTTGTTTTGGATAGAGTGGGGAGGGATTAGAACACTTGTCAGTTTTTATTGCTGTCTATGTACTGTTAGGGAGATTCACCTTCTCTATTTGTCCTGTTTACCATCATCATTGAAAGTGAAAACAAAAGTAAAAGAAAATCCCATGTTTGGTTATCCCCAGAAAAGTAATAGAGGGGAACTATTCCAATAGGGACACTGGTTCTGGTAACTTGGGGGTCCCCAAGAGAGTACAGTAATTTGCAGGGATCTCCTCTCACTTCCTGTTTGGCTAATCAAAGTACCCTTGTGCAAACCAGATAGATTCCATAAATCATATACTGTGTTTAGGCTGAAGAGTCCACAGAATCTGAGACAGATGTCCATGAAAGACGAGCACAAATGTGTTTTTTTGTTCTGTATATCTTTTCTTCGCACATAGGCACTTCAACTTGAAAAATACGTATCACCAACTGCCATGACTGATGGTGGCTGTAGACATTATAGGATGCAAAGGCCAAAGACATTAACCACTTGCCGACCGCCGCACGACTATCTACGTCGGCGGTCAGCCCCTCACAGGCAAACTAACGTAGGGCTACGTTGCTTGCTTGTGAGGGTCTAGGGAGCGAGCGCGCGCCCCCGGAGGCGCGCTCCCGCTCCCGCGTGGTCACGGACCCCCCCCGCGCGTGTGACCAGCGGACCCGATGTCCGCCGGCCACTCGGCGATCGGCGGGGGAGAGGGAGAATGTCAGGCAGCTTGTGTAAACAAGCTGCCTGTCACTCTCCTCGCTGCAAAGACACTGATCACATGGATCTACTATGTAGATCCGTTGATCAGTGTCCTTACAGCTGAAGCCACAGCCAATCACAGTAGAAAGCACGCCCCTAGGGACACACACAGCCCCTCCCTCCCAAATAAAGTTAACCCCTTCACTACCAGTGTATTTTTACAGTAACAGTGCATATATATAGCACTGATTACTGTAGAAATGTCACTGGTAACCCCAAAAGTGTCAAAAATGTCAGTCAAGGGTCCGATCTGTCCGCCGCAATGTCGCAGTACCGCAAAAAAAATCGCAGATCGCCGCCATTACGCGTTAAAAAAAAAAACAACAAAAATGACAAAAATCTTTCCCTTTGTTAGTAAACGCGATAACTTTTGCGCAAACCAATCAAAATAACGCTTTTTGCGATTTTTTTTACCAAACATAGGTAGCATAAAACAAATTGGCCGAAAATTTTAGAAAATTTTGATTTTTACATTTTTTTTGGGGGGAATTTCATATAAAAAAATGTGAAAAATATTGCTATTTTTGCAAAATTGACGCTCTTTTTTTGTTTATAGCGCGTGATCAAAAAATCGCACAGGTGATCAAATACCACCAAAAGAAAGCTCTGTTTGTGGGAAAAAAAGGACGCCAAATTCGTTTAGGTACAGCGTCGCACGACCGCGCAATTGTCTGTTAAAGTCACGCAGTGCCGAATCGCAAAATACCCCCTGGTCGGAATGGGGGTAAAATCTTCCGGGGCTTAAGTGGTTAAATATGGTGTCCCAGTATACCAGACTAAATCCAAAAGACTTGTGGGTCTAGTACAGTGTTTCTCAACCTTTTTCCAGTCGGGTCACCATTGAAAACAATTTTCAGTCTTGAGGCACCCCTGTCCAACGTTCAGTTCACGTTACTGTATGTCACGGAACACGTGCAAAATCGCACTCATTCCTAACTCACAGGCAAATGCTCTGCTCTTTAGGTGTCCCATTAATTCTTAATAGTACCCCACACATTGGAAAATATAGGGTACTTTTGGTGCGACGTTATTTAAGAAAAAAGGGTAGGGACTTTCCCTGCATTTCTGCGGGTAGGGAAACCCATTTAAATGTGCGCAGCCATGCAGATGTGAACCAAGGGCTTGTTCACATGTCAGGTTGGAGGGGTGGTAAAAACCACCTGGTTGCGCTGTTTTTACCACCCCCAACTTCTCCCTCTTTAGCTGCAGAGGCAGCAGCTAGTGTGTACACATGCTGTGGCTGCAGCTGGAGGTATACCCAGGGTGAATGGAGCTGCACTGCAACTGTGTGCATTGCATGGTTGCGAGTAGTGATGCTGCATTTACAGGCTTAAAATAGGTGGTGAGGAGGCAACATATTGCCTCTTTACTGCCTGCTAAATGCCTCTGAAAAGCAATCTGAGCATGGATTGCTTTACAGAGGAGCTGCAGTCCTTGCTGCTATCACAAACAAGCCCTATAAAATCATTTCTGATGGTACAGGAATAGGGGGGTCAGGATTACATGTACACACACACACATAAGTATAAAGTCCTTTTAAACATTTTAGCACAGTACCTTTTTTGCATCCAGCTGAGTACTGCACTGTAGGGGGAAGCAGAGGGCACAACACACCACTCCTTTTACTTTTGAAGCTGACGGAGCTCCCTTGCAGTGCCCATGTACAGTTTGGCAGGGGATCAGGACATCAGGCTCATCTGACAGCCCTTCTCTCCCACGATTCCACAGCTCACCTCAGGACCTCTGACGGCATACTGGTTGAGAAAGGCTGGTCTAGTAAGCTAGCCAGAACTGGCTCTTTATGTAGACCAATCAATGCTCCTATGGTGCAAGAGCATTTCCTTATTGTGGTTTATTTTGTGGAATTGGGAGTGTCCCCAAATGGGTACCCAACTGCAGGCTGACACAATTTCAAATTCATACAGTGACGATCACCACTTTGCACACATGATGACGTCACTTACTGTTTACGTGGTGACGCCATTTATGTTAAGTCGGTATGACACCGTTTTTATAAGTTGAAGAATCCATATAGCACATTTATATATATCTTGCATAGACTAACTGTCTCAGATTCTGTGGACTCTTCAGCCTATATATGATTTATGGAATCTATCTGATTTGCACAATTCTACATTGTTTAGCTAATGATTGCAGTGTGTTTTGTGCATTTTTTTTTACCAATGTTTTAATGTGATTTTAGCTTATTTTTGAAAAATGTATGAATTGTTCCAGTTCCGGGTTCCACCATTGGCTTTCTTGCAGACCAATGACAGCTTATTTCAGTCCACACAGCGTTCTTCATCCCCATGCGGTGACCAAGGCAGGGGTTCCTTGTTGCTTCCATGGGTGTTCCTGGTCCAGAGGCTCTCTCCAGTCTGTCTCACTTAGCACAAGTCCACAATCTTGTGAATGCATATTTCACCCTCTAAAAAATTACTTTTTAATGTATGCTACACTATAGAGTTTTTGCTTTTCTCCCTTCTTTCTTGTATCCATACAGTTATGCAATGCTAACCCATGGTTATTTAAAGCAGTACCTCTATAGTTAGTGCAGTTTTTTCTTGGTTTACCACTATGGGCTACCCACATTTTATTTATTTTACTATTGTATGTACTTATCTTGGTTTATTATGAGACTGTTTACACAGTATTGGTATTTGTTCCATCTATTATCTACCCTAATATTTTACTCCAAAATTACAAACCAATGGGAGCAAGGAAATACTCCATTGGGATTACACACTGTGATTTATCAGGATTTTTCAAGCCCTTTTCCTTACGGTTTGTTTCCTCTCTTGACCATGTTCCTTGAACTGTCAAGGATTGTAACACTTCTTCCCAGTCTAACAAACTTGCATCTGTTTTAAAGACTTGCTGGAGAGGTTTTGGGCAAAAGGCACTGCCTCGGAGGGGGCAGCCATTAGGCCAAGAACTATAAAGGAGAATCTCACTGTGGGATTTCTCTTAGATTTTAGTTCTGAATATGAGCTCCTAGAGGGAGGACATTTGCTCATTTTTATAGCATAAGGGGTCCATATAGTGAACTTGGTGTTGAGTTATTCACTTTAAGGTCATCACAGAAGACAAGGTTGCACTCTTTAGGTCTAGAGAAAAAGAGATTTCGTCTCAAAATACAAAACGGTTTCTTCACAGTAAGAGCTGTGAAAATGTGGAATAGACTTCCTCCAGACATGGTTCTGGTCAGCTCAGTAGATTTCTTTAAAAAAGGCCTGGATTATTTCCTAGTTGTAATATAACTAGGTACCAATATTTATAGGTAAAGTTGATCGAGGGAATATCCGATTACCTCTCGGGGGATCAGGAAGGAATTTGTCCCCCTGCTGTAGCAAATTGGATCATGCTTTGCTGGGGTTTTTAACCTTCCTCTGGATGAACTGTGGGTATAGGATTGTATATATATATATATATATATATGGGATTGTATGGTTGGGTTTTTTTTTTCTTCTATTGGTTGAGCTATATGGACTTGTGTCTTTTCAACCTGACTAACCATACTCTATAACTATATGCTTTGGATGTGTCCAGGGCCAGACCCAAGTTTTCTAGGTGAAGAAAAGTGCTGATTAGGTGAGTAAATTGGAACACACAGCTAGGCATCTTGGATATCCACAGATGCTGGATATGCCTCTTGTTTAAGAGAGGCATTTAGAATCCATGTGGACTTATGCAATTTTAAGAAATCTGTTGACAGATTTTAAGTCCAAAACAGGGCAAATATATCCACTGGGATTTAGTATTGTGAAGAGGCTCAAGTATAAACCTTGAATCTATCTTGTGGAGTTACTGGCACAATGACTCCCTGGGACAATACGTGGTTCAGGGCATTTTGCAAATCTTTCTTTGGTTGATTTGAAATTAAAAGTGGCATGGGGAGTTTGAACCCTATTTTGTACCCTTTTGAAATTATTGATTGAACCCACTGGTCTGGGATGTCTGTGACCCAGGGAGAGGCAACTGTAGTCGATGTCCCCCACACTTAGGATTGATGGCACTTCTTTATTGTGAAGAAGGCATCACTAAACAGCCACCTTCCTTGGAAGAGCATACGCGTGAAGCACCTTTAAAAGGCAGCTGGAAATTTGTCTTGTGGCATGTTTCAAAAAAAAAAAGCAGAGCAGAAGGCAATTGCTGTAGTTGGTCTGTACCAGCAAAAATCTGTCATTTTGATAGTTCTTTGTCCTAGTCCAATTAGCAACAATATGATTTGCATTGAATGGAAATGAGAGCTGGTTGCAGGGCAGGGCCTACAAGAGCAGTGAAAAGCCTTTAGGAGCATCTCAAACTTTTTATCTCAGAGCAAACAACAAAATAACCTCTGTTTGGAGCACAGGGAGATGTGAGTATGTCCAGTCCAATCATAGTAAATGTGTTCACACTTGCTAGTTGTTATTAGTAGGCTGTTATTTGTAGTTCCACAGAATGGAAACAGTCACCAGGGATGATAATGATAAAGATAAAAAATGGATTTTTGTAAGATCTTACCGTAAAATTCTTTTCTCTTAAGCTCATTGACAGACGTAGTCTTCTTGATTCTCAAGAGCTGGGTTATGTTGTCTCCGCAGGAGTAGGACTAGGCAGAAAGACAAAACGTTCTGGCTCCACCTTAGGGGCAGTCCCTGAGGGTATATCCTCCCTCTCTCTGCTACAGGGAATCAGTTCTGTTCTAAAGCAGTAACAGAGAATTTAACCCAACCCAACTCAATGATAGAGGGGCGGGTACTACGTCTGTCAATGAGCTTAAGAGAAAAGGATTTTACGGTAAGATCTTACAAAAATCCATTTTTCTCTATCGCTCATTGACAGACGTAGTCTTCTTGATTCTCAAGAGCTGGGACATCCAGAAGCAGTGCCACAAAATGAGGGGTGGGATTGACAGAATCAAAATCCAATCTAGAAGGCCCAACCGGAGCCAACCAGAAGTATCAAAGGACTCATCGAGTAAACAGATGAGACCTACCCCACAAATCCTCGAGGTAGACCAACAGTCTCCTCAAACAGTGGCTTGCAGGAACCTTGCGGCCAGAAGAGGCATCTGACGATGCCATCACATAAACCTTATACAATATTGTAAAGGTATGAACCGACTACTAAACAGTCGCCTTGAAAACCTGAACCACTGACGCCTGATGGCGGAAGGTCCAGGAAACTCTAAGCGCCCGAGTAGAATGCGCCTTAACAGGGAACGGGGGATCCCGACCCTTAGATAAAATAAGCCTATACCACCGTCTGTCTGATCCATCTAAAGATGGTCGCAGCAGAACAGGCAACCCCTTCTTAGGGCCATCCGTGATCACAAACAGTGAATCCGTCTTACAAATTGAATCCGTAGTATTCAAGTATATCCTGATCGCCCGAACTACATCCAAGGAATGCCATGCAAATTCTCGAGGATGATTGGGCTAAGGACATAGGAAGGACAATACACTGTCCTTATTCAATGAAACTTTGAAACCACCTTAGAAGGAAGGATGGATTCGGATGAAGAACAACCTTATCCCTATGAACCACCAGATCTGGGGAACAACAGGATAATGCAGCCAGTTCTGACACCCTGCGTGCAGAAGTGATAGCCACCAAGAAGACCACCTTCTGGGATAAAGTAAGCAAGGGAATCTCCCTGATATTTTCAAAGGGAGGTGTCTGAAGAACCGACAGCACCAAATTAAGATCCCAGGATGGTAACGGCGCGTGCACTGGCAGAGCCAGGTGTCGCACCCCCTGGATGAAATTCCGCACCAAGGAATGAGTAGACAAAAGCTTCTGAAAGAAGATAGCAAATGCTGAAACCAGACCCTTAATAACACTCAAGGCCAGCTTCTGCTCAACTCCCTGTTGCAGAAAGCCAATATTCGGACTACCGAATAAAGATGTAGATGGAACCCAAGGGATTCACACCACACAATATAAGACTTCCATGTACGATGATACTCTTTCTGGAAGTCGCTTTCCTTGTTTTAACTAGAGTAGGAATAACTGAAGCTGACAATCCCTTGTCCTTCAGCACCTGGGTCTCAATAACCAGGCCGTTTAAAACCAGCGATCGTAAAGCAGGATGGAAGATCGGTCCCTGAGACAGTAGATCCTCCCTGAGAGGAAGTCTCCACGGGACGTCCGCCATCAGTCTGACCAAGTCGGCGTAACAAGCTCGACGAGGCCAGTCCGGAGCTGCCAGGATTACTGGAATTCCTTCCTCCTCTATCCTGCGAAGAAGTCTTGGCAGTAACCCAAGAGGAGGGAAGGCATACATTAGCTGGTATTGCCCCCACGGGGCGATCAGTGCGTCTGCGGTTTCTGCTAGAGGATCGCGGGAGCGAGCCACGAATCTCTGAACTTTCCTGTTGAATCGAGATGCCAACAGATCCATATCCGGGGTGCCCCATCGTAGGCACAACTGGTGGAAAACGTCTGGATGGAGGGACCATTCCCCCTGATCCAGAGTCTGACGGCTGAGATAATCTGCCTGCCAATTCTCCACCCCCGGAATGAACACCGCAGAGATTGCTGGAACAAATCGTTCCGCCCAGCGAAGAATGCAAGCCACTTCTTTGGCCGCTCGGACACTCTTGGTGCCCCCCTGGTGATTGACATAAGCCACGGCCGTGGCGTTGTCCGACTGGATCCGAACCGGGCTGCCCTGGAGCTGCTCGGTCCAGTGAATCAGACAAAGTCTGATCGCTCTCAGTTCCAATACATTTATCGGTAACCTGGATTCTTCCGGGGACCAAAGTCCCTGGACAGATAACTGACCGAGAATTCCTCCCCATCCGGATAGACTGGCATCCGTGGTCACTGTCGTCCAATATATTGGCAGAAATGACTTTCCCTGGCTGAGCATCGGAGACCGAAGCCACCAGACCAGAGACTCTCTGGTCTGTTTGCTCAATCGGATCTGATTGTCCAGGGATTCCGGATTCCGATTCCATCTGAGAAGAATCTCTTGCTGAAGAATTCGGGTATGGGACTGGGCAAATGGGACTGCTTCGAAGGAAGCCACCATCAACCCCAGAACCCTCATGCAAGTCCGAAGGGAAGACCAGCTGTTGGATAGTAACAACTGGACTGCTGATTGAATCTTTCGGAGTTTCCCTACCGGAAGAAAAAACTCTTGTCCTGACTGTGTCTAGAATTAGACCCGGATATTCGAGCCTCTGGGTGGGAACCAGAAATGACTTTTGCTGGTTCACCAGCCACCCGAATTCCTGTAAAGAAATCATAGTAATTTCTATGTTTTGTAGCAAGGTCTGAGGAGACTCTGCATGAAGCAGAAGATCGTCTAGGTAACCTAGAATCGATATGCCTCTTTGGCGCAGAAGTGCCAACATTGGGGCCAACACCTTCGTGAAGACCCGCGGAGCCGTGGCGAGACCGAAAGGTAACGCCACAAACTGATAGTGGTTCTCTTCTACGGAAAAGCGTAGAAACCGCTGATGTCCTGCGAAAATGGGAATGTGAAGATATGCGTCCTAGATGTCTATGGACGCTAGGACATCCCCTGGATGCAGAAAGGCTGCTACTGTGCGAATGGACTCCATTCTGAATCTTCTTATGTTGACAAAAGAATTGAGTGCCCTTAAGTCCAGAATTGGACGCACTTTGCCCTCTTTCCTGGGTATTGTAAATAGGTTTGAATAAAACCCTAGAAACCGTTCTGTCCAAGGAACGTGGACTACCACTCCTTGTTGTAGTAAATCTGTGACTGCTCTCCGCAGATCGTCTAAACGATCAGGGGATAGTCGGCTATTGGAAGGGAAGAATCGCGCCGGTGGGAGAGATCGAAACTCGATCTTGTACCCTGACCTTATGACTTCGCAAACCCATCTGTCCGGGATTCTGGAAAGCCATGGATCCGGGAACCGGTGAAGACGTCCCCCCACCCCAGTTATGGGTGGGGGCGCACCTTCAGGCTTTGGACGGTTTATCTTCAGGTCTAGAGGGGGCGGGCTTTTGCTTGCCCGACCAACGACCCCTGACGCCTCCTGCAGGAGCTTTGGAGGACTTAATTTTTTCACCCGCGGGACGAAAAAACCTCTTGTGAGCAGAAAAAGAAGGCCCTCGTCTTTGACGAGTTCCTTTACCTTTAAAATTTTGCGGTAAAAAGGTGCTCTTTCCACCCGTGAGATCCTTAATGATCTCATCTAAGTTGGCTCCAAATAGACGCTCTCCTAAAAAGGGGATATTAGCCAATGCTTTTTTGGAACCTTGGTCGGCTAACCAAACTTTTAGCCACAGTGTACGCCTGAGAACCACCGCTGAGACAGATGCTCGCGCCAATAATGAAGTGGCGTCTAACGCCGCATCACACACAAACTGTAACCCCTGTATCATTTGTTCCAACGAATCTGATACCGCCTGAGGGACCTCTTCTAGGTCCCGGCGTAACCACTTGGTCCATACAGTTACAGCCTGCGAAACCAGACCAATAGCAATTATTGGTCTGAAAGCTGATCCAATCAAGGTAAACATGGTGCGAGACATAGCTTCTATCTTGCGATCCACTGGATCTTTAAAAGACGGAGCGTCTTCTAGAGGAATAACCGTGGCTTTATTCAATCTAGCAATTGGTGAATCCACCACAGGTGGTTCTGTCCATTTCTTAATGAGGGTTTCCTCAAACGGATAACGCCTGTTAATGCGTTTAGAAATAGTAGAAATGCGTTTTGGCAGACTCCATTCTTCTTTGATTGGATTGCCAAAACATTTGGGCAATGGAAAAACCTTTGCCACTTTGATGCGTTTTTTAGTCCCAAAAGGGATTTCAGTTTCAGCTATTTCTGACGGAATACCCTGTAATCTTAAGGTTTCTTGAACAGATACAATGAGTGCGTTTACCAACGCTTCCTCTCTGGCTATGGCTGATGCCGAAACATCCTCCTCACTGTCTGAAAAGACAGTACACGAGACACCAATACCAGATGAAGTACCTGCAACTGCAGAAATAGGCTCAGAGTCTGAATCCGAGGTTTCAGATAATAAGGGGTTAGGCGGGGGTCGCTTACTTGCGCCCTGTCCCTGACAAGCCACTTCCACCCGGGACACAAAAGTTTCCATAATAGCGGACAATAATTCAATCGTCAGTGGGGTGCTGGAGGATCCCGCAGACCCCTCGAGGGGATCCGGAGGAGATACATGAGTGGCAGGGTCCATGTTAATTCAGGACACCTTTGCCAGAAAACACAAAAAAACTTTTTTTTTTTTTTTTTTTTAAATAAAAAATACCTCTTTTTTTTTTTTTTTTTTTACATTTTTTTTTTTTTTATGTGTCTCCCCCTAGCGCAATAGCGCCCCTCAGAGTACCTGCTTCTCGATCCCACAGAGAGAGAGAGGGACCCCCAAGGCTCACCAACCGATGCAGTGAAGTTTCCAACCAACTGCAGTCAGCGTCTGTCTTTTACAGACTGGAAGGAGCTGTTGCTTTTTCCCGGGTAGAAGGACGTGGCTCCGCCCCCTGTGTACGCCTTCCGGCGTTCCCAGCTCTCCACGAGGTAGCTGGGCTCATGAAACATGGCCGCCCCCATACAGGAGACATTAGACTCCAAAAACATGGCGACCGGCGTGACCTGAGGACATGCATGCACCTGGTCTACGGCAAAATGGCGGCGAACCGCCGAAATCGTTTTTCCCAGCACATCCACCTGCATCTCTGCTGAGTGGCGATTGATTGATCTACAGGAGATACACTACAAATAAGGTAGGATTATACCTCCTATGTCTGCTGTAATGCTACAGTCTGCTGGGTAGAGTGTTAGCTCTCAAACCAAGTCCACTTCCCACAAACACATACTGTATTTACAAGGGGGACTTTTAGTGTCAGATATATACTGACCATGTATGGAGGGGCCCATAATTCTTACTGCCTCATAACGAGGAAAGAAAAAAGGGAACGTTTACTCACCATACCGAACCGACAGGCACCCTCTCTTCACAATACCCTCTCCACCGGGGTGGGGGTTTGTGGACCACTCCGGACGCCTCGACTCTCTGTTTCCTGGCGTCCAAGCGAGACTTTTAACTCGCAAGGTCAGTCCCTCCACTGGGACTCCGTCGCGGCCGACCCAGCGCGGAGCTCTGGTCTGCACGCGCTCGTAGGCAGAAACCGGGGTGACCACTGGATCTCAACATCCAGCCCGTCGCCCGGCCCCGCATACTTACTTGAATGTGTCGCGGCCGACCAAGCGCAATGCAATGGTCTGCGCGCGCTCGTAGGCCGGCTGGGGTGACCACTAGTGTCGCCCAGTCCGGCGTTTTTGCTTGAAGATCTCACAGGAAAAACACTGGAGAAAAAACTACCTAAAAAATATTTCTTCTAAAGAAAAAATCTTGCCAGGACCAAAAAGATCCCAGCAAGGAACTTAGGTCCTTACTCCTGACTAGACAGAAAAAAACTGATTCCCTGTAGCAGAGAGAGGGAGGATATACCCTCAGGGACTGCCCCTAAAGCCCCGTACACACGTACCGATGGTCGGCATACAAATGTTCCTCTTTTCTCCCCGGGATGTCGGTGTCTGTTGAAAAGTGCAAAGACAGCACAAGGACAGCACAAGAATTTTGTCTGCAGACTTCAGCTGACTGCAGAAGTGATGTCATGTAATGGTTAACTTTCCCTGTGTTTTTAATTTTCTGAGCATGCCCAGTCTTGCAAATCTGCGGTCTGTCGGCCGAATTCTGTACTGACAGGCGAACAATCGTCCGTTCTGGTGTCCGCAGACAAAAATTTTCATGTTTGCAAGAAAGACTTTTGTCCGCGGATTGTGCGCAGACATCTGTCGGAGGCACCATACTAACACGCGTACAATCGGCAGATCCTTCGTCCACCGACGTTTGTATGCCGACGATCGGTACGTGTGTACGGGCCTTAAGGTGGAGCCAGAACGTTTTGTCTTTCTGCCTAGTCCTACTCCTGCGGAGACAACATAACCCAGCTCTTGAGAATCAAGAAGACTACGTCTGTCAATGAGCGATAGAGAAATATTTATTATAAGTCAAATTGAAATAAGAGTTCCAAAGAAGCTGTGAAAGGCTGTAGGCAATGTATAGCAAAAAAAAAGCAATTGTTCATGAACCATCACCCTAAACAATGATCACTGTAGGACTGCACATATCAGAAACCCAAACACTGAATGGAAGTTAGGAGGTGATCAGCCTGGGAAGAAACCGACCTGTCTTCACAGTGTGGTGAGCTGTGTCTCTGTAGTGTCACAGTATGCTGGAGATAAGAACCAGAAGGGGGAGAGCAGTTGTACTTATAGGACCAAACAAGTTCAACTTGTTCAAGAACCTGAATAGATTCATCAGGAACTTGACGGTGAAAAGGTTTTATACTAGGGAGCAAGGTGATACATCTATTGAGGCTACACAAAGCCCCGAGCCCATGGCTCTGAGGCTGCTTGTGTGTTTAGTGATAATAATATCCTATCCATGTAATGGAGTTATGGGACAATGGGAACCCCACACCTAGCCACACTGAATGTATTTTTTATTCCTGATGTGTCACATACAGGCTTTCGACTGAAGTCCTCCTTTTTTCCAGTGTCCTCTAAAGGACCATATGTAGAAACATATCAGGCCACCTATCGAGATCTCTTGGTCCTTTGCAACTCCAAAGCTAGACATCACAACAATGTTTCCAGTTTGGAAATATCAGCTCTCAAAAATCAACAGTCTAATGGTAACAAAATAGTCAGACAGGCTGACAAAGGTGGAAGCCTTGTTTTACAAAACAGGGCATACTATCTCACAGAAGCCTACCGCTTGTTATCTGACACCATTTATGTCACCATTCCCAATGACCTATTACCAGGCTATCAGGCACAGCTAGAGTCCCTTATAGAAGAGGCTTTTAGAGATGGGGTGCTAGACAGGAAAGAGAAAGCCTCCCTCTTGCCTTCTGTGTGCAGCACTCCATGTTTTTATCACTTACCAAAAATTTATAAATCTGTCGAGAACCCCCCTGGCAGACCTTTTGTGGCCGGCGCAGGGAGTTTCATGTCCCGACTGGCACAATATATCGATTTCTTTTTACAACCTATTGTTTCTCAGTTGCCGTCCTTTGTCAGAGACTCTGGTCATATCATCAACATACTCAAACAATACCAGTGGGATGAGAGCTACCTATAGGCCTCACTAGATGTGCATGCTTCACACACTTACATTCCACATACAGTAGGCCAAACAGCCCTCCAACACTATCTCTTTGGGGATCCCAATATAAATCACCGATAGGCTAACTTTTTTAGCTGATGCCACCAAGTTCTGTCTGTAGCATAATTACTTTGTTTTTCAAGACAAGTTACAGTGGGGATCGAAAGTTTGGGCACCCCAGGTAAAAATTTGTATTAATGTGCATATAGAAGCCAAGGAAAGATGGAAAAATCTCCAAAAAGGCATCAGATTAGACATTCGTATAATATGTCAACAAAAGTTAGATTTTTATTTCCATCATTTACACTTTCAAAATAACAGAAAACAAAAAAATGGCGTCTGCAAAAGTTTGGGCACCCTGCAAAGTTAATATCCTGTACTGCCCCCTTTGGCAAGTATCACAGCTTGTAAACGCTTTTTGTAGCCAGCCAAGGGTCGTTCAATTCTTGTTTGAGGTATCTTTGCCCATTCTTCCTTAAAAAAGTCTTCCAGTGCTTTGAGATTTCTGGTCTGTCTGTCACGCACTGCTCTTTTAAGGTCTATCCATAAATTTTCAATTATGTTGAGGTCAGGAGATTGTGAAGGCCATGGCAAAACCTTCAGTTTACACCTCTTGATTTAATCCCCCGTGGATTTTGAGGTGTGTTTAGGATCATTATCCATTTGTAGAAGCCATCCTCTCTAACTTCAGCTTTTTCACAGATGGTATCAAGTTACCATCCAAAATTTGCTAAAATTTTATTGAATCCATTTTTCCTTCTACTCGTGAGATGTTCCCTGTGCCACTGGCTGCAATACAACCCCAAAGCATGATTGATCCAGCCCCATGCTTAACAGTTGGACAGAGGTTCTTTTCATTAAATTCTGTGCCTCTTCTTCTCCAAACATACCTTTGCTCATTCCGGCCAAAAAGTTCAATTTTAACCTCATCTGTCCACAGAACTTGTTTCCAAAACGCATCAGGCTTGTCTATATGTTCATTTGCAAAGTTCAAACGCTGATTTTTGTGGTGAAGACGTAGAAGAGGTTTTCTTCTGATGACTCTTCCATAAAGACCATATTTGTACAAGTATCTCTTTATAGTGGAATAGTGTACCACAACTCCAGTGTCTGCCAGATCTTTCTGGAGGGATCGTGCGGTCAAACGTGGGTTTTGAATTGTTTTTCTCACAATCCTGCGAGCTGTTCTGTCTGATATTTTTCTTGGTCTTCCAGATCTTGCTTTAACTTTCACTGTTCCTGATGACTGCCATTTCTTAATTACATTCCAAACAGAGGATAATGACATCTTAAAACGCTTTGCCATCTTCTTATAGCCTTCTCCAGCTTTGTGAGCGTCAACTATTTTCAGTTTCAGTTTTCTAGACAACTGCTTAGAAGATCCCATGGTGCTGATTGTTGGGGCAAGGTCAGATGAGTCTGGGCATTTAAAACCTTTGAGATTGACATCACCTGGTCTTCCCAGATGATGATGATGATGATGATTGAGAACAATCCATGACACTGGCAGGTCTCAGCCTTGCAAAGGGGGCAGTGCATGCTATAAATTCTGCAGGGTGCCCAAACTTTTGCAGACGCCATTTTTTTGTTTTCTGTAATTTTGAAAGTGTCAATGATGGAAATAAAACTGTGTCTGAACCATCTGGAAACGGTCGCAGCAGAAGCAGCTAGCCCTTTCCGAGGTCCATCCATGAGTACAAATAGTGAGTCTGACTTCCGAAAAGACTCCATAGCTGCCATGTACACCCTGATTGCCCAAACCACATCCAGGGAATGCAGGGCAATTTCCCTAGGATGTTAAGGCCTGGGACATAGGCAAGGGCAACACAATGTCTTCATTCAAGTAGAAAATCAGAGACGATTTTTAGAAGGACCGGCGGACAGGGACGAAGAACCACCTTATCTTTGTGAACCACCAGGTGAACGACAAGACACCACCACCAGCTCCGACACCCTGCAAGCAGAAGTAATAGCCACCAAAAAGGCCACCTTCTGGGACAATGTCAGCAGCGGAACCTCCCTAAGGGAGGTTGCTGAAGAACTGACAGCACCAAATTGAGGTCGTCCCATGGCAGCAATAGAGACCGCACTGGAGGAGCCAAGTGCCAAACTCCCTAGATAAAGGCACACACCAAGGAGTGTGTGGCCAATGGACGTTAAATGAAAACCACTAAGGCTGAAACCTGGCCCTTGATGGTACTCAAGGCCAGGCGCTGTTCACCCCCCCCCCCCCCGTTGGAGGTAAGCCAATATCCGAGCCACCAAAAAGGAGCGAGGGTGAACCCCAAGAGACTCACACCACGCAATGTATGTCTTCCAAGTATGATGGTAGATCTTGCTAGGATGTAGATTTTCTAGCCTTTAACAACATAGGAATCACCGATTCAGACAAACCTCTATCCTTCCGCACCTGGCTTTCAACCGCCAAGCCTTTAAAGCCAGCGACTGTAAAGCAGGAAGGAAGATTGGCCCTTGGGACAGAGATCTTCCCTGAGAGGGAGTCTTCAAGGCGCATTAGCGACCAACAATACCAAATTGGCGTACCAAGACCGACGAGACCAGTCTGGAGCCCCTAGAATGGCCAGAATTCCTTCTGCCTCGATCCTGCACAGGAGTTTTGGCAAAGGTGTGTGGGGGGGGGGGGGTGTATAGCAGACAATACTAGCTCCAAGGAGCCACTAAGGCATCTGTGGCATCAGCTTGAGGATCCCGAGACTGTGTCACAAACCTCTGTACCTTCCTGTTGAGACGAGAGGCCAACAGGTCCACCTCGGGAGTACCCCACCGGAGACACAACTGATGAAACACCTCCAGATGAAGTGACAATTCCCCCTGGGCCAACGCTTGTCGACTGAGGTAATCCGCTTGCCAATTTTCCACCCCTGGAACGTGTACAGCAGAGAGGGCTGGAATGAATTGTTCTGCCCACCTTAGAATACTGACTACCTCCCGAGTCGCCAGAGCACTTCTTGCGCCCCCTTGGTGGTTGACATAGGCTGTGGCATTGTCCGATTGAATGCGTACCGGACACCCCTGAAGATGAATTGTCCAATGATCCAGACAAAGTCTGATCACTCGGAGTTCCAGTACATTGATCGGCAGGTCTGGACTCTGGAAAAGTCCAGACCCCCTGAGCACAGTCTGTGCCAAGGACACCTCCCCACCCGGACAAGCTGGTATCTGTGGTGACAACCGTCCAGTAAAGGGTGAGAAAGGATTTTCCTTGTTGAAGTGCCAGAGAACAAAGCCACCAGATCAGGGACCCTCACATACCCCAGCTCAACAGGATCAGATTGTCTAGAGACTGACGATTCTTGTCCCATTTTACCAGGATCTCTCTTTGCAGAGATCTCATGTTTAACTATGCAAACTGAACTGCCTCAAAAGGTAGACCCCCATCAGGCCCAGCACCTGCATGCAAGCCCGGAGGGATGACTCTCAGAAACAAAATAACAGATAGATAGAAAAGATAGGAAATAAATTCCATTTAAAAAGAAAAAAAATTCTAGTACCAGAGATCCTAGCAAGGAACTAGCTCCTTACTCCTGACTAGGCAGAAATAATAAAAAAAAAAAAAACAGAGAGCTTATAGCTGAGAGTGGGAGTATACCCCCCTGGGACTGCCCCATAGGCATAGTCAAGCCTTTTCCTGCCTAGTCTCCTACTCCTGTAGGGAGCAGTATAACCCAATGGTCAAGAACATAAGGAGTTGTGTCAATCAATGAACGAAAGAGAAAATATGTTTTAGTGGTCCACGCTAAACATCGGACCCCTCTTTCAAGCCCAGGTTCCTGAAAATGTGTATAGTTTCTCAATATGTAAAAGGCAGCTTTTAGCGCCGAACCTGGTGCCCTAGAATCCCATACTCCCCCAACCCAGTTTACACACCTCTCTCCATTATTCAGACTTACTGTACATATAACACGCTCCTAATAAACAGAACATTAAAAGTGCAATTATTTTAACATTTGCTGCAAGAAATATTTATACCCATTTCTTGTAACTGGGTAAATAGTGGAATCAAACCGCGCTGACTCTGTGATCAAAAAAGCTGCCAGCACTTCAACTTGACATAAGTAGTGGTCATCAAACATAGATAAAATAAGTATGTTTAAAGGTGATGGTGCGCTTTTCAAAATTGGTGAGAAATGATATATTAAACAATATGTGAACTCAATATAAGGGTGTATTCCCAATGTGTGTCACAGTGCTTATGTAAATGAAGTGAAAAATAAACAAAGACTTTTGAAGTCTTTGTTTATTTTTCACTTCATTTACATAAGCACTGTGACACACATTGGGAATACACCCTTATATTGAGTTCACATATTGTTTAATATATCATTTCTCACCAATTTTGAAAAGCGCACCATCACCTTTAAACATTCACATTTCACATAATCTGGTTGCAGCCTTTCACCCAATCAGTGCACCCCTTTCTTTCAACATAGATAAAATAAGTGCATCCGGAAATACACGGATTGTGACATCACTTCCGGTAAACACGGGGCGTTTGTCATTATCTGACAAGCGGGCAATTTTTATTGTCACGCTCCAGTGAAAACCAAGATCGGTGTATGTTGACCGCAGTTTTCCAAGTACCAGATTATTATATCAACGGTCCAATCTGCTAAACCGGATTCAGATTGTTAAGTTAATACGAGGTCACTTCCTGTATGATATGGAGGCTTGGACCGCACGCCGCGACCATCTTGGATAGGTGGGCGGAAGTGCTTGTGTAAACAACTTCCTGGCTCAAATCTATATATATTTGTATGATTATGGTATACACGCATGGCAATTCTCCTATGATTATATCCTATTGGATGAAACGCGTCAAGAACCTTATTCTGCCATCTCCTCACTACATGCGTTGCCTTACATGATGACATTGTAAGTGTATTTCTCTTTTTTAATAAAATTTGAGAAACAGTTTTACGCTATGTTTGCACCGTTTGGTAATTTTCATGTACACACCATCTGTTGGGAAGTCCGGACGTTCCATTGCTGACCACCCTATGCATCCTGGCATGTACACTGGGCAACTGTATGCTGAGAGAGAGGACGTATTACCATAATCTGCTTTAATGACCCATATTCTATACGGAAATTTTGGGTTCATTACCTCTGGTGAACGCATTTGTATTACCTTGTTGGTGTTGGATTCTATCACAATTATCACCAGTATTTGTTTCAAAGTCACCTTTTCACTTGGGACTCTGCAATTCTATATGGACATTTCTATATGGACATTTTCTCACAAAGATTTCAACTCTTTTTTATGAGGTTTAATTGTCATATTATTTTAATTTATTCTTCATTCATTTGAAGGTGATTTATAATTTTATGTATATATCCTTTTTTGCGCTGCACTTATTTTATCTAGGTTTATCTACGTTTGATGACCATTTCTTGTAACATTTGCTGGGAGATAAATATTCCTATTATTTGAAAAGTCACAAAATGTAGAGAGATAGTAAAATGACCATAGTTGTCTTATTTATTTTTTAGTACGGTTTGACAATATCTTGAAATAGCCATGTTGGGAGGAATATATCATCATGACTGTATTTTTTGTGGTATTGTGTGTTCACTGTAATGAAGCACCAATATTTCACCCAGTGTAGGACAGGAGCTTTAGCAATTGCTGCCCCTTCCAGCACATACTAAACCAAATCTCTTCAGTATCCCATCTGTCCGCACTGTCCTGGGTCTTATATTTTATGCATGATATACCCGGTTAGCATCTGCCTAAGGTATTGTCTCCATGTGACTGCATAGTTGGAATATGGTAAATTAAAGAGCAGGAAATGAAGCAGAAATGCTTTGATTTGGAACACCATATTTCCTTTTAGCAATAAATGATGCTCATGTTAAGCATATTCATATACAGATTTACAGTGGCTTGTGCATAAAAGATGATATAGAAATACATAAGAGGCATTGGAATATATCTTAAACCGGTTTTACTCCCTTCTCAAATAAATTGCAAAGCAAATTAACTTTATGATGGAATTATGTGGAAGTTACCTTTAGAATTTAGCCCACAGTATTTACAAACTACAGTAACCATAGAATAAGACTGTCCATTATAAAGAACATGAAGTGAGGCTCCAAAGGAGGAAAGGGCATGGCCGGGTTTACCTTCTACAGAAAAAAAATTAGGATTTAACTCAAATTTAGCTTTTCATATGAGGATTTACTGATTTGGGGATTCAATTTTGTACTAGACTATGCAGATCATGTGGAGCTACCCCAACAGCTACTTGGAGCAAAGGTGACATCAGGGTTGGGGAAGGGGGCCACGGGGTCAGATTGGAGTAAAGGACACAGAAAAAAGGAAAAAAAAGGCAGTCACGGCTCTCGCATTTTAAGTGAATTTACATAACATCTATCTTGGTAGTGTTGACAATGTATCCTTAAACATCTAAAACATGCCCAGTTGTGTTATAAAAAGAATGAAAAGGAGCAGACACATGCACAGGAATCTCCAACACTTTGCTCTCCAATACTCTTTTTTTTTTTTTTTATGCAGAAAAGCAAAGACAATAGTAGTGCCCATGGCTGCCAGAGACACACACAGAGGTTGGAGAAGGGCAGAAGTTGACGATAGAATGCTTAGTAGAGAATTAGAAATTAGTGGAGGTCCTATATGGAACCAAAATAAGATACAGACCAAGGCAGTGATAGCTTTAGAAACCATAGTTCCTTTCTTACAAGCATACAATTCTACATGATATTTATGCTTTCTCTTTCTAGCTTTGTATCAGGATCAGAATTGCTTTGGACATTAAGACATCATTACTCCATTGAAAGTTGTGAGTTAAGTAACCTTACCGTGTTTAATTTGCATAGTGTCCCTTATAGCGCATACTTGACACATTGACTAAAGTGGTATGATCTGGGTAGAATGATTACATGTTTACATGTTGTAGTTAGATGCAAGCTTTGAGTACATTCACCAACTTTCCACTATGGTGAACAGTTTACTGCCTAATATATTTTAGAACTCTTATTTATGCAAAAATTGAAGTAATTAGTGATATAACTTGTACAATTTGCTGGTATGTCTTGTGTCTGATACAGTCTCTTTCCCCTTTTGAAGAGCAAAATGTGTGGTATTTAAAGAGATGCTTTAATTTTGCCCAAAGTGGCAGTGTCTTATGAAACCTAGAAGGTATTTTTACTTCTCCCAGCTCCCTCCCGAGTGCATGAGACCACCCTGAGGAAGACCCAGTGTTGGATGGTTCTTGATTGCATGATGTGACTGGACTCCAGTAGAGGCAGTGTGGACTGGTGAGTATCACTTATTAGAGTGTGACTATCGCCAGACACGATCACTTTGCTTTGAATGGACAATGTCACTAACTAGAGACCGTTTTCATGTGCCTTGTTTTAAAGTGCTGAAGGAAAAAAAAAAAAACATTTTAATTCTAGACAGGAGTAGGACTATATGGCACAGAAGCTAGGACTTGGGAATAACTGTCTTTGTAGAACAAAAGTTGAATTATAAAACCACATAAGCCTCCCTGCTAGTGTTAAAGCCCTGTCCATCTACTCACACACCTTTCAACTGACTACTGAGGTAGTCCATCACATTCTTGGGTCAATAGGACTCTGTGCAAGAAGTGTGAAAAAGCAGGCAAGCTAACATTTTATATTATCAAGAAATGTTAACCACTTCCTTACTGCTGGACGTCATATGACATCCTGGGCTTTAAGTGGGGATATCTGAATGATGCCTATAATGTATAACTCTCCTCTACTTTATCCAAAATTTAAAAAGTTTAGCTTTTATTTCTACTTGAAGGATAAAAAACTTTGGAGCATGTCTGGTTCTTAGGGTCCTACAGTCTTACACAGTTCTGAAGGCATCTTCTGGTGCCAGCATGTTATAGTGTTCATATAAATATAGACATAAACAAATGCAGTATATATACACTACATGATGACAATAATGAGTGAATGTACACACAAAAATGTTTTTTCCTTCTGTCTCCGTGGAAGCCTATTGAGGAGAAACGCCGCCTCAGAAGTAGGAGTCGCCGCGTCGCCACTCTACACACCGCCGGTATTGTGCTGCAGACAATCCGCGGTATTGATCATTACAGGCACCATCAACAACAGATTTTTGTAAGTGTATTCCAATTTTAAATAAATCTACTCTGGGGATAATGCACTATCTGTGGCCTCCCTTGCTTTTCTTTCATATGGGGAAATGATGTGGATGGTAAATCAATGACAAGTGCCAGGAGAAACTTCCCATCATCATTCTAGTTCAGGAAGAAAAGGGCTATTTTGATATGCTCTTCATCTCTTTACATCTGTTAAGGAGCTGTCTGAAATTTTGGTGAAGGGATATTGATTCACCCTAAGTTGTTTGGAGGTGTTATCAGAAGTTTCTTGATAGCGATCACTTATATGCCCTTTATTATCTTTATCTGGTAAGAAGCACATCTAGAAGGTGGTGGGAAACTATCACCAACTTGTTATATCACTTCATCACCAGTTTATTTCCGTTTTCACATCACCACTTTTCCATTGTTGAAGACTGAGTTCGATCAGCAGATACATTGAGAAGTCGGTGTCGTCGGGCTGTAGACTCAGCACATCATCATCATCTTTATTGTATATGTGGCATTTCACTTGGTGGACAATATATTTGAGTTTTGGACTATTTCCTTTGGATTTTTTTGTGTGGTCACTGTGTTGATCTAATATATAATTTGTACATTCACTCATTGTCATCACGTGGTATATATATATATATATATATATATATATACTGCATTTGTTTATGTTTATATGTTTATATTTATATGAACTCCTATCACATTGTAGCGCACCAATTAATTTTCACAAACCCTTATTTCCACACATTGGATCTTGGTAGCAGCACAACTTTATTATCAGCGCACTATTTTTTCTATTTTCATGTTATAGTGTTGTTTGGTAAAGTTTTTTTGACAGGTACATTTTATGGAAACAAATCATACAAAGCCATTCCCCTTATAAGAAAAGAAGACACAAACTTCAAAATACCAAAGTGACAGTGGAATTAACTTTATTCTAACTGCAGATTTTAAGGTATACAACCAAACATTTGCTATTTTTGTTTTTTTTTATGAGACTTATAAATAAAAATACAAAAAATGTTCACTACAAAAAAATTTATTTTACTGTTAGTAGGATGTAAAAAATATTTTCTTTGCTATACAAGGCACAAACTTCACTTAGTGACAATGTAGAGAGAAAAAAAATCCTGCAGCATTTTATTCAAATTTTTTTTCTCTATCAAAATGAAAAACAAAAAAACAAAACCCAAGAAGAGAAGAATGAGAAACACCGTAGTTACAAAGAGATGCTCGTCTACACAGCATGGCGAGGGAAAGTGGCACAGAGAGGGAGAGAGTCAGTAATGTAGCTATGCCCTCTTGAGATTACTGCGTCTGCTCAGCAAAAAGAAGAAAAGAAAAGGACTTTTCAAAAACAAAAATAAAGTTAACAAAAGAATACGAAAACAAGAAAGGCAGAAGCTCATTAAGGTTTTGGCTATGTCCTTTATCTTGAAATAAAATTATTATAAGCTAGTTTTGCCACATTCAGGATACAATTTAGTTTCTATCAAAGCAAATCACAGTGCTGTTTTCTAAAGCAAAACGGAGCTCAGCATTTACAACTATATGTGTGGATTTAACAAACAGGTAATACACACTACACATAGATCTGAACACTGGGTAACTCCAGCCTTATTACCACCCTCAACCACCTAAAATTTGACCCTGGAACATTTCAATGACAAACTGAACTATAAACGCTTGGGACTCCAAAAGTAAGAAGTACAAATTTGTACCTGAAACAAAGTCCATCACATGTTTTTAAGGCTATCACAAGGTTGTTGCTCTTGCTGTGTGTTTTAAATTTTATTTTACAATATGAGGAATACAACAGGTCAACTTGCAATGGTTCAAGCAAGAGATACAAGAAATCGTTAAATTATTTAACCTGGCAGCAAACATTTATAACATCAGGTTGGTTTGGCAGGGCACTTAAACTGCTGACAGCCAATAGGATAAACTACAAATATCAAAATGTAGGATTTTGATTGGTGAGCAAAGACATAACACTGCTAACAAACTCCCTATTGTGTTAATCTGTCACATCCATTTACAACCAATCTCTGTACAGTTTGATCAGTTAAGAGCCCCATTAACATGTGGAGGTTCATGAATATACCAAGAAGTCAAGGGATCCTTTGTTGTTTAACAGAAAAATGCTCTATATTTGATAGCCATGGTTAACAACCTGAAATATCAGGGCATCGGGCAACTACAAATGTAGAACAAATGCTCTTATCTATAGGGGATTCAAATCAACTCAGAGATTCTCAGTTATCCAGTGTCCCTCTTTTTCTGATGTACTCAACTGATAGAATCACACATACATGATGACACTAGAATTTAAAAAAGCAAACTAAATAAATTTAAGGCAGATGTAGGTTCCCTCTTGAGTAGCTTATTTTACACATGACTTATGAGAGAACCCATGCCAAGTCAGAAATATATATATATATGAGAATATAAGTATAATGACATGTTATAAGCTAACCAAATGGTCAATTTAAAAGACCACTTAAGCAAAGTGAATACTTGTGTTATGAAGGGTGAGCAATAGTTATTTGTACAAAGTATTAGTTCATCCATGGCAACAGCAAATTTATATGAATGCCGAAACAGGGCTTCAATACCGCATTCAGATGAGACACACAGGACTGGCTGTGCTCTTAAAATTAGTAACATGCATGACAATAAGGGTGTTCTGTGTGCTTATAAAGTAAGGGCAACACCACCACCGCTGGGCACTCCCATTACTATTCCCTTCTCCCCCAAGCCTTTACTGCCAATAACCCTTGTTCTCAATCATGGCCTCCATTGTAAATTCAATAGAGTGAATAAAAATGTGTTTATATTGAAGGTATGCTAAAGGGCATTAAGGATAAAACGTTTTTTTTTTCTCCTATCCTCCACAGTACTGTATAAAACAAGATGCATTGCTCACCTGATGGGAGAAATATTCAAATGCCAAAACCATTACACTATCTAAATAATATAGACCTGATGTCCTAATTACCCAGATTTTTTATATTTTGGAAAGTGGATGGACAAGCAGTGTGTGCACCTAGCTACTCTATTAGCTTTCAACGCCCATAATGGCATAATGATGGAATCTGATTGACTGAGCAACACCTTCATAGCACTTTATTAAATGCTTCGCTTCATTGTTACCATGGCAAAACCAAGATTCTCTGCAGGGCTTCTAAATGAAACCAAATCAATGCCAATGCCCAATGATATAAAAAGGGAAAGAATAGAACATGTGGGTTGTAAAAACAAAATCACTTTAGTACTAGTGGTACTCCGCATAAACTGCACAACTAAGCATTGGTTTACAGCCACTATAATTACATAAGCCTCGTTCAGCTAAACCAAGGATTCAATGGGTTGTACTCCATATAGAACACCACACTACAGACCAAGTAGGCGTATCCATTAAAATTTACTCTGCAGCAAAATCTGGCATTATAGTTACATTTGTTTTCTACCTTACATGAGCCACTGTTTTGTTAAAATTAAAGATATAATAAAGAAAAAAGGCTGGAAAATCAAAGAAGACAGGGAACATACAGAAAAACAAAAAAAAAAAAAAAAAAAAGGAAAAAAAGGTATTGTAGGCAACATAACCAGTAGGCACCCAATAAACTTAGGCAGAGGGTGCTGAGGTAGACTTAACATTTAATCATTTTGATGCAGGTCAGGTAGACAGATGCCAACCCCACCAGCAAAAAAATGGTCAAAACCCATTGATAAAACACTATATTTTATTATTTTTTTTTTTCTTGACTTCTATTAATTTACTTTTGACAGCAATTGCGACTGGCACTTGTGCTGTTATAACACGGAGGCAAGCAGAAGAAACAGAGTCAGAAAAAAACTTAAGAAAAAACAAAACAAAACCCAAAAAAAGGAAATAAAAACTATTAGAAAACAGGGGAGGGCAAAGGAAGTCATTTTGCTAGGTCCCTCATGGCAGTTGGTCCATAATGCTACAATAATTGTGCACATAAAATATATATGGACAGATTATTTTGCTGTTAACCAGGCCTCTTACAGAGCAGAGCACATGCAAAACACATCATGAGAAGTACAGCAAAGACAATAGAGCAGACAAAATCCTTTGGACTGACCAGGAGTGGCACCATGGGTAATGTAAACCGAGTCAGATGAACAGCTTGTCTAAATAGATTTTGAAATTTGTTAAAGGACTAGGATCTACAACTATGGTTGAGATAATCACAGTTAATAGTGATGTTCTACAACAAAAATACAATACAACTCCTTTTTTATAAAGAGCAGTGCCTGCTGTGTGCGCATTTACCTTCCTGGTGTATGCTTATGACTTCCATCTTGAATTTTTTTTTTTTTTTTTAAAACAGAGGAGTGGATAGGACTTTTACCAAAGTGAATCTTCCTGGTGCTTGTGTTCTAAAAAAAAACGACAAGGCTTTGAACCATTCTTTACTCCATTTGCATTATATTTTCCAATACAATTGGACACCACCTCAATCACTGTCATTTAAAGCACATGCACCAGGAAGATTGCTTGGGGAGTCATATTCACGGCTTTATACATACACACATTTTTTTTTTTAAATGCAGGTTATTTATTTTTTAACAGAAGAATGCAATTTATTTTGAAAGCTAAGGCAGTTATATAGGTTTGGGAAAGCAAGTACATATCTCCTTGAGAGATCTAGGAAGCCATTAAGTACATACAAGTTTACAATCTACCCAAAGCTAAAATATATATAGGCAGCACCCAATTACATATCAAGTTGTTTTTATTTTAAACCCCGGAAGTTGGGTTCCGATTTGCCTTGGTGCTACTTTCCGCCCATTAACTATGACAAAATTAGCTTTCACCTATATAGGCTTTCAACTGAATAAAGCTGCATTGTCATATGTTTTGAATTTTTGCTACTCTTTTTTAGTTGTTACATTGCCATTTTTTAAATTCAGTTTCAGATGAAGAAACTAAATTGGGGATTGCGATATCTAAACAGGCCAATTACCAGGAATTAAATCTTAAATGTTATGTAAATGAGAAAAGGAAGTCAGTGCTTGGACAAGCCCATAACAGCCATACACCAGGAAGCGGATATTAGATTAGTCTATTTTAGAAGCAGAGTTCCCCTGAATTTTGGGAGCAGTCACATTTTTAAAAATGAATACTTTTTTTGTTTGTCTATTAGCATGTATGACTACTGAAACATTAGCAACTGACCACTCCTGGCCTAAATCCAAAGCATTCTGCTGATTTTTTTTTGTTTTGTTTTTTACAATCAGAACAATAATGATATACTGCAGCAGACTTTTTATACATACATATTCTGTAGCTGGACACCATTGCTGTTTTTTTTTTTTTTTCTTTACATTTATTTTTTTTTTAAAATTAAAATAAAAAAAATGTTGAGGCACAAAGAATAAAGTAGCCTTTTCTCTGTCAACATACAGCTGGTATTGATAAGAACAGAAAACACTACGTTACGGTTTGAGGTTAAATGAAGAGATCTGGGATTTCAAACAGATTACAAGTAAATCCAATTCATGATCTTGCAGCACTGATAAATGCTCCATATCAAATCTGTTTAATAATTTGGTACATAAAGCAATGATACACTAATCTGCTGTGGACAGTGATGTGAGAGACTTAAAATGCCATTATTAGAATTCTTAAAGTTGCAATGAGTATTACAGTATAATATTTACTTGACGTCAGGGGCATAAGGTCTTCGTAAAAAAAAAAAAAAAAAGAAAATCCAGCTTTCTGAAAAAAATTGATATTTGAGGATGAGTATATACTTGTAATATACTAATCTGATAACCTTTGCTGACACACTTTTTGACCAAGTCTTCACTCAGCAGACTATCTTTCCTAGAAAAAGTATTATTACAGTGGGAAAAAGTATACCCAAAGTTTTTACCCAAACCAATGGAAAAAATACAATCCTAAGAGGTTGAAGGAAGTTCAGCCTGCAGCAGTTCCCCGATGGTCAGCAAAATAGGAAGTAAAGGAAAATTCCATGACAGGGACAGCTAAAAAGGTTTTGGCTGGAGTTAGGTGGTTAACAAGATAGCTATAGGGAACAGATCTCACATAGGACCCAGTAGCTGTTGATTTTTAATGGCTGCAATGTATACAAATCAGGAACTAGAGGGGCAATGCACACCAATAACACAGCAAATTATTTCAGTGTCCTGCTTTATAACACCAAATTAATTAGAAAGATGGAGCATTTAATATCTTTTTTTGTCCAATATAAAAGCAGATGTATACTGAAAAATAAAGTCAAAATTATTTTAAAATTTAGCCTTTGAAATAAGAAAAAAGTTTATGAAATGTTATAAAAAAAAAAAACTTGAAATTTGAATGACTGGTCAAGAAGAAATGTTGCTGTTAGCAGCCCCATGCGACCAGTGCCTTAACATTGGTCTTATAACTCAGTACAAGAATGATATGGGATTTCTGTTGTTGCAGCAATGAGTTTTTCAGCTGCTTCTTAATTTCCTTATAACAAATCGGCTAAGTTTGCACACATTTTTCTCAGTATATTTCCGCTTCAATTTATTTATTTTTTTAAAAATAATTTTCTCTTTCTTGGATTTTAAGGTACAGAACATATTGCTCTAAAATAGGACTTTAGAATCAGGCTGTCTCTCCATTTTACTCCAACATGAAAAATCTATAAATTTTGCTTTACAGAACAAATGGAAAAAAATTTGCATGTTTTAGAAAGTCCAGTAAAAAATTAGAGGAGACAATACACCAAAAAGCGTAAGCAGTGTTTACATTCCCACACCAGCAGAAGCAGAGTCTCGGATTAAGCACAATACTGTATGACTTTCAATAAAACTGAGCACGCAGGGTACTTATTGACCAGGCGTGCATACACGCGTACACATACACACAGGGTCCTGTTCACGTTACAAAAAAATATATATAGGGCCAAAACTGACAAAAAGACTAACAAATATTACAAAAATATCACAACTTTGCAAATATTTGTCCTGCCCCTTGTAATTTTTTTGTTTTTATTTTTCATGTATGAGGAGGAGAAAGTTCAGAGCAGATCCTCAGGGAAGGGATAGATCTAAGAAAGTTGCTATATTCTGGATCAACTTTTTTATCCCTTATTCCCTGTGTATGATGAGGAAATCCATCAAGCATTTTGCCTTGAAGGTTTTGGCCGGCATTCATCTGTTACTGTTTGAGTCTGCATTGGTACATACTGCAAAAAAATATATATAATGTATATCTGCCAAGATATTTTAATACTTTAATAACCTTCACATTATGAATTTAAAACAAAAAAGAAAAAAAAACTAATTTTCTATTCACAAATTCAAGTTTAAATCGCAGATCCTTCACTCACCCTCCCGCTACCCCTTAGAGCTACAATAAAATGTCTCTAATATGGGGTGCCGTTTAAACCATTCACACTGACTTTTTCGGTAAGAGGATGCAAAGCACAATGGGATGTACCAAGTGCACAAACATGTAGCAACCAATCAGTAATCACCTCTCAATGGAGCCTACTGCAAATCCGATGGGCCACTAAAGGTCACTGCACCTTACATGTCTATCTTGCTCTTCTCACAATCTTACTGAACAAGCCCAAAAATGGTTCTTGGCATTTCAAATGGCAAAAGACGACAACAGCAGTATCTTAGCCCTTTGAACAACAAAGAGGTCAAAATAGAAAACCACTCTGCAGTAAAGAAGGTTAAAATGTCTCCTCTGCTTTTCCCCAATAAGGCTATCTACCATATTATCCCCCCTAAACCAATTATATTTCTTTTTATATATAAATGCAGCTTAATCACAAAAACAAAAAAACAGCAAGAAATAAAAATGAGATGAAAACAATGATAGCATTTAAGCGTAACATAAGATTAACATGGAACGGCAATAATAAAAAATAAAAAAAAATTAACCCATTCGCTGTCAGAGGGACCTATAAAGCATTGTTAAATGTGTTGTAGGCACCTCTTGCAGCATACAGGTTAAGAGGTAGCTTTCATGAATATAAAAAAAAAAAAAAAAAAGCCCAAGCATAACGCAAAAGGGCCGTGTCAACCCTAGATTGAATACCATATTTGGTACAGAAAAAAAAAAAAAAAAAAAGACACATTGTTTCATCCTGCCCACTGTGTATTTGGCACATTCCTTTCCTACATTGTGTCTTATGGAAACAAAATGCCTTAAATTAGGCACTGGTAAATATGAGGTCATCAAAAAGAAAAAACAAAAATTCAAGTACAATGTGCTAAACAAAATTAAACAGACTATGTACATAGAAGCAGCCCCCTATTAAAATTGACCTCCGTGAAAACGTACTGACTCACAAGAGGATGCTGGGAATTCATTTTTTTCAGATGTGAAGAAAGGGGAAACAAGCAAATGAATCAAACACATCCATTAATTTGGCTAATACATAGGTAAAGGCTGAACGTTCTGCTCTTAGAACCAAATCTTTTAGCCAAAGATGCAATTGAACTTTATCTGCTGCCTTGCATATCTCTCAGGATCTATTAGACCAGTTTTCCTGTGGTCAGTACAGACCCGCTGATAATAAGTTCAGAATTCACTTAGATCAGCTTTGCTCAGCTAGGTTCACCAAAAAATGGTGTCATCGTCTTTGCCTATAATTTTCCTTCCAAATGAAAGTAAATATTTTCCAAAGTGCTCCACTTCAAATTCTTTATAGCCACCAAAGCAAGTCATTGGCTCTCTTTTACTGTACTTTGACATAGAGAAGCTTAGAAAATGACATTGTTGCATACATACTGACTTCACTGTAAAACGACTAGCGGTGGACTAAAAAAAAAATTGAAGAAAAACTTAATATTTGAGGTTCCAAACCCCTTCAGTGCTACAAAAAAAAAAAAAAAAATTAATACCTGATGGTATTACAGGTTATGCTCCACACTAGAGCAGCATAATTTCTTTAAACAATCCAGCTTACTTGGCTGGGTCAATTACATTAACACAGCTGGATCCAAGGAGCATTAACAAAATGAAGGATTTCATAGATTTCAAACATTTTAAAAAGTCTCTAAACAAGTCTCTGGATGACATTTGAATCATGTCAAAGACCTGTGGGTGACATATTTGAAATCAACATGACCCCCAAAATGGTAGATACACACGCACCATCAGTACTGCAAAGATTACAGATTAAGTATTGGTGAATATCCTCACCAGCAGTAACAGACAGAACATATTTTGCCCAATGCACATGCGCATAAGGACTTTGTAGTTATGGAGAAAATCTTTCATACACAAAATTTACTTCAAACAATTACATGTTCTTCAAAATTAAGCAAATATGGGATTTACTTTAAAACTGGGATAGCGGTTTGCAAGATTATTTAATCTTATCAGGGAGTCCACATACAAACCCAAAAGAAAGAAAAAGAGCTTTCGTTCCAAATCGCAAATGATCCCATGAGAAGGCCAAAAACAAGGATGTGTTTGATTTCTTTGCTTTAAAGTGGGTTTTCAACATTTCTGTATTGCTCAGCCCTCCCCATATTACTGTTTCACCTCTCCTACAAACATGAATTTATTTTACTACACATAACACAAATACAAGTAGGTCTTTTCAATTCTCCAGTCGGCAGGGATATCCTCGGGTTTGTGACTCTTCATGTGCTTCTGCATGGCAGATAGGCTGGGACAGTATTCGAGGCAGATGGTACATTGATAAGGTGAGGCTCCATTGTGGGTCCGGAGATGTTTTATCATAGCAGAATAATCTCGAGAGCGCTGGTGGCACAACTTGCACTCAAAAGGTTTCTCGCCTGAGAAAATCAAAAAAAGATAGTGAAAATCATGATTTGCTGTGCTAAATTTCTGCAAGTATTTGAACCATGCAGTTTAAAGTTCAGTCATTTGCAGCCTAGTCATGCAGGGAGATCTAGGGTTTGGTAACTTCTAAAAGGTTTTCTACAACCACTAGTAAGAATTATACCAAATTACTAATTCATAAGTAGTTTTTAACCAAGACTAACAGTTACTTGTGCAGCCTAAAAAAAACCCATGGTGCTCTTTTTGTAGAGTTCAAGAGCAAGACATATTGCAAATAAAAGTGTATGACTAAAGAAGGGAAAATAGACCATAAGTGATCCTTGTTTAATTGCTGAGGCAGCAGCTGCAATAGCGTAGATTTTTTAAACATACACAAAAAGAAAGAAGAAATGATAATACATGTGATTGTGTACCTTCTTATACAGTGGGGGAAATAATTGTTTGATCCCCTGCAGATTTTGCAAGTTTGCCCCACTTACAAACAAATAAAAAAAAATAAAAACAACAGGATACAGATGTTTTAAATTGAGTTGCAGTTCAGTGAGTAAAATAGGTATTTGATCCTCTACCAACCAACAATAATTCTGGCTTCCATAATCTGGCTACAGCATGTGCTCATGTGGTACACAGTTTAGTCCTGTCAATTTAAGAAGCTGCTCCTAATGACAGCTCGTTGGGTGTATAAAAAAAAAAAAAAAAAAAAAAAAAAAAAAAAAAAAAAGACACCAGTCCAGATAATCTCTTTCTTCCATTTATACCTCACCATCATGGGCAAGACCAAAGTGCTGTCAAAGGACGTCATGGACAAGATTGTAGACCTGCACAAGGCTACAAGAGCATCAGCAAGAAGCATGGTGATAAGGAGACAACTGATGGAGCGATTATTTGCAAATGAAAGAACCATCAACTGCCCTCAGTCTGGAGCTCCATGCAAGATTTCACCTCAGGGGGTAAGGATGATCATGAGAGTGAGGAATCAGACCAGAACTACATGGTAGGAGCTTGTGAATTAGCTCAAAGCAGTTGGGACCGCAGTCACCAAACAAACTATTGGTTAACACAATACTTGAAATCCTGCAGTGCCTGCAAGGTCCACATCCTCAAGAATGCATATGTACAGGCCCATCTGAAGTTCCCCAATGAACATCTAAATGATTCAAATAAGGATTGGGGGAAACTGCTGTGGTCAGATATGACCAAAATTGAGCTCGTTGGCATTAACTCGACTCGACCGTGTTTGGAGGGAAAAAAAATGCTGACAATGACCCTAAGGACACCATCCCTACAGTCAAGCACAGAGGTGGAAACATTATGATTTGGGGCAGTTTCTCTGCTAAAAGGTACAGGCCGACTTAGCCGCATTGAGGGGCCAATGGACAGGGCCATGTCTTGTAAAATACTAAATAAGAACCTTCTTCCCTCAGAACACTGAAGATGGGTCATGGACGGGTCTTCTAGCATGACAATGACCCAAAACATACCGCCAAGGCAAGGAGTGGCTCAAGAAGAAGCACATTAGGGTAATGGAGTGGCCTAGCCAATCTCCAGACCTTAAGCCTATAAAAAAAGAAACCTTAAGGATTTAGAGAAGATATATAAAGAGTGGACCAAAATCCCTCCCGAGAGATGTAGACCTGGTAAACACTATCAAGAAACGACTTAGCTCTGGGCTTGCAAACAAGTGTCAAATACTTATTTTACTCACTGAGCTGCAACTCAATTTTTAACAGTTGTATCACTGTTTTTTTCTGGATTGTTGGTTGATATTCTGTCTCTAGCACCCACATTAAAAATAATAGAACCTTCATTTGTTTCTAAGTGAGCAAACTTACAAAATCTGCAGGGGATCAAATAATTATTTTCCGCACTGTATTCTTATTAAAGAGTCAGTCCAAAGAAAACATCTTATATTTCTTAGGACTAGATCCTCACTTCCAAATTTTTCAGAACTATCCATCTGCTGCAGATTTTACTGTTTTTTTTCCCCTCTAAGGATTAGGACTTCTCTTACTACTCGTAGTAACACTCGTTGGATGAGTGAACCTACATCTACCCAATTGGTTTTGGAGTGGGCTGATCCTTTGAGCAGTACAGATCATTTTTAAATACCTTCATCTTTTAGTTTTATTACAGCAGTGTCAATTTCTGGACCACATTTTTTCCCTCTCAACAAACAACCCCATATTTCCTTCCAAAAAGATTATCCTTACACAAGGATATCTAGAATAAAACATACCTGTATGAACTCTGTAATGCGTTTCCAGTTGGTGCTTGAGACTGAACTTTTTCCCGCAGCCATTACACTCATAGGGCTTCTCCCCTGTATGGATACGCTTATGACCCTTCAGCGTACTTTCATCCCGGAAACAGCTTCCACAGAACTCACACTCATATGGATGGTCGCCTGAAAATACAACATTCATTGGTTACATTTCTGTGGTTCTGAACTAAAAGTGAAACTTCAGCTTCATTGCAAAGCAAACAAAAGTTGACATATTAAAGAAGCGTATCTACACCCAAAAGTAACATTTTGCACCTTAAAGCGGTTGTAAAAACAGTGGCTGGTAAAAAAAAAATCAAAAAAAAAAAAAAACCACAACACACCTGTAAGGCAATTGCAGCGCATACTAGCACATTATTAAATACTTACCTTAGAACAAAGTCCTCCAAATCAGGAGAGAGAGGGGGCAGGGCTGGGTCGCAGGTCCGTGTCTGAATGGACACAGGGAGCTGCAGCTCGGCTCAGGTGCCCCCATAGCAAGCTGCTTACTGTGGAGGCACTCAAAAGGAGGGAGGGGCCGGGAAAGCCAAAGAGGGACCCGAGAAGAGGAGGATCTGGGCTGCTCAGCGCAAAATCATTACACAGGGCAGGTAAGTGTATACGTTTTGTTATTTTTAACAAAAAAAAAAACCCTAAATACTTAACCGAGTCCAATCTCGATACAGCACTGTGCCCAAGAGCAGTGGCTCTCTCTCTCCTCACAGGAGAGATTGAGAGCAGTGGGAGCCATTGGCTCCTGCCCTGTCAATCAAATCTTGTGTCTAGGGAGCAGGAGACTGGGATGAGCCACGTTGTCTGACTATGGATGCAGGCAGTGTGGCCAGGGATCGAGGCTGCGCAAGTGAAAGTGGCTTACTATGGGGGCACTCGCTGAAGAGGAGTAGCCAGGAGCATCAGCAGGGAACCCCAGAAGAGGAGGTTCAGGGCTGTTCTGTGCAAAAGCATTGCACAGAGCAGGTAAGCATGACATGTTTATTATTGAAAAAAAAAAAAAAAAAGGCTTTAAATCACTTTAAGTTAGATTCATGCAAAGTAGGGTACAAGTGAAAGAAACCGTTTACAGATCATCCTAGATGCTTAGAGAGCATAAAGTTGATCACCCACATTAATATCAGTTCATATGTACAGTAGTTCTGTGAATTACATAAACATATACAGAACTTAAGTGGCACACATTCTTTCCAGCAGTCAGCCAAGTCTGGTGACAGAAAATATAATAAAGAGGGTGACAGGCCCGTGGCTCCTTATTTATGTCAGAAGGCAGAGCAAGGACAATAAAACCAGATTGATCACCGCAGCCCCAGCTCATGAATATTTAAAATATTACTGATTCCACTTGTCACTGTAATTGCAATTTTCTGCGGGCTGCGGATCGGAGGCCCTTGCGTTTACGGCGGGGGAACAGGGGCGCCTGTATTTTTTCCTCGGCCAGCCTGCCAAGCGTGTAATGTTCTCGTTGCTTCATACATTTTCTCCGACTCCCAGAGACTTTAAGTCATCCACAATGACCTACGTTTTTTCATTATCCTAGTGTCAGGCCGCGGCTGTGCCTCTGCATAAATTGTCCTCCTGGTTACATGTGCTCTATCTACTTGTATTCTTTTATTACACTCCTTATTTCCAACTGCAAAACTATAAACACTTGATTAAAAAAAAAAAAAAAAAAAAGGAAAGAAAGGCAGGCAAATAAAATGGGGAAAAGACCTTGCCAGCTATGAATATGCCAGAAAGGGTTACGCACTGCTGCAAAATATTAAATTGAGCTCCTTATCTATTTAATAAGTTTAATTCTTAATAGACTCCCAATACATAATTGAGCGTAAGCAATGCATAATCGGCCTCTTGTGAGGAAGCAAGAGTTAGACACGTGTTTAGTCTGTGTACGAGCTGCATAAAGCAGACAGAGGGAAACAGCAATGGATGGATGCAAGATACATAACCAAAAAGCTTCACCGGTACAGTCAAGGCTGTATTTTAATAAATTAGTTCTGAGACAATAGAAAACCTGAAAGCTGGCACTAACACATACAAAAAAAAAAAATACAATTTATAATGAATATAACAAATAGCTGTAAGTCAAAGTTGTGTCCATAGCATGAAGAGCGAATGTGCTTTCAATTGGCACTACACATGGAAGCATAGTAGTAGAATGCCATACCAAAAAGCCGAATCAGAAATTAAAAATTTGGTCTCCGTTTTTACAAACACTGAATAAAGCTAGCCAAACTTCAAAGCATCTGAAATCTATTAGATCTGCATATATTTTAAGAAAAGGACTTGGCTGACTTGCGCAACACAAAGGATTTGTTGTCCTAGGAAGTGAAAAAAATACAGACATCTAGCAGAACTAAGCCCAATGATATAATGGTTTTCCAAAATAGATTACATTCAAGGCATGCCATGAATGACTGTCACATTTGCTTATGTTCTCAATGGAACTATCAAGCTATCAATTGGCTGGTGTCATAACTGGTCACATGGGTAGCACCATGGCAACTGCCATCAGACAGAGGGGAAAATGGCAGCTAAGGTGACTGTAGTTGAGTTCTGTAAAGCTCCCTAATCATAAAAAAAAGCAAAAAAGACTTTAAAAAAAAAAGGTACCAAGTCACAAACTATATTAAAAAAAAAAAACAAAAAAAAAAAAAAAAAAAACTTTTTTCCCCCATTTAAAATGCCAAGATAAAATGTGTATTTTGTTAATTTTACACATACACACATTCAAAATACAAAAATGTCACCCCATATCCCAATATATCAAATGATCAGATGTCAAGTTATTTCTTAATCCAAACTGGTTGCATATTGGAATATGAGCAGCAATAGCATCTACCACTTCTTCAGGAAAAGATGAAAGAATAAAGGTCGGAGCAAAAATAACTAAACTCATTAGTACAAAATGTAAAAAAAACAAGGATGCGTTTCCGGTTGTGGCCACATCCAAGCCCCTCCTCTGTGGATAACATACGGGATAGTTGGATTCGCCTACCTGTGCTTTTAATTTTGTACTGCTTTGTTTATTGAGTTAAGGCTTCTCATATCCCGATACACACCTAATATGGAAATATGGCTTAAGAAATAACATTTTTGGGATTACGTCTTGGGATCTCTGGGGTGAAATATTGTATTTTGAAAGTTATGTATAATGAACAGCACGCAATACACATTTTATCTTGGATTTTGAAATGGAAGATTAAAAATTGTGATTTTTTTTTTTAATACAACTAGTTTGCACCTTTAAAGTCCCTTCACATTTTTTGTATGGTTAGGGAGCTTAATGTATTTAATATTCAGAATGCGGAACCTTTAATTAGGGTTTGTAAAGCGTCACAAACCACCCCCCCCCCCCCCAAAATCTTCTTTGGTTGTTTTTGTGATTAGAAAGGTATAATTCCACATTAAGACATATTTCTTTAAAAATAGAATTTAGTAATAGAACTTCTGTAGTATGTTACATTTACTGGACCTGATTCATCAAGCGGAGATTGGAAAGTGGACTTAAAGCCAGGAAACGAGGCTACATTCTTTTTTCTTTCCTTGCATGTGATTGAGTATTCTTTGCAAAGTGAATTTTCACCACGTCCAATAAAGTGGAACTATAGGCAAAACACTTTCATTTTGGATAGAGAAGGGCGGGTTATAACCCATGTAATGTTTATTTTTACCATCTTTGTCCCACTGGGGAGATTTGACCCTGTGATACTTTTCTGGGGACGATCCAAAATTTGGGATTTTCTTTTACTTTCCCTTCCAAATATAATGGTAAACAAGACAAACTGAGCGGGAGAATCTACTTAAAAAGTAAACCCTCCTCTGCAACTTGTACCTATAGGTAAGCCTTGCAACTTGTACCTATAGGTAAGCCTATGATAAGGCTTACCTAGAGGTACTGTAAATATCTCCTAAACATGTACCGTTTAGGAGATATTTACTTCGCATGCAGCCAGTGACATCACTGGCTCATGCGCTCTGAAGGAACAGCCGCTCGCGCCGTTCCTTCAGAGCCCCGTGCAGTGACCATGGGCTCCCGCGCGCGTTCGCGGGAGTGACGTCACTGCGGCTCCAGCCAATCAGATGGCCGGATGCCGCAAACCCGGAAGAAGGGCTACCAAACATGTCACCCCTGAGACAGGTGAGCGGTCGGCACTGCGAGGCTTCGTTCTGAGGTAAATATTTCATAATGAGCTTGCATGCGATGCATACTAGCTCATTATGTGTTTGTCTTTCAGGTGTTTGTTTTTAAAAAAAAAAATAAAAAATTTCTGAGGTTTACAACCGCTTTAAAAACGGAGACACAGACAACGGCAAAAACAGCAAAAACTAAACTTACACTTTAAAGTGTAATCATTTCTTGCTCTACAAGTGTCTCCTGCTATATACACTTTTGAAAACTCTCTAAATGGGAACAGTACGATATCCAGGGTGGTCACCCGGATACTAAAACCCACAATGGGTGTATCGACCAATAAAACAAGAACGTATAAACTGGACTGTGACAGTGAAGAAAGGATAGCAATGACAGCTTTCTGTCTTGATAAGTGAGAAAAAGGGAAATTTTATTGTTTTTGGCCCTCACAGAGTTTAAAGAAAAATCTGCCAGATATACATTACCTAATAAAACCTACTGGCAGTAGTTTATTTTTTTTAGCATATCAACTTAGAAATGTGGATGTGTCATTGCAGACCCTTTGAAAATGCCAGCTGCCTGGCTGCCTCTAGCTTTAATACTTTCTGAGTCACTGACCTGGAACAAGCACGCAGATCATAAAATCTGAGTGATGTCAGAATTCCCCACTGCCATACTTGTTTTGTGTCTTCGGAATACTGAAGTCACTGGATCAAATGGACAACTAGGAAACAGTTGTTTGCAGCAGGGCAACAACATTATTCTCCATGTTTTTGCTGTCATTCTAGTATTTCTTTTTATTTTAAAACCAGAAAGTTTTCTTTGGCAGAAAAGGCGCATTACCTGTGACCCCATCATTCCTTTTTGCACAGTTAATATGATAGTACATGAAGAGTTCCACTAAATCAATGCCAGGAGGCTGACAGTGGCTTTGCTATCAAACACAGCTGCTGATGTTAAGCACACAGACTGGGCACGCATGCTGAAGACACCTCCTGAATTATTAATGAAAGCACGCGCCACTCTGCAGCACAAGACTAAGGGGGGGGGGGGGGGGATCAATCGTCTACCCATTACACCTTCTACCCTCCTTATCAGAAAAACAGGTCAGGCTCTGGCCAGTGGTGACTTCGGCAAAAGTTGCTTAAGTGTTTTCAGACAGTCCTTTTTCTGTCACGAACATGTTTAGTTATATACTGTATGCCCCCATTTCTTCTGACAGGTGTTGCTGTTCCTTTTGCTTTTAGCATTACATGTCTATGGGTTAAGTAATACATTGTAATCATTAGAGAGCGGCAATCAAGCATATGTAGACAAGTCTTATATAGATGGTTACCAGAGTTGGTAATAGTCAGAATCTGTTGGGTTTTTTTGCAGTCTGTGTCCTAACTGGGGACATTTCCCCTCACTTAATGTCCTGCTGACACCAGGACAAGAAATGAAGGGCCAGAGATACACAGTAATACAAAAAAAAAAAAAAAAAAAAAAACTATAGGAAAGACCATAAGAGCCGGTTCACACTGAGGCGATCCGACTTCTGGGGGGGGGGGGGGACCTGTGAAGTCGCGTGCACCGCGACTTCGGCGCGACTTGCAGGGACTTCACATCATGGAAGTCTATGCAAGTCGCTCCCAGGTCGCCCCAAAGTAGTACAGGACCCTTTTTCCAAGTCGGAGCGACTTGTGTCGCTCCTATTAGAACGGTCCTGTGCTAATCAATGGACCGCGACATACCGCGACTTGTCAGGCTGACAAGTCGCCCTAGTGTGAATGGGCTCTAAAAGAAGGTACCTAGGAGATCCAAGTAATGTAACCAAAAATAATGTATAAAACTGAAAAATATATAAGACATCAAAACATGATATATATGGAAGACAACCTCCACTGAACAGTGTATAAAAACATAAAAAGTATTGTCACATGTAACGAGGTCCGGACTCGTTAAGGTAGAAAAAACAAAAATGTAAACATCAGTTGCCGTGTGGCAGTGCTCAGTATCTACTACCACCATGAATTGCGCGGTGGATGCAGATATCATCAATGAGTAAGACCAAGTCGGCACAGACGTCTGTGGAGATCTCACTTTTACCACACCTAAACAGATTACTGTGTGGTATCTACTTGCTTTGTTATCTTTTAGGGGTCATGTTATTTTGTAAACAATTGCTTAGGTCATACATGTTCAACTTTTGTTGTACAATTTTCTGCTAGATCTACCACAAACCACATAATGTGAGGTCAAAGCTAAACAACAATCACTTGTATCTAATTAGGCAGGCCTTCGTACTACAAACTTGAAGGTAAATTTCAAGAAAATTGGACAGAAAATTGTATTGTGTATGGCCAGCCTTAGGTCTCATACACATGTACTGTGCCAATTTGGTCTTACTCAGTGATACTATCTGCATCCACCATGCAATTCATGGTGGTAGTAGATACTGAGCACTTCCACACGGCAACTGATGTTTACATTTTTGTTTTTTCTACCTTAACGAGTCCGGACCTCGTTACATGTGACAATACTTTTTATGGTTTTATACACGGTGTTCAGTGGAGGTCCACTGACCCCAATGGTGGATTACCATTTCTCCCACTGAAACCAATGATCGGGTACTATTCCTTCCACTGACACCAACAATGGGGCACAATTCCTCCCACTGGCACCAATGATGGGGCACAATACCTCCTCCTACTGATCTCCAATTCTGAGACTTTGTCTCGTTTCACTGACCACAGTCAGACCCCTGTAAGGTGTGAAGGATGTTAATCTGGCCCTTTGCTTATAAAGTTTGGAGCTTCAGATGTAGAGAGTGAAATTACACTTTAATTTACTAAACTATTAGAAAAATTATCCTATCCTTCACATCTTGTCTACATTTTTAGCAGATTTTACTCTATTCATCTTCTGACCTCCAGCTGTAGAATATGATCCTTGTAATCTTATCAGCCGCTATTGACAACACACTCCACCAGTTTTTAAACCTGCTCTATCCAGCAAAGGCAACTATATCTCATTGCTTTAATATCATTAAAAGTATTCACAAGAATACTTATCCACCGTATGTCCTACTTCACCTTCACCAAGTATAACTATTCCTTGCTGTCATCTAAAGACTTTGTTAAAAAGAACATGAAGACTTTGTATATCAAAGGACAAGTGGATTTTGGATGGAATCGCTAGTCCTAGAAACCTGAAATACAAGTTGATCCAGTTCTAATAAGAATTTTACAACCATCTCAAAGTATATATCTAACATCCTCAAACTTTGACAATACTTGACATATCTGACAGGTATTTGTTACAGAGCTGACAAAAAGGTATAATTTTTATCTGCCATTACACAAAAAGGCTGTCTGTAGTATTATTCAATATTTAAAAATAGAAATTCCCTCATGTCGACAAACAATGAAAGCCTTCAACAAAGAATAAAACAAAAAAAAAAGAAAAGAAAAGAAAAAGAGAAAAAAGGCAGCCCTAAAACTGGCCATACACGGATCGAAATTCCGCTAGATCTGCAGGGACTGGCTGAATTTCATTCGATCTATGGGCAGAGAGGTTGTACAGAAGTCGATCTACCGACTTTCTGTACATCCGCCCCCGTTGGATTTTTTTCTGCTCGATCAGTGCTACAGGCTATATACTGCAATGCTGATGAGTGTATTCTGTTGGCGGGGGAAGTTGCCCCACTGTCAGAAAACAATAGCTCGGGGAGGAGGATTCAGATATTTTTTCTTTCACTGACTAATTTAAGGGCTGCCTACAAGTTGTATGCAAGTATGAAGTGCAATATAGAAAACCATAGTGCATTAAAAAAAATAAATAAATAAAATAATTCTCTTCTCGGGGACCAGATATGTAGCTGAACTACATAGCTGTAGATCTGCAAAAAAAGAATGAATTTAAAGACACCAAAATGTAAAATTATTTTTCTGATATTTTAAGAACATACACACAGAAGAAATCCTAGAGCTGATACACTATCAAAGAAAACTGTACAGTGCTGTCCGTGGTACTGTAAGACCATAGTGCATAGAAAATACTCTCTATTCGGGATCGGATATGTAGCTGTAGATGTCTAAATGCCAATATCTAATTTAAAGAAACCATAATGTAAGTTAGAAATCCTAGGGCTGATCCACTATCAAAAGGAAGCCATACAGTGCTGTCCATGGTACTGTAGAAGTATAAAAGTTATCTTTTACCTGTGTGTGAGCGGAGATGGCGTTTGAGTGCAGTATGGCTGGGAAAAGTTCTGTTGCACTCACTGCAGATGTAGCTTCTCACTCCTGCATGGACCTCCATGTGCTGCTGGAGTGCGGTCTGAGTCTGAAAACGTTTCCCGCAGAGGAGACAGAACACAGCCATATCAGAGCCTGAAATAAATAGAATATAAATTAATTTTCTAACCTTCCACAGCATGGATGTAACACAAAAAAATATGTCTTGTACAACTACTGTAACTACAAACCAAATGCTTTTACATTTATACCATGATCCAGGTATACACACAATGGTCTTGTACAGCAAATAGCTCTTCATTGAAAGTGTGCAATTTCCCTAAGCAACAGTTGAATGTGAAATAGATACTCCTAGAAACATCTGAGGAAACTGGAGTGCCAGAGCTACAACTTCTACCTTCTCAAAGGTTGAAGAATTTGCAAGGTTTAAATGAAGTGCCACAGGCTCAATTTATAAACTGGGTGATGCAATTTGAGGCAAAAAAGAAAATGGTGTACCAAAGTGACATTTCCCTGGTAAGTGGAGGAATAGCTCATGGTTCCCCTTTCAGAGTAGTACAGTGGATATGGCACATCGCAACACACTTGAGGAGCACCAGGATATTGTACCATCTATGGGTGACAAATTACAATACCTTCAGCGTTGATAGGGTCACTTTAAAAAATAAATGAAGAAAAAAGCTTCAGTAAATGAGTCTTCACAAGCTTAAGTCATTCAGAGCCTCTCTCGACAGACATCATAAAAATGTGTAAACAGTTAAATGTTTAGCCACTATGCACTTCTGTGCCTGCTCCTCTAATGGATGGGCTAGTACTGCAGTGTATCAACACTTGGAATAGTGCGTTAAAGGAGGGAGCTCTACAAAAGGTGGATACGATTGGCACAGTTTGGTAGATTATTTGGCAATGCTTCCAGGTAATTTGGAGGACGGAAGGTGCTCCAGGGGGCTGCTAGACCATATAAAGGCAACACAACTTTTGGAGGCAACTCTTCGCAGCAATGTAAATGGAAGTATTTTTGCTATGGAAGTTCTAAGTGCTGCTGGGGAGCTTGACAAGGGTGTGCTCTCTGGTTGCATACTGGGGAGTAACCCTCTACATGTCATTTAGGCAGCTGTGTTTAAGGTATCCCCAGTCTGAAAGGGCATGGTAGGAAGGATTGTGGCGATATGTCCTACAGGTCCTGAAGTGGATGGCTTACTTTAGTCAAGATTGGACTGGTATAAGGTAGAAGAGTATCCATGAGGGTCATAGATGGCAGAATTGTCCTAAAAATGTGCCCAGGGTTACGGTCCTGAGGAGGATATGTTGAGGGTAAGAGAAGCTGGTCATTGTGAGGTTTGTGTTCCAATCCCTGGGTCGGAACAGAGTGGAAATGTGAGACATGCGGAAAAAAGCTTAACCCACTCCGTCAGAGTCAGCACCAGGGGATAAGGAGGGGCTTTCATCACCAAAATCGCTGCCCAGGGGGCTCCACTGTCATGGTCACCGCCATTTTCAATGGCAACCCAATGCAAGATGGCCACCAGACTACACAAAGATGGCCACCGTGCTTTGAGCACACGGGCTACAAGAAAATGGCAGCCCCAGGAGGGATTCCCTAGGCCTTAAGGACAGGCTCAGGCAGGCTGCTGCAGTGTATGTCCTTTTGTAAAAAAGATGCCCGTTTTGACCTGATTTTACAGCGCAGATCAGCGGTCACGTGACTCCGAGGCTCCCTCTCCTGATCTGACCGCTAGAGCGGGAGGGGCCGATATTCCCCTGCTGACATCAGTCAGGAGGAGGAAGCAGAGACGCCAGCCGGGAAAGTGGAGAGCCTCGAGGAGTCACATCACCGCCAACCTGCGCTGTGAAATCAGGTAGAAATGGGCATTTTTTACAAAAGGACATACACTGCAATATAGGAGGCTTTATAGCAGAGGAGATTGTGTGTGAGGTCTAAAAGGTGTTTCAGCAGCAAGAAGGGGGGGGGGGCAGGATTGTAAGAGCTGACAGGCTTGGGGGGGGGGGGACAGAGGAGAGCAGAAAGCAGGGCTGTGGATGACGGAGGCACGTATACCGACTATGGTATCAGGGCTCAGCAGCCATGATACACCGTGGTTAGTGTTGGGGGGGGTAGAAGCAGAAACTGGCAGGATCAGCCAATTTTTTTAGGTGTTACAGGGGACCAAATGACACAGCACAAGCACTGTGCTCTAGAACATGCTTTAACGAAGCAGGATCCATTTTTTCTTTTTGGGTAACAAACGCTTTAAGTTAAATACAGTGTTCGAGTCAAATGGGTTCCAGGGAAGCTCTTCATTTAGTGGTAAACATCACTATATATATATATATATATATATATATATACACACACATACATATATATATATATATATATATATATACACACATACATACACACATATATACATACATACACACACACACAGTAACGCTGAGGCCAATGTCCTCCAACATTTGAAGGCCTGGAGACAACTCTGAAAGTTGCATCACCTGGCCTTGATTTTCTTTTAAGGGCTCTTTCACACAGGCGGACCGTTCAGATCCGCATGTCCGTTTTTTGGCGGATCTGAACGGTCCCCCCATGCATCCCTATGGGGGAACGGATGTCCGCAGAGACATGTCCGCTGAACTCCGATCCAATAAATCTGGACGGATGGAAACCCTATTTCCCCCATAGAGATGCATGGAGAACTGACTGCTGTGTCTCCGCACACAGCGCGGAGACAGCTGTCATCCTCCTGCTCAGCGGGGGATCGATCCCGCGCTGAGAAAAACGGACTCCGTCCGACAGACGGAGTGTGTGAAAGGGGCCTAATACATACTTAAAAAGGGAAAGGAATAGTGCTTGTACACATTCCTTGTGGTCATGGTCACTGCTCTATGCACACTACAAGTCCCACAGTCCCTAGTTCATTTTGGGAGAATACAGTGGGACCACGGAGAAAGAATTTAGCCACCTTCCAACAGGAAATAGAATTACAAAAAAAAAAAAATTGGAAAAGGCTGAGAGCAATAGGAGTGAAGAATATATGTATATACTGGATTTTTTTTTTTGTAAACCACACTTTAGTGTCACTTATATGCACAACAATATAAATACAACTGAAGACTACAAATATACAAATGCAAAAACCTTACTTTAACTTAAGCTACATTTTACGGAAAGTTATCTGCGTCTTCAGAAAACTGCACTGCCAACATGTCTTTATTCCATTTGTGTCTATATTTTGGTTAGCACCACACACGAATACAAAAACGCATTATGAAAACATTGATTTTTAAGCAGTGGCATTTGAAATTCAGATAAAAAGAAAGCCTCATTAAATGAAAATAAAAGCAGAACAATGAAAAAATGAGATAGTATAAGGAATTAAATTCCAGGCCTAGCTAAGCTGAAAAGTATTTATTATCAAAAGCACAATACACAGGACATTAAAATGAATTAAATAGCCAACCAAGGGCAACATAAACACTGCTTAGCAGCTTAACAGAGACTATTAGTAGTTTTAGAAATTTCCATAAATGAAAATCCAATTATTTGAAATTCATAAGGGATGGGAATGGGATAAAACTGGAGATGTGCAATGGCCCCAGTACATATAAAAGTCATTACAAAATGCAATCAATTTTGGTAAAATTATGTAACCGTGGGTAATTTGAGGTACCAGGGACTGAGGCTGGGTTCACACTTTGTTCAAACAGGGCTCACAGCAGGGGTCCGGTGCACCCCTGTTCTCCGTTTCAGGGACGAATCAGGCCCTAATTTTTGCCTGCATTCCGACCCAAGGACGCACAAGATCCCTGTGCAATCCGCTCTGCGGCCATCCAGAGATGTGTGAACCGGCTCCACTGAGAGCCGAGCACACTCGCCTGCCATGCGCATTGGAGGTGAGGAAACCCAACACCCAATTCGCACAAGTGTGACCCCAGCCTAAAGCTGGAGTTGCATCTTTGTGGTGAAGTAATGTGGATTAAACTTTAAATGTTATGGCAAAACATGAACTGCGGTGAGTTTCTTGCCTTTGATTTTAAATGACACCCAAAACATACACCCCTTAAAAAACACTCCTCACAAATTAAATAAAAAAAAAAAAAGTTTTCAAAATGCTTACTTTCAGCATTTTCCGTTTTATAAACTAAATTTTATTGACGTACATTGTTCTGCTGACCTTCCTAAGAAATTGACACACGAAAAAGTGTCAATTCCATAAGACAGCCTCCCTCCCTCTTTGCACATCACAGCCTTCTCCTCTTCCGGTATTGCCTAACTGTTGTCTGTGCTACTTCATCCCTTCGTTCACCTACCTAAATTTCTATGCATCTGCCAGGGGGAAGAGTGAAGGGGAATACGATCTAATATCAGTTGAGTGAATCTGCTGGAGCTGCTGAGGTCATATCCAAAATGGCAGCAGGCTTAGGGCTTTTGGTTGTCTACGAAAGGGAGGCTTGTTTTTTTTAAACTGGCAAACATACCCAAATGAACCTATAACCCTTTTGGAAATTTGACTTTGGAAAAAAAAAAAATGGTCTAGTGTCCAGGTGCATTTTAGTGTGCCATAAAGCACAGATATGGTAAAAAATAAAGTGCAAGTGTGATTAAGTGGAATTAAACTCCACTTTTGAAGTTGTACCTACAGGTAAGCCTATAAAAAGATGTAGGTGTAGGTACAGTGACTATGTCCTAAACTTGCATGGTTTAGGAGATATTCACATGACATGCAGCCGGTGAAGTCAACGGCGCTTGTGCGCTAAAGGGACAGCATACCACGCCTGGAGCCAACTCCTATACGAATGTGCAAGAGTGACATTCATACAGATGGAGCCCGCAAACTTAGAAGTAAGACCGGGTAAAGAATGCCGCACTGGGGAGCCATGATAGCGCTGCGCTGGAAGGCTTTGTGTTCAGGCAAGTCAGTCATTATACACTAGTATGCACCACATACTGGCACATTATGACAAACACCTGCAAGAGTGCCCCATTTTTTATTTTTCTGGCGATTAACTACAGCTTTAAAAAGTTCCACTGTGATACATTGGCAGCCCATTCAGAACAACTATGTAACATAATGCATAGGTCTGTATCCGATAAGCAATGTCCTTTCCTAATGTGTATTTTAGAATGGTTTTGCCAGGGATCCAGTTCTAGTATTAAAACCTTCTGACAGATAGGTATGACATTGGTATGGGAGAACATACTAGTGAGAAAAAAATGTATTCTGCCCCAAAAAAAAAAAAAAAAAAAAAATGCATATTCCGAGTTATCCAGTGAAAGAAAAAAATGATGTTTTAGAACTTGTGCACACATCTTTTGTTTTGTAGTAAATAGAGAGATTTTTAGATTAGCCATTGTAAGGGAACAGTGAGTGGACAAAATATCAGCCATTCAGGGAGTGGTTTATTTTCAGTGACCAACTCCTAGACCGACACTGTAAAATCTGCAACAAAGTACTATTATTGCAAAACCCTGTTAGCCTAGGTGGTTCACACATGTGCAGGTCAGAAATTCTTGCAAAATCACACACGTTCCCAAACAGGCAAAATGCGATGCACTTTATCAGACATGAAGGGGGGCTAGCCATTAAGAATAGCACCCTCCTTCATTGGAATGGCACCCTCCTTCATTGGAATGGCACCCTCCTTCATTGGAATGGCACCCTCCTTCATTGGAAATCACTGTTTGCATGTTGGCCAAAAAACTTCAGTCCAGCATTAAACTTACATCAGGGGGGAAAAAAATACCTGTTGATGCAGACAGAAAATCAGAGCCATCTTGTGTGTCTAATTAGCCACCTTAGAAAACAATTCCTCCCCAATTTTTTGGAGATGAGGAGAGATGGAGGGATTGTGGTGTTTCACAAAAGACAACTTTGCCTGGCTGACACCATTTCTTGTGATTTCTGTCCAAAAAAGGCACAGTGGACAATTTATGAAATAAAACCTATATATTATTACCGCTTGTATCTCTTGACCCTCCCTCTTAGATTGTAAGCTCTAACGAGCAGGGCCCTCTGACTCCTATTGTATTAAAATGTATTGTATTTGTACTGTCTACCCTCAAGTTGTAAAGTGCTGTATAAGCGGTCAGTGCTATATAAATCCTATATAATAATAATGAAATGTGCATGCATTGTATAGATGTACTATGATTTTTTTTTTCTTTTTGCCTTGACGTAACCTTTAACTCTCTTCCAACCTTAAGCTGCCTTTTAGCCACTGGACAACAATGTTGACGCATTCCAGACATTGGTGCCACTCGGACCCTGCATGCACTATATAGTGCGCACTCCTCATAAAGAATGCTGTCAGTCTGTACAACGTCTAGCAGTGATTTAAACGCTTCCTGCAGATGGTGCAGAACTACCAACACAAGACAACATACTCTCAGTTATTGGAATGTATGGTGATTTGAATGCAGAAGACCGCAGGAACTTTGTACATTCACAAACATTTGTCTTGAAAATTAAAAAAATAAAAGATCTGTAGAAATAAAAATACAAGTGCAGTCATTAATTGCTTCATGCCAACCTTATTATTCTCCTTCCGAGACAGAAACTGAATCGTCCCTGTTATGCTAAAAGTATAAATGTACTATTTGATGCAATTATTTGCTGCTCCCAAATGACTGGAGATAAAAAAAATATGATCAGAAGAGGGTGTATGTTGACAATTAATGTTCGTCCTGGACTATTCACAAAGAAATTACTTAGAATTGCCGCTTTGTAGAATTAGCTATTCAGCGGGTGTCCCCCCCACCCCCCCACCCTTGAGCTCTTTTTAAGGAAAAAGAGAAAAAAAAAAATTTGCATTCAATAAATTAAAATAAACACACACACAGACACAAGGCTTATTCAGGGAACTGACGTCTTAATGGCTTTTTCTCTCTTTTAGAAGAAGATTACAAATTAAGCAGCAGTTAAAGACATTTTACAGAAGATGCAATAGGGAGGCCTGTTATTCATTTCCACGGTAACCAAAATAGTGTCTGTACAAGAGGCCTGTACTGTACTGGGTACAATAGGGCCACACGGCCACAAGGACAAGCACTGACAAGAGAGAAATGTAAACCATTCATTTAGCAGGAAATTAAAAAAAAAGTTCATTAAAACGTACAAAAGGCGAAGGAATAGCATCTTCTTGTTATGCAGGCTATGCCAACATCTAAAAGACAAATTCAAGCATATTTCATCTGCTCTAAATGGAAACAGCAGCTGCTAATTGTGAAATAAACCAGTAAAGTAGAAGGTTCGTCCAGTTTGCAGCACTTTAATCCTAATATAAAAACAACAGAGTACAGTGAGGCAAGCCGTAGCATCCAATCACAATCTGCGTCTCTGATTTGACCTTGATAAAAAAATAAAGTGTCCTTGGGTTGATTTACTAAAAGGTAAAAAGACTTTGCAAGGGAATTTGCTCTAGCACTTAGTAAACGAGGGGAAGCTTTGCTGACTTCCATCATCCAATCATGTGCAAGCAAAAACGCTGGCATGTGATGGGGATACTCTTTGCAAAGTGACGCTTCACCTAATATACTAAGCTTCTGAGCCATTGCAAAGTGCAGATTATTTGCAACCCCCTTGGCTAGGACGTGTTGCGCACCTTGCACTTTATAAAAGAAGCATGGCTAAGTCATTTAGTAGAAGGGCCAAAGTAAACCTATCAGTTTTAATTTGTTTACTTTTTTTTTCTTCACTTTGACCACCACTTACAAGCAAACTTACATTCCATCACATTAGAGCTGCATGATTAATTGTTAAAAAAAAAAAAATCACAATCTCGATACACCCCCACCCCATGATCTTAAAACGCCATTTCCTGGATTCATACAAAGCAGAGCTGTTCTCTGCTCACTCACAGCTGTCAAAAAAAAAAGAGCCTCCAGCAAATGTTTATCAACATTTTTAAGACCCTGTTCACACTGGGGTGACCCGACTTTGCCGGGCGACCTGTGAAGTCACGGTGCGCAGCTCGCACCGCGACCTCGGAGCAGCCTGCACGGACTTCATATCATTGAAGTCAATGCAGGTCGCCCCAAAGAAGCTCCGGACCCTTTTTCTAAGTCGGAGCGACTTGTGTCGCTCCTATTAGAACGGGTCCTGTGCTGCTCTATGGCAGGCGACCCACGGCGACTTGTCAGGTGACCAGGTCGCCTGACAGGTCGCCCCAGTGTGAACGGGGTCTAAGGCTGTGAGATAACTATAAACACAATGGGGTTTATTTACTAAAGGCAAATCCACTGTGCACTACAAGTGCAGTCGCTGTAGATCCGAGGGGACCATGCAAGTTAATAATAAACCATTTTAGCTTGCACATGATTGGATGATAGAAATCAGCAGAGCTTCCCCTCAGATCCCCTCAAGTGCATTTGCACAGTGGATCTGCCTTTGTAAAACAATGGGGTTTATTTACTAAAGGCAGATCCACTGTGCACTGCAAGTGCACTTGGAAGTGCATTACTGTAGATCTGAGGGGAAGGTCTGAAATGAGGGGGGGGGGGGGGAGGTCTGAAATGGGGGGGGAAGGTCTGAAATGAGGGGGGGGGGAAGGTCTGAAATGAGGGGGGGGGGAGGTCTGAAATGAGGGGGGGGGAAGGTCTGAAATGAGGGGGGGGGGAAGGTCTGAAATGAGGGGGGGGGAGGTCTTAAATGAGGGGGGGGGGGGTCTGAAATGAGGGGGGGGGGTCTGAAATGAGGGGGGGGGGGTCTGAAATGAGGGGGGGGGGGAAGGTCTGAAATGAGGGGGAAGGTCTACGGATTCCCATCATCCAATCATGTGCAAGCTAAAATGCTGTTTATTATTAACTTGCATGTTCCCCTCAGATCCACAGCGACTGCACTTCCAAGTGCACAGTGTAAATAAATAAACCCCACAGTTTAAGTAAATAAACCCCATTGTTTTAAAATATATAATTTCGTTCAGGAATGCACTTCTGTCAGGAGGGCAGTTTAACCTCTTAAAGACTTTTTTTTTTTTTTTTTTACACTTGTTGCTTACAAGTTAAAATCCGTATTTTTTGCTAGAAAATTACTTGGAAAACCCAAACATTATATATTTTTTTATTTTAGCAGAGACCCTAGAGAATAAAATGGTGATCATTGTGATATTATATGTCACACTGTATTTGCATAGCGGTCTTTCAAATGCAGTTTTTTGGGAAAAAATACACTTTAATGAATTTAAAAAAACAACCATAAAGTTGGCACAATTTTTTTTGTATACTGTAATGTGAACGATAATGTTACGCCGAGAATCGTGATCTTTATTCTAAGCAAAACAACTGTGTTTCTCATTTTATCCAGAAACCTGCAGTTCTACATCACATGCTACACTTTTAATACTGAAGTCTTTTTTGTTATATCTTTACTAAATGGTTGGTACATCTATTAGCAGGTTTTTCCCAATATATTTACATTATATGTGCAATTGCTACATGTACATTCCGTACAATTGTAAATCCTCCATTTCATTTTTGGAACTTACTTTTCCCATTTGCTATATATTCTCTATGATAAAACTCCAAAAAAATTACTGTACCACAAAGAACCTAAATCAGACAGGGGAGCACAGACATTTTGGTGCACTTTACTGGCCAACGTAATACAGCCTTAGGAACGGAACCCATTTGTTCAGTAGCTTCCCTAAGCAAACCTGTACTATTACAGACCACTTTAAAAGCAAAAGGCTTGCTTCCACCCTGGACCAGAGGTTATGTCATGATGTCCCTTACGGTCCTCCAAGGCTATAAAGGTGATCAAAGAGGATCTATTCTGGGACTAGCCAGTCGCACCATCAGATCTTTCCTCGGGATCACCAGTTTGAACAGTAAGCCCGTGGAACACTGGCAAGTGGCGGGGGGTGTTTCGTCCCCTCCTGCCACTTCTGAAAGTGGTCCAGCGGCTCTTGAGCCACTCAGAATGCTTTCATGAGAAAGCTAGCATTCGACTGAAAAAAAGAAATAAAATACCGGGGTTATGGCTGATAGCTTCAGCCATAACCCCAGTAAACCACTTTAAAGCTGCAATGTACATATACATATTGCAGTCTTGAAGTAGTCAAGCCACTGGATCAGCATGACAATTAGGCAACTACCATCTGCAGAAAGAAAGATCAGCAAAGATTCTTTAAAGAAAAAGTCAAGAACCAAACCGTGTTTTGGCACACTGAACTATTTACTGCGCTAACAAGGTTGTTGGATACACAATCTTATCTGCACATAATCTGTTACATAGCATGTACAATGCTGAGGACCAGCAGTGGGATGAGAACTTTCTGTTCCACTCCCAGAACAAAATAGAGTCAGGTTGGTCAGCCATTTACAGTAAGCTTTGAATTTCATCAATAGATGAGGTGGAGAGGTGGATTACATGACAACGTCATGATCTCTTACTCACCCATACAGAGGAAGCTTTGTATTCATTCATAGAATACAAAGCTTCCAGTTAATGACTGAGCGGTGCTCAGTCCCACTTTATATGGTCCCCGGAGTGGGACCGGAAGTGCTCATCCTGCTGCTGGATCACACCATTGTATACATGCAGCTGAGGCTACAGTTAATACATGTCCAGCAAGTGCACCTGTTCATGCCAAGCCCAGTCCACATGAACTACTGTATTTAAAAGGAAATTAACTGTGGAGTGAAGCTTTGCCATTTGTTAAGGGTCTGATGCATGTTGAAGGCACCAACAAAAACATGCCATGTTCAACTTCTTTCATAACCTGATGAGTTGAGTGTTCATTTCTTTTATATAGTGGGGATTGTAGCATTTAATTAGACATCTTCAGAGGTGCACAGACTGAAGAAGTCTGACAAAACGCGTTAAGACTTTGGTGGCAGGCTTATGCAAGTCTCCCTATTGTCAGAATACAAACACTCGGTTGGGAGGACTCCCCCCATCCACCTCAAAATGTGTGGATGGGAGTCAGTTTTTATCATTCAACCTGCTAGTGACTAAGTGTTTAGCACTTCAGCCTAGCAGCACTAGGGTCATCAGTTTGAATCTTAACGACAGCACTACCTGCCTGAAGTTTGCATGTTCTCCCTGTGTCTGCATGGGTTTCCTCTGGGTACTAGAGTTTCCACCACACTTCATGCTGGTAGGTTAATTGGCTCTGGTCTAAACTGGCCCTAGTATATGTACATCTGAATGGGAGTTAAGCTCCTTGAGGGCTGGGACTGATCTGAATGGACAATACATATGTGAAGCGCTGCATAAATTGGCAATGCTATACAAATACCTGTAATAAAATAATGTATGGACTGCTTAACTTTCCTAGTCAGCATGTTTGTTCCAGGCAAGTTTTCCAAATACTAGATTTAGAGACATCCAGGCAACATTTTTTTTGAGAAAGGACCAAAATGGAAATATCTACATACTCCTAAATACAGGCTTCCTTATCCCTGTGGGTGGCCTTTTCACTTACAGGCTTGCCATGTAATTTGACTTTACCTATAGATCCTTTCCTGGAGGATTAGGTGAAGAATTTGTATACAAAAGAATTCTGCAAAAAAACTGACTTTAAATTGAAACTCCATGTAAAACTTTCAGTTTTTGATTAGGTGGTGAAGGGTTTGAACCTCCATTAGGCTTCTTTGTGCTGTATCCCCAATGAGAAGATATTCCCTCATTCCCTATCCCAGTAATACACTATTAAGGTGCGACGCTAAGGGGCAGAAGTTCAGAAAAATGTAAAAAGGGACATAGCAAGCAGCAGAAACTTTGATAAAACTTCTAATCCTTCTGCACTACAAAAAGTGCAAATGGACATGCCTGACATGTCACTTATCTGCTATAGGTGGTCAACATACATTTAATTAACATCTATTTGAATGCAGTTCAGGTCAGTCAGTTATCTGACTAAGAGAATAACATATAGGCTAAATATGAAACTATTTACCTGTAAAAATCAATATGGAACTCTAAGGGGGTAAATATAAAAATGGATTTTCCTTAAAGCTACAGGAACGTGGGGAAGAAAACAGCATTTTTGCTTGCACATGATTGGAGGGAAGTCGGAGAGCTTCACCTTGTTTACTAAGCTGTAAGGATAATTCTCTGGCTAGGTAAACAGTCTATTTTCCCTTAGTAAATCAACTTCTCAGTATGACTGTCTGTTCATGCACTTGCCCCCTGCCCCATATGTAGAATGACCTACCACTTGCATTCATGATGGATTATCTGAAAAATGAAGGGTTTTGCATCTCAATTAGACTTTTAAAAAGACATCCAGACCAGTTGTGTGTAGTAGGCCTAAAATAGCCTCTGATCACAGCCTAAACATAGAGCTGCTCTCAAATAAAACTTAGGCTGGCAAGACCAAACGTTTTAATACATGAAGGAACCATATGGAATTCTGTATGCAAATACCAAAATGTTATTACCATTCTGAAATATTTTAGCATATCAGATAAAGGTTCAAACATCATAAAATAAGTCACATTAGATTGATTAAAACATTACAATGGACTAGAAACGGACCTATATCCACTTTTGTGGATGATAGATACTCGTGTGAATCTTGGATAGTTGATTCAGTCAATACAATGTGAAAGTATGCATTGTATAATCACTTCTACTGCTCTGCCCAATCTGGAAGTTTGGACAAATTTCTGAGACTTCAGATGAGTCAGATTTCACAGTGTAATTGGTAAACTCTGTTTAAAGACAGGAGTTGGTCTTTCATGTACATGGACAAACCAAAGTTTCCCTACAGACCTCCAATAACAGTCTACTGATATCAGGTTATGTTTCAGTGTCTACAAGGTCATTGTACAAAATCCCCGATTAGGCATCTTCTAGAAACAAACATCTGGGCATGTTAGATTACCTTGCCCAAATGCGATTGTTTTGCTTTGTGCTTGATCTGCACCTGGTTCCTCCTTCCTTCTTTATTGTCCTAAACAAGACTTCTTGTGCTACTATAAGGTTTGGGGCCGAGACAGGCTAAGAGGACTTGGTGAGACAGTTGGATGGGGCATGCATGTCTGACAATTCACCAATATCAGTGACTAGCTTGACAGTGAAAGCCTGTTAAAATTGTGCAGGACTGAAGTTCCTTATTTCAGAGGAAAAGCTTGGTTCTAAAGACTAAGAAATATTTGCCCAGACTGATAATAAAAATAGTAACATGAAAGACTCATACTGTATTGGCTATCAAAAGATACATCTATTCAATCCTATTAATATGATTTCAGCAATGTGCTACAAATCATAATGCTAAGCAAATTGAACAGTAGCTAAAAAAGTGACACATTGAGAGGTTAAATAAAAAGGCATCTTAAGGGTTATAAAGAAAAAAGTACTTTGATGTATTTGTGGGTCCAATTTCTTTTGCGATATAACCGAGACGTGCAAGCAGGCGAAGAGTGTGTGGCGTGAAGTCAGAACGGGTAATTAGTAAACATGGCGTTTCTCTGCTAGCTCATTGGCATGCGAGCCGGACGGAGGGAGGCTCGTTTAAAATGCAGCCTGACGGAGCTTTGAGGGCTGCAAACCATTTGTTAGCTCCTATTGAAGAGGCTTCGGGGCCAGTGGCAATTAAACTGGAATTAGTGTTTGGAATGAGATACAGCAGATTCATACAGAGGAAGGGAGAGAGGACGGGTGGAAATGTTAAGGGAGGCAGGCTGACTTCTGCAGAGTACCTTCTCTTTTCAAATCTTTTTTCGCTGCACAGCCTCCCTCCCTCCCTGACTGTGATCACTGGACAAGGAAAAAAATAAAAACCTGATGTACTCAAGACTGGCTAGCAATATACTGAAGAGCAACTATAACAACCTCTTCCAGCAAAGTTTACATAGAAAAGACCTGTCGCTATTGTAAAAATGGTGGTTCCAGGTTATGGTAAATTTTTGACCAACTTATACATACATTTCTGCTGCACAACCGCTTGTCCAGCTTTGACCAAAAAAGATAAACCAAGGTTTGTATAAGTTCCAGAGTTGTCAAAGAATCAGTCAATGGCCTACACCTCTGCAACTAGGTTGGAGAATTTGAAACCATTATTTAGAGAAAAGCAATGCTGTGCAACCTAGCTTCTATACAGTCTGAGGGTACTATTTAGCAAGCTGGACAGGACGGAAACGAGTCTTACCTAGCAAACGTGTGCCACATCGGGACAAGTCCTAGTCGCTAATGAGCGAATGACAGAGAGAGCAAGAAAAAAAACAAGAAAGCTTGGAATATGCAATCAAGAACGAGTGAAAGTGAACTTGTAAAATGAAAAGATGAAAAAGTAGAACATAAAATAAAACACAGAATAAAAAAAAAAACAAAAAAAAAAACACCACAACAAACAAAGCGAGAGCCTATAACGTGAGCAAAAAAGAACAAAGTGTGAGACATTAAGATATCACCAGAAATGCTCAAGAGTGAAAATCAAAAAGGGATGAGGCAGATAAAAGACAGAAAAAAAAAAGCTTAAAACCAGGAGAATGGCTGAAAACGTAGAAGGGTTCACTCAGGGAAAATAAGGAATCATAAGCATTCTGCAGCATTTTGGTCCCCTGAAGGTAGCATGGTGCTGTGTGACTTTATAGAGCTTAACTGAAGCCCAGTACCCATGGAATCACATCTCATGTTGCTCTGTGCTTGTGTTCATCACCACATGAACTAAGCGTTAGATGGCAAATAAAGGAAAGAGAAACAATGGTGACAACTAAAGCATGGCTATGAAATGAATAGTAATTTTAAGTACATGAAACAGATTTAGCAGATTTTAAACAAACAGTCTTAAAGGATGGCACAAACATGAGCCAGACCTTTTCAAAACACAAAATGAACCCAGTCACTGCTGACTTCTGGTGCTCTTACCTTTATCCTTCATTACTCTGCGAATCACTAACCTGAAACAAGCACTGTGCATTTTTTGTATTGCCCCCACCTGTTGTGTATTTCTTATTGGAGTCATTGACTTATCAAGTAGTAAAGATAAGACGAGGATGACAATTACAAGGCCTGCATCTTCAGGGGAAAAAAGAAAAAAAAAAAAGTGCCAATAATAGCAACTCTAGCAAAATCTCTGCCCAGCCAGATTCCTTAAATTTCTGGCTTAAAATTCCATAGTTCGCAGCCTAAATCTATACTTTCGTCATTCAACAATAATTACCATTGAATTATAATGATAATATTAAGTATTAGCTATCTAGCAAGCTTAAGTCCACAATATGTTAAAGTGGAGCCATACTTTACCTAAAGCTAAGCGGTCTTACAGGGATGGAAATACTGGTAGTAATAAAAGGTCTCACAGGGCTGACCATGTGTGAAGGCTTAGGTGTCTCTTTTGAAGCAGGTAATCAACCAGAGATTTGATCTCCTCTAAAGCAGAAGTTACACAACGACTAGGCCTTAAGACATGTGGTCAACACTGAATAAAAATAGCATTTGCACCTGGAAAGATCAGTATTTTAGTCGGTATCACTTTATCATTTCAGAAAGGCTGTTTTCATAGCCCTAGTATTGTTTCACTTTAGCCTATGTAAAAAAAAAAAAATCTGCAGTCGACTGCAGTTGACAAAAATGCTTTCAAAACATGGGTTTGTTCAATTTTAGGGAATTTAGCTTAGGGAATGACCAGCTAAATGAACCATATGAAGTTCCCCTTAAAAAGGTGGCCACAGCTAGAAATTATATGTAAGCCTGCTGGTCTGTTGACCGGTTTTACTCCTACAATACAGGCAGTGAGCACAGTACTCACCTCCTTGTCCACCTTAAGCACAAATTGAAGTGTATATCTTCATACATGTGAAAAAAAATCAACTCAGAAGATTACAGGTTACTTGAGTATCTTGCACCAGACATGCAATCCAAAATCCCATCCCAATGGAGGTGTTTTCCAGCCATTGGCATCAAGGATGGTTGGCCACACACAAAAGCTGGGAAAAGAAACAGCTTCATGTAATTGTACCAGGTTAGATCAATGGCTGAAAAGCCAAGGGCTACAGAAGGGTCATTTGATTTATTTAGGAGACTTTGGTTGCTTCCCCATTTTTCATGTTTCTGTGCCAATCCATGGTAGAGAAGGGCTTCAGTAAAAGATGTGTATATTGGTGGATGGGGTTAACAATTGGATTATTTGTCAAAATGACAAATTGACAATGTATGGCTAACTTGACAAAATGATTGTACACTTTCATTTATGCAATTGGTGGGCCAGGTAAATCTCATAATTCAGCAAAGGTTGCTAGGCAAATGATATCCATATATCCAAATGTTAGCCTAATGCATTTTTTTTTCTTTTTTTAATAGCCTCACATATCAATAGGTTTACCCATGTAGTTTGACTACTATAGTCATGTAAAAAGGAAAAAAAAAGTGTTTAAAAGTGCTAAAGTAGACCGCAAGGACTTTGAAAAGGACATTATATATTAGCACTCTCTTTCTAGTATTTACAGTACATCTACATAAACAATATCACTTTATTTTAGACATGCCATATAATTTGGTCATTGGGATACCATTTGTATTTTACTCATTATGGTTTTGGTATATACATATGCATTTTAGAATAACGTAATAAAGATTGGTGGTTGTGGTGATAAATAGATTTCATAGGTAGCATTATCAAAGAGGAAATGAGCAATCCTTCTAAACCTTAAAAAAAAATGAGGTAAGATATTTCTCAAGCTGTAGATCGGTGCTAGACTGGATTTAATTTATTCCAGAGGCCATCTGGCCAGCGTGAGCACAAAGACCTGTCCCTTGTGAATGAGAGGCCATATTTGTCACACCCCCTTCACTCTGACCCCTCTGTCCCTAGTCTTTTCAAGCAGGGACAAGCCAAGGTTCATTCTTTTTCCCCTGGCCATTGTCTGCATTCCCAATAGGTCCCAAAGAGAGGGGCCGCCGCTAACAAACATGCTAGGGACGTCCCCATGGATGGCTGAATGAAGCCAGCAACAGAAAGACGTTAAAGCCTTTGACACTAGAGGAGCTGCCATCCTACTGTAACACACATATTAACCCTTTCCCCTCATCTAAGGGGTTAATGGGGCAAAGCATTTATAGAAAAGTGGCATGTCTAATAGGAACAAAGAAAAGGATTATCAAGCGTCCATTCTATTACCCATCCAACTGTGGAGCGGTGTTGTGAAAGGCACCCAACATATATTGAAAAAAGCCAAGATCACCACTATTTATGAAAAAGTATTGATCAGAATTGCGCAAGAACGTGAATAGTATCCCAACTGACTTTTTATCCTATTACGAAGAGCAAAAATAGTGTCAAACCACTTGCTACTTCACTGCCTATAGCTAAAACAAACTACATAGGAGAAAATTGTTAAAACGTTAAATTGAACTATACCCCTAGGGAGAATGCCCCTGGACAACTATCATCCTTTCCCCAGAAACCCAAAAACTTTCATATACTGGGACAATGGGCCTCCTCTGTTCCATGCTCTAATTATGTGCTCAATATCAAAGGGCATGCCCCTAGGCCCAATGATTTACATGTGGAAGACCTGCTTAGACCTATAGAAATGCCAGCAGATTGTTGGTTTATGCACTGGATCCTTGCACACAGTACAGATGTACTTTAAATATCTGATAAGCTCTGAAGATGAAGCAACAATACGCAGTACTAGTATTTACTTAAAGTTTATCTACTTGAAACTAGACCTACCATACAAAGTTTACATATAGTCCTAAAAGTGACTCCCTAGTCCCAAACCAGCCTACTGTCTAATCACCAAACATTAAAGTCACACACAATGCAGGCTCATTTTAATATAAATCCAACTGACTGGGCTGTTGGGAGTATTCTAGTGTCCCTAAAGAAATCCCACATCAAAGCAAAAAAAAAAAAAAAAACATACATTCTGCATGCAAACCGCATTCTTACAAAGAATTAAATACAGGAACCCAACTTTGCAAGAATGCCAACTACTAAGTCTATATTAATATGTTGCACTGACCTCATATACCCACCCACCCTTGGTATTTATCAACTCATGGAGGCCTGGAGCACTTCTCAAATACTATCCAACCTAGATAGAGGTAATTTAATGGAGGTCTATCGCACTGGTCAAATAGCCGCTCATTGAAGCCATTGGTCATAAAACGGATCTGTACACTGGTCTGATGCCTGGATGCCCTGAACATTGGGACTATATTGCCAATGTCTTTGGCATTGGTCACATTTTAGCCCACCATGAAACTGCAGAAAAAAAACACCTCATACCAAGTTAAACTCTTATCGGTTATTACTTTTAGCAGTTATTACTGTTAAATCCTATTAGCAAGCAAAAAAACTCCTCTTTTATGCAAGTACAGTACAGCAATACGAGCCAAGTACTGATGCCCCCAACCTGGTTGGCTCATCCACAATACCAGTCCATAATTTTGCAAGCTATCCCTCAAGTCACTTAACTACAAAGACGTCGTCATACCGTATGTTGAATTGGCATTTTGTAGGGAGGAAGATGTACAGGCTCATCATTGCTTATAAGCAGTAGAGATAACGGAAAGACATCTCCACAGTATAATTGCCTGCTGAGACAATTTTCTGTGCATACATGAACAGACTGTCTCACGTATGCACTGATGCACAGTTAATGCAACAATTAAAATCTTCCTAAGGGTAACTTACAGCTAAAACTTCAAGCAAAAGGCTAAATATGTACAAGTGAAATATTTACACTTCAGGTACCAGAAGATTTGTATTTCTGCCTGTTCAATACAGAGAATTATACAGCCTTACCAGCAGAACTAGGATGGTAAACTGACCCATTCCTAGTGTAGGTAACCAGTTTAACCTGGTCACTGCCTTGCCATTTTCCTGTGAACAAGGGAGAAGCACCAGTAGACTAAATATGTCCTCTAAATGGCTCCTGATCCTTCTTCATTTTCTGGTTCGGCTGTACAGAGGCTTACAAGAGGCCAATAACAGGTAAAATCTACATATTAAGGGTTCATGCACACAAAAATTGAGAGGTGCAAGAGAGCTCTAGCACACAACAGTTTTCTAGGTAAATGCGGATACAAGAAAGCATCAGCATTCATAGGAGTACAAGTGCTCGCAGCTACAGGCGGTCCCCGGGTTACAAACATCCGAATTACAAACGACTCCTACTTACAGAGAGGCAACAGGAAGTGGGAGGAAATCTACCCCTAGGAAGGGAAATTCACTCCTATAACAGTCATCATGGGAAAAAGGTGTCTCCACTGAAGCTTTATTACTAATCCTTGTTTCCACAACAAACCAAAATTTTCTAAATCCAGTTGTCATATGGACAGAAAGGGAGGTGATATCTTCAGAATAGGGGTACAGACAGCAAAACAAATGGTAAAGGGGTGTTAATCCTTCTCCATGCCATCTAAAAAAACTTAAATTATTCTTTTGGCTGGGGCTACACTTAAAAAATTTACCTGTTCCGACTTACAAATTAAACGTAACAAACCTACAGACCCCATTGTGTTTGTAACCCGGGAACTGTCTGTATTCACTTAAATGGCCGGCTGTACATGTCACCTGTGGCTCCTGGGCACCCATACGCCTCTTAATCATGTGTGCTTAGCAGTCCTTATATTAGTTCTCTTAAAATACATTTTCCGATTTTGTTAAAGTACACATACCTTTTTATCTACCTGGAGTTATGCTTTAAAAGAAGTACGGAGTTTTTTTTTTTTTTTTAGAATATTTACCTAGGTGAATGCAGCATCGATCCAATGCTGCATCTATCCCCGATGCCTTTAAGAGTGACCTAAGCAAATCAAACATCACAGATCACTTGGTTCTCAGAGCTCCCTGAGCAGAGCGCTTGTGACTGTCAGTCACCGCTCTCTGCTCTTTCCTCCTCTTGCTCACTGGAGAGCTCGGCTGTGGAGGGGGTGGGAGCAGCCGGCTCAGGCTTTCACTCGCTGAAGGGCTGAGCCGGGTGCCGGTCCAGGCATGTCGGTAGATCCCAACTTCAAATTCCTCAGCTCAGTGATATCAGCAGACAGCAGGCTTCTGCAAAAAATGGGTCACAGGAGGGCAGAATAAACTCTGATCCACTGGAGAAGAAGTACAGCCAAACAAGCTTTAAAACATATCAAATGCATATCAAAATCCAAGCAACAAAACCGCAACAGAAAATACAGTGCAGAATTGCACCCCCACCCCAAACACTATTCACCTCCCTAACACAAGGGGATAGGTTCTATAGTCAACAGAAAGCGCTGGGAACAAGGTTAATGGATAATAGATAAAATGTTATGGATAAAAATTTTATGGATAAAATCAGCTCACAACTCTGGCAAGATCAACAAGTATTTTACACTCATTAAATATAAAAAAAAAAGAAACACTTTCAATGGTATATTTAATAAGGGGGGGGGGGGGGGGAAAGAACCAAAAAAAGAAAAAAAAAAAAAAAAAGTTTGTGGTTTGTATTGGGTATTGAAATATGCAGTTTTAAAGTGTATGCAAATCCTACGTGCTTGCCAAGTCTGCCAAGGCTTAAATGGCCAAAATGAATCTACTAAACATTTATATCAACCCTCGATATTGATGAATGTGTTTGCTGCACTAGCCAAGCACTCTTCTGGGGAAAGAAATGCAAATAAGCATTTCAGCCAGATTGTGGAAATGGAGGGAAAACGGGATATCCCCTTCTGTTCCCTCTCGTCTCCCTTGTCTTCTGAGAAAAAAAAATAAGTGTGGGATAAAAAGAATGGGAGGGGAGGCTTTGTGTCTGCATAAAGATCAGACCCTCTATGTACAAAGAAGTGGGGCTTAGGTCAAAGCACAAGATGACCTTGTGACTGGACAAAGCATACTATCACTCCTAAAGCTAGTCCATAACTCAACGTGAAAAAGGTTGCCAATAAAAAAGAAAAAAAAAAAAAAAATAGGAGTCCACCAATATTTATATATCGCATGCTTGTGCATTGCTGTACATTGCTTTAGTTAAATAGCACAAACACAATAGCAGTGAACAGGTGGAAAAAAAATGAAAATCTGACAAGGTGGGGAGGGGGGTGTATGCAGCGAGACATTCCATCACTGCAATAAATTACAGTCAGGCAACAATACACGTCACTATGGCCATTATAGTGTTTGGGCAAAAAAAGGGTTAACCGAAGTTGAACTGAAAGGAGAACTGAATGAGGAATTTTTCAGCTATGACTACAGCTGCGCAACGCTTCCCATGGTAAAGGGGTTAATGAAATAGGCCACAATGGCACAGTATAGGGAAAAACTGCTTTGGCCTCATAACCATAATGCTTTTGTGGACAAGAGGTGAAAGGTCAAATCTGCATTACGCCTAATCCCCAACCAATGGTCTTCCATGGGAAAAATGTAGCTGGCTTTGTGGTGGGGGGATTAGAAAAGGGAAGTACAGAAAACTGAACTATTATATTTATAGAAACAACCCCATGCTGCCCTACTGTGGTACCTACATAGGATTTGTAGCAATTAAAGCGCTCTTAATGTATGCACAAAAAAATAAATATATATATATATATATATATATATATATATATATATATATATATATATATATATATATATATATATATATATATATATATATATATATATTTCATTTAAGTTTGGACAATGATGAACATATTTGTGCTTATATTTCTGCTCTGACAAAGAAGAGAGCACTAGCCAAAACTGGTGGCAATCAAAGCTTCTGCTGTGGCTGTTTGTAAACATACATGGGGGAAAATGGTTTTCCCATTCTGTTAAAGGCTTAGTTAAGAAAGTAGTTAAGTGGGAATAGTGCTGGACCTGCTAGGCTTTTGCTGTGGTTGTTTGTACCCATACATGGGGCCAATGGTTTTCCCATTCACTTAAAATAGTAGTCTCCAAACTGCAGCCCTTTGCTTGCCTTTATCCGGCCCTTGGGGCACTATTCCTCCCACTGACACCAACAAGGGGGCATCATCTTTTCCACTGACACCAACAGTGGGGCACTGCCACCCTCTCTGTGACACCAACAGTGGGGAACAACTACTTCCACTGACACCAACAAAGGGGCATTTTTCCTTCCACTGATGCTAGTTATGGGACACCATTCCTCCCACAGACACCAACAATAGGGCATAATTCCTCCCACGGATATAAACAATAAGGCACTATTCCTCCCACTAATACGAATGATGGACCACTATTCCTCCTCCTACTGAATAAAGGCACTATAATTTTTATTACTCCCATGTACGCTGGGGCATTTTCTACTTCCACTGGCCATTCTGGCCCCACTAAAGTCTGAAAGATCGTAAATTGGCCCTTTGTTTAGAAAGTTTGGAGACCCCTGCGTTAAAGGCTTAGGGGTAGTGGAGAAAGTGGGAAATAGTGCAGGACCTGCTAGGATAACTTTTAAAGCAATTTTAAAGTATTGAGGTTGATGAAAATAAAGTAGATTTAGGGCAGGCAGTGTCTGCACCCCAGAGGATCTCCAAGGTCTTGACTTGTAGCATAATGTAACAGACATTGAAATTGAAGCACTACATCATTGCTAATAGGTCCAACTACAGATACTAAAGATACAACTTTATTCCACTGAAAGTAAGTGGGACTAGCTTTCCTGTATTATTGTTGGGGGGGGTGGCGTTGGTATGTGTGGTTTATGTATGTTTAATATGCTTGTTTTTGTATACCCTTGTACTAGCAGTTTAGAATGATTTTTGGGCTTTGAGTAGCCCTACTGTACTCTGTCTATATGTTCCTATTGCTCCTTCCATGGAGTACTTTTGTATGTAGTTATCTCTTGTTTTCAGTAGGTTTGCATACTTTGCAGTGCATTTTAGACACCTAAAAAAAAAAAAAGTCTAAAAGAAACAAACCATAAAGTAAGCAATGCATTTCATCAAGGCTTAAAACGATGTAGATCGAGTAGAAGTGGATCTTTAATGTTATTTCTTACAGAGTGAGTGTAAGCACAGACCTGGTCAGCAGCTAGTTTCATTTTGCTGTCAAAACGGCTGCTGACAAGGACTGTGCTTGTACTCTTACTGAAAGAACATTGAAGGTCTAGTTCACTCTTAGTCTATCCACAATGTTTTGTAGCCCTGATAAAGGGGGCGTCCTTAGAATGAAGAAACTTTTGGCGACTTTTGTATTGTCTCGTTAACTTTTATTGGATTACAGTAGTATTTGAACCTTAGCGGTGTGGTGCTTAAACTTCCATTTCTGTTACATAACCCTAAGACTTTTGGGTACAATTCTAAAAAGAAAAATGCTGTTCATCCTATCAAAACCTTAATCATAAATTAAGTCTGAGTGAATGGGGTAAAATCAAAATGTTCTCACCAGGTTATAGTCTCTGCAGTTTGAATGTGTAAATGCAGGAAATACTGCATTAGGATCACTAGATGGCGCCAACTGTCATAGAAAATGGGCGCCATCTAGTGGCCATAATGCACTATTTTCTGTATTTGCGCTTCGGAATAGCAGAGAATATAATAAAATATTATACATTATAAAATATTATATAATTCGGTGTCAACATTACAAAGAGCAACCTATGATGTTTCAACTGTCACTTCCAAATTAAAAAAAATAAATATGAGTGGTTGACAGGTGACGGACCTTTCTTTATGCTTTTTTTTTTCCCCAAAAAATCAAACCACAGTATATGCCATAATAAGACAGCAAATACTTAAATATTTAATTTATTTATTTAATTTATTTTGCCTACCTTGGCATGTCTAACCAATGCCACATGTTCAACCAAAGGCTGCTATCGAACCTGCGTGCTTCTAAAATGAGATACTCTTATATCAAGGTCATGAGTAGGGGAATCTACAGACCGGAGATTCTGGCCTCTAAGCCTTAAAATTAATCTGCTGAATTTTAGAGAAAAAAAAAACAGGCAGACCTTTGTACACAAAGAAAAGCACAAAGGATTGTGTGAAGGCAACATTAAAATGAGATCATGACATAACTTCCCTAAATTAAAAAAGAAAAAAAAAAATAAAATAAATAAATAAAATCCCACTATACCAGTTTTAATTGAAAAAATTGTGTGAGCGGCCATTTAGCAAGTCACTACAGACATCCCACCCCTTTATTTCTCAGGGAAAAAAACAACCAAACACCAGTCGTGGTCCATCATTCGTGTGTCACAAAGTATTGATGTCTCCGTTTCACATGGGGATCAATGGTCGTTATTTCCATCACCATTCAGGCACTGAACAGGATGCAGGACAGACGCATGACTAAACACCAGCTCTATACAACTGTCATTCGTGCTCTTTAGGTTGCATAATGTTGGTCATTTTTCAGAAAACCCATGATCAATTCCAGCACCTCTGGCAGCCACCATTAAAAGTTAAAACATGTGCTTTTTTTTAATGTTTTAAAATGTTAAAAATTTAAACAAACATTTTCCCCCGGCCCCTACCACAGGGGCTTTCTAAAGGTTTTATTGTAGACTATGGGGAAAAACAGAACCACGACATGATGCAGCCTGTAACCTCTGCCAGGGCACACAGAAAAAACAGATTTTTGTCTTACCGTAAAATCCTTTTCTCTGACGTTCATTGACGGACACAGCTCCAGAATCTTGACCATTGGGTTATGCTGCCCCCTACGGGAGTAGGACACTAGGCAAGAAAAAGCTTTACCAAGCCTATGGGTCAGTCCCAGGGGGTATACTCCCACTTCCTGCTGTTGGCATTCAGTTTAGTTGCAAGCAGTTTCAGAAGACAAAAGCCCCAACTCAATAGAGGGGTGAATGCTGTGTCCGTTAATGAACATCAGAGAAAAGGATTTTATGGTAAGACAAAAATCCAATTTTCTCTTTCGTTCATTGATGGACACAGCTCCAGAATCTTCTTGACCAATGGGACGTCCCAAAGCAGTGTCAAACATGGGGTGGGAAAAAAATTCCCAAAAGACTAAACCTAGCCAACCAGGTAACATGAAGCTCAACCATGAACAACTGGAGCTCACCTGAAAAAAACACCCTCAAAGAGGACTAATCCTCTCAGACAGCAGACTGCAAAATGCTGCGGCCAAAAGCAGCATCCGCAGAAGCCAGCACATCTATTGTATAAAATTTTGTGAAAGTAAACAGACGACCAGGTGGCCGCCTTGCCAACCTGCACCACTGATGCCTGATGGCAGAAGGCCCAAAAGGCACTAAGCGCCTACGTAGAAAGAGCCTCAACAGGGAATGGAGGAACCAACCAAACCCTTGATTGAATAGGCCTGCCCGTCTTGTCCATCTGGAAATGGTCGTGGCAGATGTGACCAACCCTTCGCGAGGTCCATCCGGAAGGACAAATAGTAAAGCCTCGTACACATGCAACGATTATCGGCTGACCGATCGGCCGTCTTTTGTCCAGTGTTGTTGTGTTGGTTGAAATGTGCTCTAGACTGCACACGAATTTTCTCGGCCAACAACAACCAACTTCAGAAGTGATGTCCTGTGCTGGTTTACTTTCCGTGTGTTTTTTCTTCTTTGAGCATGCCCAGTCTTGCTCATCTGATTTTTGTCTGCCGAAATCTGTACTGACTGACGGAAAATCGGCCGTTCTGTTGACGGCCAACAAAAATTTTATAACATGCACACCAGATTTTGTTCGGCCGAAAAGTCGCACTCTGTTGTCGGAAGCATCATACTATCAAGCCGCAAATCGGCCGATCGGACGTTGCCCAAAAATTCACGGCCAACAATCGTTGCGTGTGTACGACGCTTAAGACTGATTTCCTAAATGACTCGGTTGCCGCAAGATACACCCTGAACAGCCGACCCGCATCCAGAGAGTGCAAGGCAATCTCCTTAAAATATTCAGGCTTAGAACAAAGGGAAGACAACACAATGTCTTTATTCAGATGGAAACCAGAAACAACCTTAGGAAGGAACGACTGACAAGGGTGAAGCTCCATTTATCTCTGACTAGGCAGAAAAAAAACAACCTATAGCAGGAAGTGGTAAACCCCCTTGGACTGCCCCATAGTAATGGTAAAGCTTTTTCCTGCCTAGTGTCCTACTCCTGTAGGGGGCAGCCTAACTTAATGGTCAATAAGATTCTGGAGCTGTGTCCATCAATGAACGAAAAAGAAACATTGTTTTCTAGGTTGCCCTGCTCATACTTGGTAGTAGTCCTCAAAAAAATGCAAAATCTCTGCAATTTTCTGTCCTCACCTGCAGTCCAGTTTCTCTGTGTGTCTATGCTGCACAGCTGAGCTTACATGCTGAGCATATATCTTACATGCCCGACATTGGACTCATTTGTTCCACTGCCGAGCATGAGATAACATCTATTTTGCCAAGCTGGATCTGTCTGCCCGTTACAAGTGACTCTAAGGTATTTATATTTTTTTTTTTTTTTGAGAAATTTTGCTAAACAGTCTGCCGATGTACTACAATGCTGATGGCAAGCTCTGTTCTTTTTTTCTTTTTATTTCTTGTTGAATTCATATTTTTTACAAGAGGACATTCATTATATCTCTCCTCTGGTATTTTCAACCATAGGTTTTGGGACTTGCAAAATCCCGTAGTGCAATTTTTCCAATCACAATTAATCTGTGTTGTTTCTCACTACCTAAGCAACAGACGATGGCCTTTTTTTTCCCCCCAAAACAATAATTCTTATTTTACAAGTTTTCTGATTTTTATTAATTTTTGGTTTTTGGGATTTTTTCCAAAAAAAGCAATTACTACCATTATTGCGTTTTCAGATAAATTGGGGATTCTTTTGTAATTATTTGGTTTTTGCTCAGCAGGACTGTCTTCTGGGGGTTCCAGCTATTCCTACCCCCTCTTTCCCTTTTGGGGAATTGGGGTTGCAAGCAGTTTTCCAGCCACCTGCGACACACAGAGAAGGTTTCTTTTGGGTCCAACATCGAGCACTTCTTTACGGCATCCCAGTTTTGCACCTTGCGGCAGTCTGACCTCTTGGTTTTAGCCTTTACAGGCGGGCAAGTTTTCTTCATTCTCTACAGTGAATATGTAAGTGCTTTGAAAATTTTGTTAAAATACTATATTGTATTCAATTTTGTCTAAGTGACACATGACTTACATACTAATTGTTTCTAGACCACTTCCTGCGGGCACCCCTGAAGAAGGAGTTCGGGGTTCCTCTCCGAAACGCGTCGGGTCAATTACCCGCGGTCTATTTGTGGTGCATTTCACTGCTGTATGTTATGTCTGTATAACTTGCCAGTATTTTAACATTTTTTTGTTTTGTATATATATTTTTTTCAATAAAATTTTCAAATAAATTGTGTATCTTGATATTACATAGTGCCTTAAAAGTCCCGCCCCAAGGGGAACTCCATTGTTCTTGCATCTTTATTTGGGATGTGGCACTCAAGGGACCACCCCACATGAATCAAAGTTTCTTTAACTCATACCAGGTAGCAAATACCACTCCCCGTTTTCGATTCATGTGGTGTCCTCCCTACTTCTGAATATATATCTGTTGATATTTCCTTAATTTTGACATTTTTGACTGTATAGAACAGTTTTTTTCATATATAAGTGTTTTTGGGATCAATTTGTACATTGCTTGATTACAACTTCCTCAATATTCTTCTTTTTCATACCTATAATTTTCAATTTTCTCTTTGGCACTGCGAGATCTCCTTGTAAGGGGTATATCAACATGTCCACCTACGTAGGGGACGAGTGGGAATCACTCATGGCAAAATACCTAAAAGAGTTTGGAGATAGGGAATATGCGGATGTAGACTTATCGGCCTTATTTTTTCAGTTATCTAAATCTCTGGAAAAAAAGTCTGCCTATTTTTGGCATGTCAAAACATTCCAAGATTATTTAAAAAATAAAATTAACCCAATTGGTCTTAGGATGCAGGTCTTTCCAATGTTGGAGGACCTCAGCGCAGACTTTAAGACCAAGTGGGAGAATACTCTCAGTGAGTGTTCAGCCAATCTTATGACACTCCTTATTGGAGAGTATACTATCCGCACCTCCCAATTAGACTTGGAAATTAAGAATCTATGTGAAAAAATTCAAAAATACAAGTCCCACAAACTTTTTCCAATTAAGGAAAAACAGTTGAAGGAACACTTGGAAGTATACAACCGCAATATCCTTATCAAAAAACAACAAAAATTCGGTCGTGACTCCATAGCCTTTGGTCAGAAAAAGGCTTACAAATGGAACACACCCAAACCTTCAATATCTCCTTTCACCCAAAGGGAACGACCATCCGCCCCCCCAATCCCCTCCAAGGGTGGACCTAAAAATACCCCCCAAGGTCCAAGTAAACATAGAACCACCAAACGTGCATTTCAAGAAGACAACAGTATAGGACATTTCACTAAAAAGCCTTACACCCAAGGCGATTCAAGCACTAATCTCCCTTTGTTTAAAGCAGCCTCACAGAGACCACACATGGACACCAACTTACCTCAAGAAACCACACAACCTAACACTGATATTAATCTTACTTCCAACACTGCACTTTCCTCACTAGCATCTACTATTAATTTACAGGACACTACTTTTTTAGAGTTAATTCATTCACAAGCACCGACCCTCACCCCAACTGCCCCGATCTAATTGTTACTGATTCACCCCTTTCACCAACCACACCTGTTGTCCAAGTCCCACATGTCGATCTATCTGTTGTTAACCTGTCAGATTACCATCCATCCAAAGAGGAAATTGAAATACTCTCCAAAGGTCTGAGTTTTTGTCCGAGCAGAAAGTTAGACAAGTTTGAGTTCATAAAGGACTTACATCTTTTTGCCCGAAAATTAAATTTTAAGATTTTGTTTGATAAAGAAAATTCATCTAAGACTGCACAGCCTAAACCAGACCCTGCATTGGAGACACTCATTTCTCTCTTGGAGGAAAATGACGATCTTATTGATCGCATTGACCTGCCTTCTCTGCTGGCAGGTTATGATCCGGTAAAAACGATACAACATAACACAGGCTCCCTTCTTAAAAAGAAGTCAGACAGGTTTCCTAATACCTCCAATCCCCACGTTGCCGCCTTCGTAAAAATAGTAACCAAAGAAATTGAAAAATTGAATACTAAAAAATTTTCCAACAAAAACATCACCTTCAATCAAAAGCAAGCTATTGAGAAATTAAAGGCGAATCCTACAATTACCATCAAACAGGCTGACAAAGGCGGCAACGTGGTGATTATGAATAATTCCCAGTATGCCGCCATGTGTTTAAGGATCCTTGGGAACCAGGAATGGTATAGGAGAATTCCATCGGATATAGTATTGAAATATCAGCTGGAATTCTATCAACTAGTTGACTCTGCATACTTAAATGCGATTATCTCCAAACATACATGGGACTTTATCCGTACACCATTTCCGATTACCCCCACCTTTTATGCCCTCCCCAAAATACATAAGGACGCCACTAATCCACCAGGGCGTCCTATTATTTCAGGTAGAGGGTCTTTAACGGATAATGCCAGTAGACTGGTCGATTCCTTTTTGAAACCATTCGTGATACAACTGCCATCTTACATACGGGACACCATCCATTTTCTACAAAAAATTGAACATATATGGGTGCCTCCTGACTGCTTATTGGTCACGATTGATGTGGAGGCACTTTATAGTTCCATTCCCCACGATCGAGGCCTCTCAGCAGTCAGACACACCATGATGCAAGATAACAACTTAGATGCTTATGGCGAATTTATACTGTCCAGTTTACAGTTTATTCTATTGCACAATGTTTTCACGTTTGACGGCTCCCACTACCTCCAGGTGCAGGGCGTAGCGATGGGCACTTGTTGTGCCCCATCCTACGCCAATTTGTACCTGGGGGAGTGGGAGCGAGCCATCCTCAGGGACGACGCGTTATCGATGTATACGGACCACATTAATTTGTGGGTCCGATACATCGATGACGTGTTTATGCTTTGGCATGGGTCACCTGAATCACTCAATGCTTTCATGGACAGATTAAACAAAAATGAGTTCAATTTGAAATTTACTATGAACTTTGACCCCTGCCATGTTACCTTTTTGGATGTAGAGGTGTCCAGGGGGGAGGATGGTGTTCTCCACAGTGGGCTTTTTCGAAAGCCCACTGCTGGCAACACCATCCTCCATGCCTCCAGCTTCCACCCCGAGACACTGGTGCGTTCCATTCCGTTTGGCGAATATCTTCGGGCCAGACGGAATTGCACGGACCTCACTGTTTTTCAAGGAGTTGCCAATGATCTGAGGAGTAGACTCCGAGCAAGAGGCTATTCCCCGACAACCCTCAAAAAGGCATATAGAAATGCCAAAGGAATAGACAGGAACACACTACTGGCCCCAAAAATCAAAAAACCGGATGATCACACCCTCAGATTAATCGTTAGGTACTCAGAGCAACATATGGAAATCAAAAAGATTATGACCAAACATTGGCATATGCTTGCATTTGACCCAATTGTAGGTAAACATGTCCCAGCATTTCCACAAATTACATATAGAAAAGTTCCAGCTCTTAAGGATCAATTGACACACAGCGAATTTGCTGCCCATGGAAATAGGGACCCCTGCAAAGCCAGGGGGACCTACATGTGTGGGGCATGCAAGTATTGCAAGTTCATGCACACTACCAAGAATCCCATTCTTCCGAATGGACAAATTTTCAGGCCCATGCACTTTGCCAACTGCCGCACCCACGGGGTGGTATATTTACTTCTCTGTGGGTGCGGTTGCTTTTATGTGGGCAAAACAAAACTGGATTTCACCAAACGTGCCTGCCGGCACATAAAAAGTATGAGAACCTGCGACCCTGAGCTTCCTCTCGGACGTCATACCAGTTTGGTACATGCAGGGAGGTTTCCCAGAATTAAGTTTCTGATCCTTGATAGAGTCCACCCCAGCTCGAGAGGGGGGGATTGGAACAAGACCCTCCTCCAGCTCGAGCTGAGGTGGATCTATCGCCTTAGAGCAACAGAGCCACCAGGACTTAATGAGATGATCTCATACAAACCCTTCCTCGAAGGCTTCACATCCGGTGGTATGGAAATCTAATGACTCTGGTTTTCTGGATGTGTCGCATTTCCCTTTTCTTTTTCTGCAATTCTTTTCTTCTTTTTTTTTTTTTTTCTCTTTTTTATTTTTATTGTTATCCAATGTTTCTAATTATTGACATGAAATTAGTATGAGGGTTGTTTAGATGCTTTGCAATTCTATTTCATGTAATGGTGAATATTGAGTGATTCTATAACATCTTGTAATTTAGCATATGCACGAATTAAATCTTTGTACACAGGTAGGTCAGCCTGACCGACTATGGTGCCGACTGTTTATTTTTGAAAAATATCCATTCCTAAAATTATACTCGGATAATGCATTGTTGACAACCATTTGCATTCAGTCTTTTGGTATTTATTGCTTTATTTTACTCTTTTATAGGACCCAAACCTTCTCTGATGTCTCGATGGATGGAAGCTGCATGATGGGGAGACACTTGTTTCCCATCCTTGCTCTGGAATAGCCCGGCACGGTAAGCGGACGCCACTAGATGGCGCCCGCAACAGCGGCAACAGCCCAATTCCATCTAGCTCTGTTTGAGCCATAGGCGCATGCCCAGTGGACTCCGCCTTGCGTCTCACGCAGGCGGAAGTCCTTCACCGTGTCGGTGGGACGCACAGGCCGGCCCAGCTTCCGCCGGATGTTTCCGGCAGGGGGCAGGCCCGGCGTATGTGACCCGGGGAACCCCATAGGCAACCAGCTGTTTGCAATTGTCTCTCGGCTGAGACAAGTCTCAGCTGATTGACAAGGCTCCTTATATATCTTACATGCCCGACATTGGACTCATTTGTTCCACTGCCGAGCATGAGATAACATCTATTTTGCCAAGCTGGATCTGTCTGCCCGTTACAAGTGACTCTAAGGTATTTATATTTTTTTTTTTTTTTGAGAAATTTTGCTAAACAGTCTGCCGATGTACTACAATGCTGATGGCAAGCTCTGTTCTTTTTTTCTTTTTATTTCTTGTTGAATTCATATTTTTTACAAGAGGACATTCATTATATCTCTCCTCTGGTATTTTCAACCATAGGTTTTGGGACTTGCAAAATCCCGTAGTGCAATTTTTCCAATCACAATTAATCTGTGTTGTTTCTCACTACCTAAGCAACAGACGATGGCCTTTTTTTTCCCCCCAAAACAATAATTCTTATTTTACAAGTTTTCTGATTTTTATTAATTTTTGGTTTTTGGGATTTTTTCCAAAAAAAGCAATTACTACCATTATTGCGTTTTCAGATAAATTGGGGATTCTTTTGTAATTATTTGGTTTTTGCTCAGCAGGACTGTCTTCTGGGGGTTCCAGCTATTCCTACCCCCTCTTTCCCTTTTGGGGAATTGGGGTTGCAAGCAGTTTTCCAGCCACCTGCGACACACAGAGAAGGTTTCTTTTGGGTCCAACATCGAGCACTTCTTTACGGCATCCCAGTTTTGCACCTTGCGGCAGTCTGACCTCTTGGTTTTAGCCTTTACAGGCGGGCAAGTTTTCTTCATTCTCTACAGTGAATATGTAAGTGCTTTGAAAATTTTGTTAAAATACTATATTGTATTTAATTTTGTCTAAGTGACACATGACTTACATACTAATTTTTTCTAGACCACTTCCTGCGGGCACCCCTGAAGAAGGAGTTCGGGGTTCCTCTCCGAAACGCGTCGGGTCAATTACCCGCGGTCTATTTGTGGTGCATTTCACTGCTGTATGTTATGTCTGTATAACTTGCCAGTATTTTAACATTTTTTTGTTTTGTATATATATTTTTTTCAATAAAATTTTCAAATAAATTGTGTATCTTGATATTACATAGTGCCTTAAAAGTCCCGCCCCAAGGGGAACTCCATTGTTCTTGTATCTTTATTTGGGATGTGGCACTCAAGGGACCACCCCACATGAATCAAAGTTTCTTTAACACAGCTGAGCTGTGGTGCATAGCAATGAATGAAATGTCATACTGGGGTTGACTTACTAAAGCTGGAGGGTGCAAAATCTGGTACAACTGTGCATGGTAGCCAATCAGCTTCTAACTTCAGCTTATTTAATTATGCTTTGACAAAAAACCTAGAAGCTGATTGGTTTCTTTGCAGAGCTACACCAGATTTTGCACTCTTTGGTTTTATTAAATCAACCCCACTGAGAGAATACTAAAGTCCATTTTTTTTTCAATTTATAGTTAAAAATAAGCCCCTCCCCTATATCCCCATTGGCTGTCTGACTTTGATTGACAGCAGCGGGAGACAATAGCGCAGCACTGCTGTCTCAGCCAATGAGTAGGGGAGTCCCAGACATCGGAGTCTCTCATGCAACATCGCTGGATCTAGATGGACCTCAGGTAAGTATTAGGGGGGCTGCTGCAAACAGAAGGCTTTTTATCTCAATACATAGAATGCATTAAGCTAAAAAAAAAAAAAAAAAACACAAACCTTCTGACTTTACAACCACGTTACAAAGTTAGTCAGTTTGAAAAAAAGACAAGTCCATCTAGCTCAACCAATAAAAACAAAAAACTGTATAAATACTAAAAATAAAAATTAAACCGTGCCCTGTGCTTTAAAAGTGAAGGCAACCGCTGACCAGAACTGATGCGGTAAACTGCGGCCTTTTACTGTCGACTAGCCCTAAACCATATGAATACAAAGCGGACAGTTGTAAGCCCCCCTTGTCAGTGTTAATGTTTGCTTGACAGCTTGGCCTGTTAAAAGAAGTAAAAGTAGAAGTAAAATAACAGATTTACTGGCAGGATCAACAGGTAATAAGACTGTTCTTGAGGGCTGATGGTAATGCTATTGACATTACCAAGGTCATAACACATACGGTACGTCTTTTTTCTCTGCCCATAGTTTCACTTTAAATGATAAACTGATCTGACAACTAAAGGCTTCCGCTTCTAAGAATTTATTCCAACTGCAACATTTAATATTCTACATTCCTCACCAAAGAAAAACATTAATTCAGTACATTGAACTGGACATGTGGCTAAGAGATTATACCACTTCACTAATATTTTAACATTTGCAATTATGCAGTAGCAAGGCCTGGTTATTTACATGCAGTAACATTAAGAATTATTCCTGTCCTCCACCCCATTACAGCATGGATTATTTCATTGTGGGATGCAGTGTTACAGTCCCCTAATCCTTTCTGATTTGAGACTTGGCATATGATACTCCTGGAAAGTTGTGTTAAACTGCATGGACTCCGTACGCAGCATGTTATCAATACTGCCACCTGGTGTCTTAGAAGCATAAATACCGCTTACATTGGTAGGAAGTAATTACAAGCGATCGTTTACTTTTTTAATTTAATGTATAAAGAAAGGTTACTATCATATTATGTACAATATTACTCCTGAATGCTTCTTTAATTACATTTTCAGAAACGGACCTAAATTAAAGTTTACGGAATAGTCTTTGTTACCAGACTAATATGACCTTGATGATGTTATTATGTACGCATTCAATTAAGAAGTTTTTAATATATAATAATAATGATAATGATAATATCAATAACAATGGTATATAGTATTCATGATAATATCGATAACAATGGTATATAGTATTAATGATAATATCGATAACAATGGTATATAGTATGAGAACATCGATATAATTTATACTATATACCATTGTTATCGATATTATTATTATTATTATTATTATTATAAATTAAAAACGTCTTAATTGAATGCGTACATAACAATGGTATATAGTATAAATGATAATATCGATAACAATGATATATAGTATTAATGATAATATCCATAACAATGGTATATCGTATTAATGATACTATCCACAACAATGGTATATAGTATAAATGATACCATCAATATAATTTATACTATATACCATTGTTATCGATATTATCATTTATACTATATACCATTGTTAACATCGATAACAATGGTATATAGCCTTCCCCAGTTCACTTTAAATAAATGACCGATAGTATGCTTGTTCGCTTTTGGGGCTCCTGCACACGGTTGTATATTAGGCCCATGCAGAGTAAAATATCTGCCCTAGGAGTCACAGCTGCTATGTATTTTTTTCCTCCCAGACATGCATTACAGAATACACTTCACGTGGCTATAAACCCGTGACCACCAGTACATACGTTCACACATGCATGGGTACAGATGTAGTTTCCTAAATGCAAAATGTAGAATTTTGTGGAAATACGTCCATATGCGTGCATGTGTAAATACAAGTCCTGGCAGTGTACCCTCACATAGTCATATACAGTGTATACTGTAAAGTAGATATTTAAACAAAATTAGAGTAAGGAAGTATTCTCAGCAATGGATCACTCTGATTGGTAGTGCCACATCCCTGAATTCGGTATAGAAAGAACATCTTCCTATGGTTTTTAGGCAAAAAATGTCCATAAGTTATACATTTTATTAACAAAAAAATGTTTGCTTTACAAAGTGCAAACAGTTTAATGAAATGGCAATACACAGAGAAACAAAACTAGTGCAGCATAAAAATATCCAACGAGTTTCGAAGCTTTGGATGCGCTTCTTCTTGAGGGGTAGGAATATATGAAGCAATAATATTCATACCCCTGAAGAAGCGCATCCAAAGCTTTGAAATGTGTTGGATATTTTTATGCTGCACTAGCTCTTTGTCTCTCTTCATGATTTACTGTTTTCACTTTTTATAGATGGGACATTTTTTTTTACCATATTTTTGTTCATAAAATGTAGAACTTTTAAACATACTTATGGACATTTTTTGAGTGCCTGTAAAGTCCAAAACCCTTAGGAGATAAGTTTTTTCTATCTTTAAACAAAATGAAGGCAGCAGCTGTGGCTCCTAGGCGCCACATATACAGGCATATCCTACTTTGTATGGAGATATACCCTAATATAGGGCGCATCTAGGAGCCCTTCGCATTATGTGATAAAGAAAATACTTGCCATTTAATTCTTCTTCAGGGCAGGGCTGATATGCAGCGTGTGGCTAATGTGGTGATAAATATATATATATATATATATATTTTTAATAATATGCAGGGCAGCACAGAGACTGCATGCCAAGTGTTTGGCGTATCTGCCTTGCAACACTGGAGTCCATGGTTTGAATTCCATCCAGGACACGGTCTATATGGACTTTGCATGTTCTCACATGGGTTTCCTCCCACGGTTCAAAGACATGCTGGTAGGTGAATTAGCATTTAGCCCTAGTATATTATTCTGATCAGTGCACCCAAGATTGCTGCGTCAACCCCTATCTGTCCCAACTCCACTCTGATAACTGCTTTAAGTCCTCAGGGAGAAAAAGGCTATAGAAATACACTTTAAAAGCAGAAGTTTAACCTAAAAGGAGGAGGATGCACTTTGTGCCCCCTTCTATTTTTGGCACTTTTTTGGAATGGAGGGCAGGTACCTGCTTTTTACAGGTACCCACTCTCATTTCTAGTCGGATCACTGGAATTTCTTCCCCTCCCCACACCCCGAGCCTGCAACCTTCTGGGACACAACACAGTTCCCAGAAGCCTGCAAAACCATCCACAAAGTGCAACTTTGCATGCACATGCTTAGTGGGCTGCCGGCTGTGAAGCCACATGGAATTACATCTAAATGCTCACAGTAAAACATGCTGGCGTGGAGGACCCAAAGACCAGCAAATTAGTGGTTTAGGTGAGCACGGCGCTAGACAGAAGAGTGTCCCTTTATTAAAAGTCAGCAGCAAGCACTATTTGTAGCTGCGGACTTTTTATTTTTTTTTTTTTTAAAGCTGAAGAACCGCTTTAATAAAAATATCCTGCCACCTGACACAAGTATCACTCCTCTAAACAGGAATTCAAATAAAAAAATGACCCTGCTTGCTTTGCTTATCCACCACTTAGGAGGTCAGCCTTCCTGGAATTTGTAGGCCAATTACAGTGCCTTTAAAAAGTAATCATATCCCTTGAAATTTTCCAAATTTTTTCATGTTACAACCAAAAACAAATGTATTTTATTGGGATTTTGTATGATAGACCAACACAAAATGGCACATAATTGTGAAGTGGAAGGAAAAGGATAAATGGTTTTCAAAATTTTTTGCAAATAAAGATCTGAAGAGTGTGGTGTGCATTTGTATTCAGCCCCCTTTACTCTGATACCCCTAACTAAAATCTAGTGGAACCAATTGCCTTCAGAAGTTACCTAATTAGTAAATAGAGTCCACCTGTGTGTACTTTAATCTCAGTAAAAATACAGATTTTCTGTGAAGCAGTCAGAGGTTTGTTAGAGAACCTTAGTGAACAATCAGCATGATGAAGGCCAAATAACACGCCAGACAGGTCAGGGATAAAGTTGGAGAAGTTTGAAGCAGGGTTACGTTCTAAAAGAAAATCCGGAGCTTTGAACATCTCACGGAGAACTGTTCAATCCATCATCTGAAAATGGAAATATTGCGGCACAACTGCAAACCTACCAAGACATGGCCGTCCACCTAAAAGGACAGGCCGGGCAAGGAGAGCATTAAATTAGGGAAGAAGCCAAGATGCACATTATAACTCTGGAGGAGCTGCAGGGACCCACAGCTCAGGTGGGAGAATCTGTACACAGGACAACTATTAGTGGTGCACTCCACAAATCTGTCCTGTATGAAAGAGTGGCAAGAAAGCCATTGTTGAAAGAAAAGCCATAAGACGTTCTGTTTACAGTTTGCGAGAAGCCATGTGGGGGACACAACAAACTCGTGGAAGAAGGTGCTCTAAGCAGATGAAAACAAAATTTAACTTCTTGGCCTAAAAGCAAAATGCTATCTGTGGTGGAAAACAAACACTGCACATCACCCTCAACTCACCATCTCATCGTGAAACATGGTGGTGGCAGCAGCATCATGTTGTAGGGATGCTTTTCTTCAGCAGGGACAGGGAAGCTGGTCAGAGTTAATGGGAAGGTGGATGGAGCCAAATACAGGGCAATCTTAGATAAAAACCTGTTCAGAGTCTGCAAAAGACTTGACTGGGACAGAGGTTCACCTTTCAGCAGGACAACTACCTGTTGGAAAGGCCCAGTCAAAGTCCAGACCTAAATCCAATTGTGAATCAGTGGCACGACTTGAAAATTGCTGTTCACAGACGCGCTCCATTCAATTTGACAGAGCTTGGGCTATTTTGCAAAGAAAAATGGACAAAATGTTACTCTAGATGTGCAAAGCTGGTAGAGACATAACCAAAAAGACTTGCATTTGTAATTGCAGTGAAAGGTGGTTCTACAAATTTTTGACTCAAGGGGGCTGAATACAAGTCCACATCACACGTTTCACATACTGTATTTATAAAAAATGTTGAAAACCATTTATCATTTTCCTTCCACTTCACAAAAAATGTGCCCATTTGTGTTGGTCTAGAGCAGGGGTTATCAAACTATGGCCCTCCAGTTGTTCAGGAACTACTATTCCCATCATGCTTACTCATGTCTGTGAATGTCAGAATTTTACAATGCTTCATGGGATGTGTAGTTCCGCAACAGCTGAAGGGCCATAGTTTGAGGATCCCTGGTCTAGAACATAAAATCCCAATAAAATACATTTTTGGTTGTAACATGACAATACAAAAGGAAATGTCAAGGGGTCTAAATGCTTTTTCAAGGCACTGTACCAGCAACAGGATAATTTTATACACTGGAACTTTTAAACACACTAACAGCTATTTTCTGGAAAAAGAAGTCTGTTGTGATGACCCTAAAGTGTGTAGCTTTCAAAACCATGGTCTCCTAAATCAGTTATGGTGCACTAAGCACTTCTCTCCAATTTTGCCCATTACATCAGTTACATGTAGCTATACATATTTTGAACATGGTCAACACAGCAGGTCTAAGTTGGCTTTAATACCAACACATTACTGCATCATCAGGTTCAACAAACTTTGGTGTCAAACATAAGAATGTGCCCTACTTAAAAGTCAAGCTTGCTTGGCAGCTCTACGCGAATCCAGTGCAACCTTAATATTAGATATCACATGAGTTCACTGTGTTAGAAACCACTTAATAGAAGATAAAAAGGTGCGATGCCAAGCAATATATATTCATAATAAAAAGTCAAGCAATATATATTCATAATAAAAAGTCAAGCAATATATATTCATAATAAAAAGTTGCTAACCATTGTGCGTCCGCCGATGAGCATCATATGCATCTTCCTTCGAGAACTGTGCTCCACACTGTTCACACACAAATGCTTTAGCTCCGGCTGTAAATGAAAAATACAACTTTGTGAACATCCACAACATTAATATTACAGAAATAGCTTGGTAATTGGTCAAGGGGGTAAAATACAACCTTTACATTGCCCATACAATGTGCTTATAATTCAATGATCAAATACCACAGTAAGCCCCATTTATAGAATCAGAGTAAAGTAAAAGTGTTGTGTAGCTCACAGTAACTAATTGTGATATTTTTCCCTGTATATTACTGTAAAGAAAAAAAAGGTGCAAAGGATCCAAGAGCGAGCATGGTTGACAGCGCTCCTTTCTCCCCCATCGTCAAACTAAACTGCACTGAAGCAGACGAATAATTAGTTGTGATTAGCAGACCTGGTGTCCCGCAGCAAGCACTCACCCCTGACCAGCACTGTCAATTCTAAATCATAGGAAGTGGGCATGGCAGCAGCTACATTTTTATTGTGTTAAGTTACCCCCTCGGACATACCAGATCCCAGCCTAAACCACCTCACCACCATTGAGGAAAAAAAAAAAGTGTAATTGAACCTTACAAAAGCTGCAACAGCTGACCTAACTTACATTACCTAGCCCCATTGGTGGGTGTTTGACTCTAACCAAGTCATTATTCATTTGCATGTACACCAAATTTACATGTAGTTGTCCAACCTAGTTCTATCTTTAGGATTTTACTAAATCAGATGTCATACTTGGCCACTATTGTGGACTTGTTTTTCAATGTGCAGGCATGTTAGGAGTTCAAGTCTTCCAAAGTCCACAGATTACTTGCTTGTTTTCTATTAGCAAACCACTAAGTAACAAGACAAGGCACTACCAAGCCAGCAATGGCACCTGCCTAGTCCTATCCTTAAAGGCCTGTACACACGTAGCGATTGTCGGCTGTAAATATTCGGCCAACGTCCGATCGGCCGATTGTCGGCTTGTTAGTATGATGCTTCCGACAACCGACTGCGACTTTTCGGCCGAACAGAATCTGGTGTGCATGCTATAAAATTTTTGTTGGCCAACACCAGAACGGCCGATTGTTCCTCAGTCAGTACAGAATTCGGCCGACATACAGCAGATGAGCAAGACTGGGCATGCTCAGAAGAAAAAAACACGGAAATTTAACCATCACATGACATCACTTCTGTAGTCGGCTGTTGGCCGACAAAATTCGTGTGCAGTCTTTAGCACTTTTCAACCGACAGGACAGCACCGGACAAAAGAAGGCCGATTGTTCGGCCCACAATCGCTACGTGTGTACGAGCCTTAAGGGTTGACATTAAATAGCCCCCCCATTAGCTCCAATCAGGGTGTAATAAAAATAGGTCTCCATGGGAGTTATGGCGGAACCTTTTACAATTTTTTTTAGCAACACTACATCCAGCACAGGTACGGAGATCTGGATTCTTCATTTCAAGACTAGAGCTACAGTCTACTTCAGTGGCCTAAAGTTTTGAGTTTTGCTAAAGGCTTTGTAAAAGCTTGCTGAATAGGATGCTCTTCAAGCTAGAGTTTCAGCTAGGACCATGCTGGAAACAATATACCTTATTAGGAAAAATTGCTATCAAACAGAGTAGCTACCCAGTATGATTTGGAAAAGCTGCTCGCTTTCAAAAACAGGAAAGCGGTTACTTTCCAAAAACCGTGGCAAGTCTGGACTCAACAATCCTCTGACCTGATGTGAGGTAACCTCTCTTAAACAGTACCCCAATATGACATGTTTTAGCTCTCCATTTCCATCCATATATCCCAACAACCTGGTGGCAGGTCCCTAATCATTCCCCCCCCCCCTACTCCTTCCTTGTTTCGGGTTCTTTCTTACTACCCCTTCTCCGTAAGGATATTTTAACTCGGACCAGGGAAACCCACACAGGTAGTGGCGACACCTGTGTTTCGAGAACCTACATAGGTGGAATCCGCTCCCTCGCAGTATGTACCCAATTGGGGTGAGGGTCCGGAATCTGCAGCAACTGAGAAAGTCCCTACTCTGAGTATGATCCCAAGCGTGTTGCATTGATATAGAAGTTTTGTTTTTGTAGAGTCCCACTGAGGTGTACTATATATGGTTATATCCTTGTTTTTTGCATTTATGTACTAACAGAATGCTGTATTGTATCATTCATGACTTGACCTCAACTTAAAACTTTACATGTGTTTATACTACATATCTTATTCCATGTAATGTTCTCTTATTTTCTTCTTGAATAGAAATGTATTTACAAAAAAAAAAAAAAAATATTAGGAAAAATATAATTCTGCCCTGCCACGTAGGTGGGCTCTATGCAATGGTGACATTTTACAATGCTCATCTAATAAAAAAGGTATTGGTGGGGTCACTGGTGTGTTCGCTAAACTGCAGATAATTGTGCCTCTCAATAGTATGTTCTGTTTAGGTGTCAAAACCCAGCATGGGCCATTTTAAAACCCAAAAGTAGACCTAATTTTTACTCTGACCACCAATGGTCCTCTTTTATTCCAATCTTAAACTTTAAAAACATAACCCTTAACCTTTAAAATTACACCCCAACATCTAACTTGTACCTTATTTGCAACCTTGCCAACCTAGCTCTGCACGTAAAACCTAACCCAATCCTAAAACCTAAAAAGGAATGAAAACTGAGGTTAACACTGCAGCATAGCTAGCAACAGAATTATGCCAGATTTATCCCCCACCTTATCATTTAAACTATAAAACAGCTTTTTTACATGTTGTTTTTTTTTCTTAGTATGAATGGTTAAAAAATATTTTAGCAATTCTTACGATCACCTACCAAAAAATGTAATACTACCCATAAAAAAACAAAAAAAAAAAAACGGTTTTAATATGTAGATCATAAAAATTCCTGCGGGTTTCAAAAATAAACACACTGGCAATTTGCTAACAAGATCTGCATGTTCAGTCAGACTAGGAAGAACATTGTGTTCCAAAACAGTGTCCCGAAAAATTTAAATAAATAAAAAATTAAAGCATAAGAGAAAAAAAAAAAAAAACACATACATAACACACAAACCAGTGGAGAGAGAGAACAATGAGTACAGACAGTGCTTGCTTTATGGCAGGCTCTTTGTACAGTCTTATTTACAGTACTCCTTATCAGTACAGGAACAGCCCCTGCCTGCCAAATTCAAATAGCTAGTACAGAGTGTTCCCTGCGCCTCTTTTTTTATATCATTGTCAACAAAACAAGAAGGGAAAAAAAAAAAAAAAAAAACACTCCACTAGAGCAGAGAATGAGTGGAGACAGAAATAGTATCAAGGTTATTCTTTTTTAAAGTTCCTTTTTTTTCTTTTTTTAATGGCAAGCTGCAGAAAGGGACAACATGCTTGTTTGGAAGAGTTTAACTAATCTAATGGGAATAAAACCGGCTTTTCAGTTCTCACCAATTTTCTAATGTCTGGGTTATTTTACCTCCAGCTTTATGTATGAGCACCTAAAGGGAATGCTTGATGCTCATTCCTGTTGTGCGCCAAGAGCATCCACTACACTTGAAAGCCCTCAAACTTAGCACTATCCCCCACAAGGAGTGCACTTCACCATTGCTTGTTAAGGCAACCTATTTTACAAGGATGGAAGAGTCTGAGCAAACCACCAAAAAAGATCTGTCTTGCAACCATTTATTGAAAAGGATGGTCTGGCAATAAGCTGGCATTTCATCCATTAAGATGCTTTAGCCTAGGAGTAGGAGTTTTAGCCTATACCATGCCTTATGCAGGATGGAATGCATTAGAACAGGGGTGTCAAACTCAATTTCATCACGGGCCGAATTAGGATTATGGTTGCCCTCAAAGGGCCAGTTGTATCTGTAAGACTGGATGTCCAGAGCACCCACCCCATCCCCATCATCATAAGTCAAGAGTCCCTCACCCTCCCTTACATGACAGTGCACCCCTGAGTCTGGAAGAGGACCAGAGGAGGGCTGGAGTCCACTGAATGCTAAGACCAGGGGAAGTGGAGAGGAGAGGGTGCCACGGCTACAAAGAGGTGCAGGATCTGTAGGATGAGATCTGTGTTCCTCTCTGTTGTGGACTGCTGAGATGGTGAAGGGGGGGGGGGGTAGATTCAAGCCTCTCTGTGGCTGCATGGAGAAGTGCAGGATCTGGTGGAGGAGTTTTGTCCTCTCTGCTGCTGACTGCTGCAGAGGTGCGAGGGCCACATGAAATGGCCTGGAGGGCCGGATTCGGCCCTGGGGCCTTGTGTTTGACACATGTGCATTAGAAGAACGCAACAGTTTTGTGCTGGGTGGCCTCTCTCAAAAGAGAACAAGTAAGGAGTTTACTTTAGTCCTTCAAGAGAAGAAGACTATACCCTAATGGCTCATTGTAGGCCACTGGTCAAAATAAAACAGTTGCAGGTATAACTCTGTAAAACCTTCATTTGTATCAATTGCTCCCCCAAGGAAGCACTAAAAAACACTCGTGGGTGAATACAACTTGTTAATGAGGAGATTTAGAAGAGAATGGCCAAACAAGAAGTTTACTGAACACAACACTTGCACTCTTGAAGAGGATGGGCTATAGTTGCAGGACACTATATACACCAGGTTAGAATTTTCTAATCTATGAATAGAAAAATAAGGCTACAGTAAGCACGAGTGGACTAAAAGTGGAAAAACTGAAGACAGGAATCTTGACTTTAACATGTACACTACAGCATTGACAGGAGGATGGTAGGGACCTATAATGTTTGGGCTTGAAAAACAAGCAATCATTAACCTTTGCAGCTGTAGGCACTGTGGAGCACATTATCCTTAAAGTACAACTAAAGCAAAATTTGTTTTTTCAGTCTGGGATAGAGTGGAGAGGGATTCGAATACGTCAGTTTTTATTGCTGTCTGTTTGCCCATTAAGGAGACCCCCCTCCCTTCTATTTGTCCAGTTTACCATTATCATTGAAAGTAAAAGAAAATCCCAAATTTTGGGTTGTCCCAAGAAAAGTAATAGAACAAAAAAAAAAAACTTCCTGTTTGGCTATTGGACAGGAAGAGAAGGGAAATCTGGCCAATGGGATACAGATGGTAGAAAAAAATAAAAAATCTGAGAGGGTTTAACTATCCCTTGCTCTTCTCAAAATGAAAGTTTTGCCTATACTGATAGTTTTACATTAATATTCCCAGCAGAAACACTTTAAATGCTATTAAAGTTAATCTCTCAGCAGCTCAGCTCACCCTATTCCTTCCTGCAATGGCAGGCTTCCAGCCTTGTATTGTACACAAAGCAGAAACTATAGGACAGTGATGGCAAACCTTGGCACCCCAGGTGTTTTGGAACTTTATTTCTCGTGATGCTCAACTATATTGCAGAGCGCATGAGCATCATGGGAAATATAGTTCCAAAACATCTGGGGTGCCAAGGTTCGCCATCAGTGCTTTAGGAGATGGAGCCAAGCTGCTAAGAACTAGCTAGAGGGACATCAGTACTTCTGCTGAGATATTGGAGGATGAATTTCTCCACAGTTACTGCATCTACAGAGGCCATTGGGGAATTATTGTAAAGCCCATTTAGCGCTTCTTACTTGAAAGTCCATAACTATTACAGTCTATTAAAGAAAAATCATACTCAGCAGTATAATCTTTTCGGTTCAGCCAGGGGAGTAGGTGGGGCTTAATTAAACTGCTTCTTTAAAAAAGGGGAAAAAAAAAAAAGAAATCTAAGACAGCACCCTCTAGGGATGACAGAGGGCATAACTAGCATGCCACCTCATAGTTCCCTCAGCTACCATGTTGCACATGAAGCAGGAAAATAAATTAGCATTTTGACATGATTGTGGACACTGACAAATGTTGAAAACAAACAAGTCATTAAAAGGGCAAGGTAATATGTCTATGGTCACATTTAGCAGAATTTAACAGACCCTTTAAACATGATTTTTATTAAGACTGGCGTTCTGGACATCAAAACAACCAATATATAGGTGCTTCTATTGCGGTCTCTTACTCCTTATGTTCAATGCAATTGCTAAACAAAAGCAAAAACATCTCCCTTGATGTCATCCTGTCTAGCTGTGAACGAGTTAAGTATTTTGGCTGTATTTATTTAGCACATTGCAGGCTGAATTGAAGTGTCCTGCCAAGCATTAGCTATTTAGGAGTGAGCCTTACGATGCACTGTGTCACTCGAGACTCTAAATTTACTAACAAGGAGATTTATTGCTGGGACAGGAGCCAGTGACCTGGTACAAACTGTCCCCAACAGTCACACTGTGCCAGCTAGTTAGATGCAGAGGGGGTCATAATGGGTATACTGGGGCAGGCAAATGTGTTTTCTTTCTGTGAGCAGAATATCAGCAAGGTGACATCAGTCACTGGCAAAGCCATTGACTGGTGACATCAGCAAACATCCTGCAATACTTCTTTCGCTATCCCAGTAAACATACCAACACATCAGATGTAAAGCCCTTTACTGCAAGCAATAGTCCCCCAACTACACCCGCCAACACATCCCAGATTAAACATACATATGCGGTTATAAATCTTCTGAAATTCAAACTGTTGCTGTCAGTTATTCAGTCACCATCTAAAATGTTACAGCTTACAAATTAAAGAATTTCCTTGGTCATTCTAGAGCAGTGGTTCTCAACTCCGGTCCTCAGGACCCACTAACAGGCCAGGTTTGCAAGATAACTGAAATACATCCCAGGTGATATAATTTGCTGCTCAGTGATTGCAGTACTCTAGTCTGCATCTCCCCAAGAGAATACTTAAAATCTGGCCTGTTAATAGGTCTTTAGGACTGGAGTTGAGAACCACCGTTCTAGAGGTTTCTCCTGCAGCTATATTTTGAAGAAATATAGAGATTGCATAAAATACATAAAAATTCCCCATAATGCCAACCAACAGGAAGTATTTACTACTGGCTTGCCTTTAAAAGGTGCAGGCTCTGAGATAGTCATGTTGATTAGGGTAAAATCTAAGAAACAGAAGAATGACGGCATAAAAGAGACCCAGTGGTCCATTGAGTCTGCCCTATATGGAGTCAGATATATATATATACACACACACACACACACATATATATATATATATATATATATACACACACACACACACACAATATATATATATATATACACACACACACACACACACATTCAGGTATATATACACATTTTCTTTGTCTGATTAAAGATCTAGGCCTGTCCCAAGCCTGTATAAATCCACTTACTGATGACTAACTTATGACTAACTTACTACCTCTGCTGAAAATGTATTCCAAACATCAACTACTCAGAAAAAATTATTTCTAAGACTAGCTTTGAAATTTTCTCCTGCTAGTTTGAGGTGATGCCCCCCCCCCCCCTTTTGGTCATGATTTTGGCTTCATGTATTGAAAATACTGCCCACCTGAACCCTATTCACCCCTTTGATGTGTTTAAAGGAATGCACAGCAATGCACAGATTATATCTCGACTGGTTCAGCAGATTCAGACCATTAATGGGCATGCAAAATGTACCAAGTTGATTGATCAACTTGGGTACAATGAGCCTGACAGATTCTCTTGCATACATTAGTGGCTACTATAGGCGCTAGTAATAATCACTGTCTTCCCCCTCCCTCCTGCTGGGAGAAGACAATGGACCCAACAGGAGGGATTCCCGCATCAACACTGTATTGATGGTGAATCCAGCAAATTTCGCTCCATGTATGGCTGGCCTTGCATGCCAACTTCTGGAAAGTGACTTCTAGTTACCATTGGTAGCACAATGATAATACAGGAGATCAATTAAGAGTTAGAAAATGTAAATCCCACACAGTGAAAAACAAAAAGACAGGTGTTCGAAACAGGGTTTATTTTTCATTTTCAAAAATAATACCTTTCCAGGTCACCAATAATCACCTATTGGTGAATTTCAGATCTAGAGATAAATTGAAAACAGCATCTAGGAACAGCTGATTGGTCCAATTTGGCTGGAAGTCAGCTTCCTGCCCATACTAAGATGCATAACTTGTACACATACTTTCATGTTAACAATCCACTAATTGTCCCAGAATCATAGACATCATTTAACTCTGAATATTCTAACAGAAACTACGTAACTGACTTCATTACTCTGTAGCACAGATTTCAAGATGCTGTAAATAAGGCATTTGCCAGCAAAATAATTATTTTCATGCCACCGAGCGCATAAAAAAAAAAGTCTCATGAAACTTCGATACCTACATCACTAATTGCTAAAAAACAAAATAAAGCGCTCGCAAACAAAATATACACTGCTTCCCATTGAAATATGTAATAGTTAAAGAAGTCTGGCTGGTCACTTAACAGATACAGTGCTATTTGCCTTATTCCCCAAAATTAACCCTAAGCAGCTTCGCTCGCGATGAGTTCTGTATCCTGCTGAGCCCAATATTCACAGTAGCAGAATCAGCCAAAAGCTTCAAAACTTGGTTGGTTGGCACATCATTTTTGTACAATGTGTAAAGGTTATCTGATAATTATTTTGTACAATACACATTTCTTGATAACTGCTAACATCAGACAATTCTAACAATATCTCTGGGTACCTGGGAATCCCCTAGAACTTCAGCAATAACTGACCACAAGTTGATGTGCAATTAAAAATACTAAGCTGAATATCTATTGTCTTAGAGAAGAAATCCATCATTTCAAAAATAAAAGCACCCATATACCAGAAGGAAAAGCAGCCGATTTCTTTAATTTAGCATTTGAGCCAGCAAGCATTGAACTCATTCTCTCTGGAGAAGAGACGCTTGAGAGGGGATATAATATCAATGTACAAATATCATACTGATGAGACCCTAGCATAGGGAACAAACTTTTCAGCGAAAGGAAATTTAAAAAAGACATGCAGCCATTGACTAAAATTAGAAGAGAATCGATTTAACCTTAAAGTCGTGAACGGCCCACCTCCCCCCTCCAAAAATGAAAGTCAGCAGCTACACATACTGTAATAATGAATATTAAGAGACCCTTACCTGTCCTGGAGTCCAGCTATGTCCGGGCATTGCATTTTTTTTTTTTTAATCAGCTGTCAGATGCTGCTGCCGCCATTGCCGATAGGGGAACCCGGCAGTGAAGCCTTGCGGCTTCACGGCCGGGTCCCTATTGCGTATGCGCAAAGCGTGCTGCAATCTTACTGGCATAGACGCAGAGGAGGGAGGAGGGGGCCGAACTTCTGACATACCTAACCGTGTCGAGGTTTGACGGAAGTGGGGACAGGGTACCTGTCAAAAACAGGTACCCGCTCCCCCCCGAAAGGTGCCAAATGTGGCACCGGGGGGGGGGGGGGGAGAAAGAGAAGCAGATGAGTAGAACTTCGCTTTAAACTGAGTAAAAGGTTCTTTACCGTCAGAGTGGAAGAATGTGGAATTCACTTCCACAAGCCGTGCTATCAGCAGGGAGCATCGATAGTTGCAGCTGTGGACATCTTCCTTCACCGGAGCAAGTCTTGAATTTCAGATTTATTTTACCATTTAACTGACCTTATAGAGTGAATAACAGTATTACATTTCTATTATTATTGTAATATAGTAAATATAGCAAGTAACCTGCGGGTAGAAAGTGGCGACGTCCATCTTGATACACCCCGCACTGCTCAGCGACAAACTGATTATATAGTGAAATAGACTATTTCACTCGGTTGCGGTGAAATAGTATATTTCAGTATAAAAGGTCAGTTTACTGCAAAAATAAGTCTGAAATTCAAGCGTTGCTTGGTTGTAAGAACCTATTCGCTGCTGCTGCGTGTAAGGTCACATTAAGAAAGCTATTGGAACACATAGTGCCCATGTTGGAACGCATGTGCAAAATGTTTTCTTGGCCGTCACTCGCAGACTCTGATAGAACACCGGCATCGGCCTGAAGACATCGGGGGATCGTAGGGACAAGGTAAGTTTCACTACAGGGTAATCCCGAGTGTGTCTCGGGGTTACCACTTTTGGTACTGAAAATAAGCCCGAGCCCCACCAGGGAGGTTAAGTGTGGAGAAATCATACAGTTGATCGTTTCATTGTCTTGATCTTTTGGTGGCATTTCTTATCAAACGAATGATCTTTCAACACGTTTCCATCTTATGATAGAAAAAAAAAAAATTTATGTAATACGCGTGCCCATTTACTGCATCTTCAAGTGTAATTTCAATATTTTAACATTTTCTTGTAGGCATTTTATTTTTATTTTTTTTTCGTATAGAAGAAAATCGTTACCATTTATGGTACAATCTTTCGTTTGATAGATGGTTTGTCTGAGGAAATCTGGCACGAGCCAGCAGTGTCTTGTGTCTGTGGGTAACCTAATGTAACTGGAGGGGAAGAAAAATAGTGGAGGACACTTTAATCAGGACTAGCACCGGTGATCAATAACAGTCATAATACTGCACTTACGATAAGACAATCCCCAGAAGTAAGGACATCACATTCTATGAGATATATTGTATGTGGAAGGATCAGGCAGTCGCTTCTTTACACTTCACATGTATATACTTTAAATCATATAAAAATCATTGTCCACCTCGGTCTGGACTTACTTTGAGAATCCTTGACTTAGTAAATCGCACCTACATTCAAGTCTACAAGCTTTAATAAATATGTCTCCCTTGTGCGACTGTCTACAAGAAAAGCTGTCAAACACGCACACATAGAGAAATCCATAATGGCCCCCGGCTTCTTTCCAATCTATTTTCTGCTCAGCTGGCTTTAAATGAAGTTATTATGACTCATTAAAAGAGCCGCAAGCCTGTGGAAGTCAGCCAATTACAATTTTAAATTTATCTTGTTCTTTGGGGTTTCAGACTGAGCTGGTTTACCCCTCCCTGGATGCTGCACACCCCAAATAAAATCTGTCCCATTTTTGGGGGTGTAAAGCAGGCTTGTTAACTCCGTGCCTGCCAGGACAACAGCCATGCATTGCCATTGCATCGGAGATGTTATAGTGTGTGAAGAAAAACTGCAATTAAGTGCACAGCTGTATGAAATAATAAAGGCCTGCAATTTTTTTTATTTTTTTTTTGTACGTGTACCCTGCAATTATACCGACTCTTTAAATGATGCAGTCTTATCCCCCCCAAAAAAGTTAACAATTCATGTTTTGTCCTATGCAATAAGTCCTAGGCTTATTAAAGTGTCACAAAACTCGGATAAAAAAAAAAATAAAAAAATTCAACTACATTTTTTTTTCTCTCAAAACATACCATCCCATTGATCTTAGCTTCTTCCAAATTCCTTTTTATTTGCTGCTGTGATGTGACTGTTAGGAGGTGGCTAGGTATGTTCTCTATGGTCCCATTCTATGTAGGAACACAGCCACCTTTTCTTGATCATTCTCAAAATGGATTAGGGACTATGGACTATGAGATTTGTAGTATGCATAGAACACTGCACATAAATACAACAAGCTCATTCCAAACATACAGAAGTGGAAAACGAGAGGTTGAGGACCCCATGGAAAACGAGAGGTTAAGGACCCCATGGAAAACGAGAGGTTAAGGACCCCATGGAAAACGAGAGGTTAAGGACCCCATGGAGAACATTACAAGGAGGCAGTAATACACAATAAGAAAAAATTTCATGACAACATTACAGGGGCAATTAAACAGTGGAAGTGTACATATTTTATGGGAATAAGGATGTAGCCCCCTTTCCTAAACAGGGGCTATGTCCGTTGAGTTTTTAGCTAGGCTTTTTAGATAGCTCTGACTAATTTTATCGTTTTTTACCGTGTTTTCCCCAATTTTATAGTTTTTTACTGGGTTTTTCCCCCAAGCTTAAGTTGGCTTGTGATTTTTCACTGTCGCCAGTAAATGTCTCTGGTATCACTGGTCACCGTATGAAGTTTCACAGAAAACTAAAAATGATGATTTTTTTTTTTTTTTTAATTTTTTTTTTTTTAGCCATTTTAGTAGGAGGTTGTTGCTGGGGGAAGATACAAATGTTTGGGATAGGTCACATGCTCTTACCCTGGACTAAGGCAGTAATGGTGAACCTTGGCACCCCAAATGTTTTGGAACTAGATTTCTCATGATGCTCAAGCACTCTGCAGTGTAATTGAGCATCATGCGTAATGTATTTCCAAATCATCTGGGTGCCAAGGTTTGCCATCACTGGCCTAGGGGGTGCTTCTGGATGGAGCTCTGCTCTTAGGCCCAATAGCCTGGTTCAGTGCCCAACGTGTGCTGAAGTGGTCCTGAATCTGTCCTGCCTGGTCTGGAGGAAGCTTTGCCAAGGAGGGGAACCAGCCCCTAGCTGAAGAGAGCCAGGAAGAAGGCTGGTCTCTAAGAAGGGCCTGGCGAGTCACTTGGAAGATTCACTTAAACCTGGGAATGTGCTTACAGTGTTGCTGGCTCAGCTTAAAAAGTTCTGACTCTGAAGCTGGACATTGATCTGTAGAGTCTGTAAAGCCTCATACACATGGACTAAATGTTGGGTGGCAGCAGATGGGTCAAGAGAAACTGGCTGACATTTGGCCTGCGTGTACTGGAGTCGGACCGAAGGCGAGGAGCGCTGACCAAAGTGTCCTTGGGGGGGGGGGGGGGTTTCCTTGCGTTTACTACAGTTTTTCTAACAATAAGCATTGCGCAGTAGCACATGGTTCATGAGAAGTAATGGACAACCAACACTGGTTAGCTGTTAAAAGGAGATGTACAGCCAAAGCTCGCTTGGCTGTACATCTCCTATGGATCACAGGAGTGCAGTTTGTTCTGCACTCCAGTGACATTTCTAGCAGAGAGCGGGCTGAAGGCTGTTCTCTGCTGATGTCACAGAAGTCAGTCCAGCCACCGCATCATCACAATGGAAGTCGGGATCTGTCAGGTGCCCGGACTGACTCCTGGCTCAGTGAGCCACCGAGAGCTTGAGCTGGCAGCTCCCTGCCCCTCCAAAGCCCAGCAACTCCAGTGAGCGAGGAGGGGGCAGAGCATAGAGCTGACTGACAGTCAGCAGCTCTATGCTCGCAGAGCTGTCAGGACCCAGCGATCAGTGGTGTTCAATCACTCAGTTCTCAGTGTAGAAGTGTCGGGGGGACGAGCGCTGCATCCACCTAGGTAAGTAAAATACTGGAAAAAAAAATTTAACGCCATACTGCTCTTTTAAGAAAGGGTGCCTAAATACACTGGCAACTTTGCATTGTACAAGCATGCACTTGTGATGAACTGTGTATAACCTAATGAATAAAAAGTAGCCCACTGATAAAAAACGCAGTTAGTAGGCTTTAAATTTGACATAGGTCCCCAATTTATTCAGTTAAGTCTTCAATAGTCCATAATTATTAACTGGTCAATTGTTACAAATGTCATATGAGGTACGTCCACATTAATTCTAACCAAATTGAAAAATATTGAATAAAGGGCCAATCCACCTAAAACTGATATTTTAACTTGCAGTGATGTGAACAGGTGTAATGGTTATTGGTGAAGGAGCATGGAATGAGGTCTTTGCACCTATAATCCCTCTTGATGACCATAGCTGATGGGCAAGACACTTGGCTCAAAAGTCTACACTTGTATTCCACCCACTTTATGACATTAAGATATACATGAAATGGCCCCATCATAGGTTTCCGGAAACAAGACTTTACATAATGACATGAAACACGGCGCATTTGTAGTCCAAAGTTCTTCTGGTTTTAGTCTATGCTTTAGGTCTTAGGTTTTAGCTCCCCATTCACAGTTCGAATTTCCAGTACCTATGAACTTGCCATAATTTTAACCATGGGCGCTTCTGCAAACACAGGGCTGCAGGGCTAAACAAGAGAAATCTTCACCTGTATTATATTTGGGAGCAGCTACTTTTATCCAAATACAATGCTTTGGTAATGCTGACATGTGCCTTACTGATGTGTGACATGTGACTTTCAATAAAAGGTACACTTTAAGAGCCATTCCCATTTCCCTACACTGTAAATGTGTCGCGGCAAGGACAGACATGGCAGATTCAGCTGCTTGCTGATTGTTACAGCAACTGCAGACTTCTCATTTATCGTTGGAATAGACGAGAGAACTGGTACTGATTTTATGCTTCAGCAGAGTACAATAAACTTCGCTGATTTGTAAGCAGAGACTACACAGATTATGTTAAAGTTAAATCTACTTTGTTTTTGCAGGTTTTGGCTCTGCTGCGGTTTTACTTTTATAGCTTTGTTACAGACTGTCCAACCCCTTGAAGTAATAACTTTGTATTGTATGAAATGCATGCTATGGGATTAAGACGATAAATGCAAAGTGTGTTTAAGCGTATTCTATGTGGCCAGTATGCTCCTAAAAATTGGACTTAACCTGTACTTTTAACTTAACGCTAGGTCAGTTTTTACAGTGTGCATACAGTAAATAACAAAAAAGACCTGGTCAAGTAATCCCCGATTGACTGATTCGCACTTTCAGCAGAGATCATATGACCAAAAGCCTAGGCATTATAGGTAGGTATAAAAGCTGGGCATTGTAATCAAACCAATGAATGATCCTACATTTACCCAGCCTGCCCATTTTCTATTCAGTGCAAACTGTATTGATAAAATGTAAACCTACCCTTCACTACTGGCACCCATCTCCTAATAACAATCACATGAATGACCATACTACGAATCCATATTTCTCCAGTGAGGCTGCTCATCTGCTGCAATTAGCGATAACATATATACTGGCTAATTATCAGACAAAGGTCAAAATCTTTGATTATGTTAAACGACGTGCATTTCTATGGTGTTACAAATGCATCCTTTAGTTAGAATGGACTTTGAAGCATAAAAATGCATACAAGGAGCCTCGCACTTTAGTCCCATTCCAGTCCCCTTTCCTACTAATCTGGTAACCCCATTTGCTCTTCTGTTTATAATGCAAAAGGAGATATTGAAAGACACATGAAATGAAAAAAAATTATTGGTTGGCCAAACCCACAATTAAAACGGAAACCAAAGCAGGGTGGATCAATCTAGTCAAAAACCATTGCTGTTGCCCAATAAAATTGGAAAGTTCTGCCGAAGTGATTTTGCAACTCCTAGACAAATCGCTTTTGAGAAATAGGATCATTACAAAAGGCAAGGCACATTAGGGGACAATTAAAGTATAAACCAATTCTACAGCATAAAAAAATATATATTTAAATCATATAGTGGACTGGTCACCCTAAAATTGTGAGTGATATGTTGATAAAAAAATGTTACTCTTACATGTTCACTTACGATATTTGCTGAAATTAAAGTTTAATTGTCTGACTTCCTATAACTGTAGAGCCCTCTGCTTGTGTTTTATGGCTCTCTGGTCAACTTCTATTTTATAAGTCCAATCAAAACATGTCAAAGACCTCAGCAATGGGTAACAGGTGAGGACACCGACATTAGATATCTCAGATCGGATACTTGTAAATGACAGGTCCAAATGGCGTTCGGATTATCTATGGGCTATAAAAGATCAGCTGTATATTAAATCAAGGATCCATAGTCTTCTGGCTAGGATGGAAACTTTTAGCCAACAGTCTTCCTTGCTTTCCCCTCGAAGTATGTGGTTACAAGATATGCATACAGGCAGGACAGAAGCATGGCTTTGTACTTAAAGAGAGCCTGTCACTATTCCCTACCTTCTTTCCCACAGATATATTATGGGGACTGTAATTATCAGCAGGATAGGAGGTGGACTACCAAGAAAACTTGCTGCCTTTAAGGCAACTACCTGTTTGGCTGGCTGAGGCTCTGAGTTTAAATGTTCTCCAAAAGCTCTGTCACTGCTTACACGAGGCTAATAACTTGTCTCCCACCCCGTGTAATGGTGGTCAGGCATGGTGACTGGCCAATCGGTGCCCAAGCATAGCAGGTTCACATCAAAACCCATGATCCCCCGAATAAAAAATAAAAAGCTCAGTTAAAACGTTAAAAACTTTTAAGAAATATTTTAACACTCTAAAGGAAATGGCTTCCAGTTGCTCCCTCTAAGTTGCCAGCGATCTCACTGGGCGCCTCAATGTCTGAAATCCCTTCACTTGCACATGCTTGTGGAATTTGGTATCCTGAGCCTATCCAGTATCCCACAAGGCAGCCCAGGGAACCCACCTTCTCCAGCAGTGTCTTCAAATCCAAGTTGTTAAAAGAAGTTTTTTTATTTTTTAGGGCTCCTGCACACTAGTGGTTGAGGGGCAGTACACCCCCCACTGTTCAGCTGCATTTTTAGCACCCCCCCTTACTGCACAGCATGTGTACACCTCCAGCTGGAGGTGTACACATGCTGTGGTGCTTTGCTTCGTGTCAAGAATTATACCCTCGGTGGGAATAGTGCCCTCCAAATGCAACTCATTCAAGAGAATGGGGCCACTCTAAGTGCCCTGCAACTGTGTGTAACGCTAGTGTTGGTTTCAAGGAGTTAAGGCAAATGGTGAGGTGGGCGCTCTGGAGAGTGGGCTCAATGCAGATTGCACTTAGACCCCAAAGCTAGGGTAAACAAGTCCACATACATTGAGTGTTTTTATTTGCATTTAAATGATTTGTTATACAAAGGTCCACGTGGATCCTAAAACTATTGTATGCCATGTCCATCATTCAGTTGCATACATAAAAAAATCAAACAAAAAAAACACAACACCCCCACCACGAATGGTCATATTGAGCTATCCTGATTTAGGACGACTGATCATATGTGCAAAATAAGATGATCAGATCAAGAGAATCAGGTGACGAGTCCTCAAACAAGTCTTATCAGACTTGGACAGAGCAGAATAATATCCGCTGACAATATTTGTTTCATGAGCCAGAACATTGACGGTGTGTTCAGACAGTGGGGGGAAAAAATAAAACTCATGTGTTAACAACTGTGTTTGTGCCAATATAAATAGTCAAACGTATGATCAATTCACTTACGATAAAAAGGAATATAACCATCTAGTTGACCCAGAACGAAGGACTAGTTGTTTCCATGTATGGCCACCTAAAGATAATGGATCTGTATAAGTTACGAGATCCCTAATGCACAATACAGTCCTTTGTTGTTTGAAGAGTGAGATTTATTGATAAAAAAATTATTGTTTTACATTATAAAACTATTCTTGGGATTATCATTCTGAAAAGTAGAGGCTCTATAGTCACCAGCTGAATGCAAAAGCTTCATCTTGTGCTCCGCATTAAGAAATATTTGGTGGCACTCGTTAAGCCCCTTCTGTTAAATAGCCATCGGCTGTAAGTTTTCCTTAGTAAATATGCAGGGGATGGATGCAAGGCTGCGTTTGTGAATATAAAACAAGCAATGATACTGTACTATTTCAGGACAGACCAGTCCTAACCGCTGGATGTTCTCAGTGCAAGGAGAAGAAACAATGCAGGATTGAACAGTCTGTGTTCTGCTCAAAAAGCACAGTGTGTACTGTACATAGCATAAAAACTCCAAACAGCCTCTAGACACAGGCTGCTTCCATCCGCCATCAAAACACTTTGTCTTGCATACAAAAATAAGACCCAGAGCTGTATGGAATACAAAATAAGCCCATTACAGTACGGGAGGGAGGAGAAGGGGGGAGAAGAGCTGCTACTTAGCAACAACGCAGAGCTTTAAACCTAGCTGCCTGTTGGGCATGCGATAAACATTAGTAGTGGAGATGCTTTTGCCATACCTAGGACTCTGGGTGGGTTAACCCCTTCTCTACTGCTACCTGTTGAACAGGCTGGCATCAATAGAAGACTCGGTTCTCGGTATGCCCTAAAATCTTCTGGATTGACCAAGACAGGTTAAAAAAAAAAAAAAAACGAAATAAAAAAGGAAGGGTTATTTGGCAAAATATTAGGCTAGGCATATTAAGTAAAGATTAGCATGGTGAAATATAGAATCCTAAGATTTCAAAATAGAAAACTCCGTTCTGGTCGTCACTTCTCATCAACAACCCTCAACCACCATTTATTGGACATCTTCACGCTCGTCAGGTACTTCGTCATTTTTTCCACAATGTTTGGTCGACACACTCAATCACTTTAATTTATCCCCCCCGCCCCCCAACACAACATGGACATTTGGTGCTCTTATGTCTGCCACCTGGATGCAGGTACCCTTTGGAAATGCACTTAGATTCTAAAAGGTTTATTTTATTTTTTTAATTCGCTTACCTGCTTTGTGTATTGGTTTTGCGCAGCAGCCCTGACCCTCCTCTTTTTGGGTCCCCTGCCAATACCCCCAATAGCAAGTCTCTGGGGGTACTCAAGCAGGCTCGCTCCTGAGCCATGCTCTTGAGGAGGACATTGTCCATTCATACACAGCTCAGCCCCACCACCTCTCTCCTCATTTGCTCACTGGCTGGAATTGACAGCAGCTGGAGCCTTTGGCTCCTGCTGCTGTGTGAGCCAATGAGGGGGGAGAGAGACCTAGAAGATCTACACGTGAGCATTGATGATTGAGATGGGGCTTGGGTGAGTATAAAGGGTGGGCTTGGGAGAGGGAGCTGAACCCTGAAGTTTTTTTTTACCTTAATGCATAAAATGCAATAAAAAGGGAAAAAAAAAAAAAAAACTTTCTGCCTTTCGAACCACTTTAAAGTGGTAATCTGGTCTGAAAATTAGGTCCCTTTTTGAAGATAAAAAAACACTGGATAAAAAAATGCTGGTAATCTTTTTTTGGTAGCATTTTAGAAGTGTTTAGGAGAGTTAGCCTTATTCACGTTTTTGCAGTTCATTTAAAAAAAAAAAAAAAAAAAAAACAATGCTATTAGCAGCGTATGGGAACATTTTTGCTGAGAAAAGGTTTCCGGGAAACTTTGACAAAACAATTCTTTTCTGCTCCTAGACGCGGAAGCTCAAAAAAATGCCAGCACCCTAAAGTAGTGTGCATGGACACCATAGGATAAAACTATTTAGCTTCTAGGAGCAGAAGAAACATGCTAAATAGCTTCTAAGAGATAGTGTGCATTGAGCCTAAAACAAATAAATGTACATATAAAAGGAGTTACTATACACTAAAAAGGGGATTATAGTGGTAACACATTTATACAGTACAGCACACCTTATTTGGTTTTCCGATATTTTGGGAAAGGGTTAAAAGCTCCCTGAGCGGAGACGACAGGGTGTCCCAGACACATCAAGTGATGGAAAATGTCCTCAATAAACACAATCAAAATATTTCTCCAAAAAAAAAAAAAAAATTGGATAAAGTTTACCGGTTATAGGTCAGGTTTTGGATTATTGTCCAAGCGACACCAGGACAGACCGCAAAGGGAAATATCCTTGGCACAGTCACAGAAAGCAATAAAGATTTTGCCAAGATTCTAAACTTTTTCCATACAGCATGTTTTGATGATTATTTGCAGGTTAGGGGTAATGGATAGACTAATATACAAAAAAAAAAAAAAAACACAGACCTGGAACTTTTAAATTCTCATGTGCTGCATGCGTGTGTTTAAAATTTGAGGGGGAGACACAGACTGCCAGATCCTAAATTTCCCATAAACCAATAAGTGAAGGAAATATTACTGTATTTCCAAACCTAGTATAATTGCAACTTACCAATCATTAGATGTGGTCAGGGCCATCTTTAATATATTGATTGGACCCTGGGCAAACATTTTCCTGGGCTGTCCTGAATTCACTTAACTATTTGCAGGCAGTGCGGGCTCAAGAAACAACTGCTTTGGACCTCACAACAATGACTGGGCCCGGGGCAGATGCCCCTTTTTCCCTGTGTTAAAGACGGCCCTGGATGTGGTGGCTGCATCAGTTTTCTTTTCTTTTGACTTTTTTTGCTTTCGGTCATCACCTTGTGATCTGGCCAGTAACATCTCCAGTATTAGTGAGACAAATCTGGAGGAATGAGAACAGGGGGCACAGCTGGCATCAGCATGGTCAGTCTTGGGGGGGGGGGGGGGGGTGTTAAATGTATCGGCAGAGTTGAATACAATAACAAATTGAAGCCAATCTTAGTTCATACTTTGTATTCTGTTACAGCAGATTATTTCCTTTTGAGATAACAGTTTTGCATGAATAAACCTAAAGCTGATCATTATAAGCACCCCTGCCAGTGTTAAGTGGTTTGTCTCATCTATGTAAACTAATAGATTCTGCCAAGGAGCTTGAGTTTCTGGAGAAATAACAGACTTGCTGGCTTGATCACCAGATGAAAATAAAAGAAATCCTAAAAGAGGAAACGATTACAGCCATCACATCTAAAAATTGGTAAGCTGCAATATAATGAATGTTTGCTTTTGGGTTCAATACTGCTTTACGGGTATCGGAGAAACATGGCCTTTTAAAATATTGAATACACCTTTCATACCTCGAAAGACTTGCATTTTGTAATAAGACATCTGTTGCAGAAGAGCAAGGAATGATATTTATTCGGCATGGCACCTAGAACTAAACACATCTTGGCACACTGGGGTTGATTTAGCCCACGTTCACATTGGTCCGGTTTGACATGCAATCTGGCATGTCAAATCG